>NC_137063.1:34422631-34449198 GCF_032717465.1 Coenobita brevimanus | reverse complement strand
TACCTGCTTTATCTTCTGGATACCCTCCTCACACCCGAAGTCCATATAATATGGACTTTTCTTCATTCACTTAAATGTTCTCACTTATCATAGTGTGTTATATAATACATGCACATTCATCACTTTCTACCCTTTAATCAACGATCTTCCATACTCCACATACTTCACCAATCAGTTTCTCATCTTATTCACTCTATGCGACCCACACACACATACTTTTGACCACTTGAACCAGGTGACATCAACAGAGCTCAGAGAAAACTTTTCGTAATGGCCGTGTGTGATGTAGCCTTAATGAACTGTACCGATATCAGCTGAATATAATTACTGTGTTTTCCTGTAATGTGCGATTAAATAAGACTTCAGAGTGAAGGAGCAGACTTCCACTGCTGTCACTCTTTTCACACCTTATCCTATGTTTCACACTTGCCCGTAAACCCTTCACTCCCGCGACGCATTTTTTCGTTTTGCTTCTGTTACCACTTGATTTATTCAGCTTGGGAGAGACTTTTCCTTTTTACCTTCCTTCCAGACACTTGTTTTTACCTCGCCACACACACACACACTGGAGAAGAAAAAGAGCATCATCATCAACACTGTGATACAACATCCGTGGATTGTTCACATCTCTCTTCCTCTTCTTCACTCTCTCCATCATTTTAATCAATATCATACTATCATTCATCATCACCCTTTCATGATTTTCCTTCACAATTTCTTTTTTCACATCACATACATTCTCTCTGACTGATATGACGAAGTGTTATATACAGTGTGGTACAGGATTACACTGTTTGTTCTATTGTGTCGTCAGCTGTGTTATGAAAGCTGTGTTTGGGATGATGTGCAAAAAGCTTAATCAGTTATTTGTATTTCTTTCTATGTACTGGTGGAGAAATGCTGTTGCTTTAACTTGCTGGGGCAATTTTTAAAGCCCTGTGTGTGACTATGGTTATCCCTGTTCCGACATGTTCGTTGCGTGGCTGTTGTGTGCTGATGTGACAAACTGTTCTACCCATGTACCTTTACGGTCACTGACGCTGATGCTTGTTATATGGTTGCTGTTTAGGTTATCTAGTGTTGATACGGTGTTCCTTAGGTTAGTGCTATTATAACTGCGATCGCAAAAAGGACACGCATCCCCCCCTTTCCTCATCTTTTAATCCCATGGTAAGAGTACCCTGTATGGTGTATTTGGTCTACTCCTCGCTGTTGAAAGCGCTCTGTAACGTGGCTGGCAGGCAAACCATACTTAGGTCTTATTCCATCTTGAAGGACCGTAGGAAATTTTACTCTTTCGCCCTCCCAGTTTTGACAATACAGCTGTTTTTCTGTCCTGTCTGACTAGTGTTGTGTGCGATTGTCAAGGTGGGTGCCCACTGTCAAGGTGGGTGCCCATGCAAGGTGGGTGTAGTTATGCTAGTATCTTATGTATTGTCTGTAAATCTGAGATGTTCTTCGTCATGTTGAACGTCAGTGTCTGTGCCAGGCCTACGAGTAGAGAGTCTTGAGGCTGTGTTCTCGTGAGTTGGGTAGGTTTTGTAGCACTACCTTAATGTTTTTTTCTGCAAACGGAACGTTAACGTTCACTTGTACATTACTGTTGTCACTTGTTTTGGTACTTGAAAGGTACAGCCTACAGAAACTGTAACTGCTATACGCATGCTGCCCCCGTCGGAGCCAAGTGTCCAGAAAGTTTAAGAGTAGGAAACCCACTTACGTTCCTGATAGTGTCTTACATGGTAAGATTAAAAAAAAAAAAAAATCCGGTATCCTCTGGATATACCTGTAGAGTACACTGCCTAAAGAAAAAAAAAAAAAAAAAAAAAAAAGGATATGCCAGGATGGGTGCGAGTTTTGGTAACAAACGAAACATCGCCTAAGGTCTCAGGAGGACTGGTATGCATTACTCAATACTATCTGTACAGTGTAGCTTTGTGTTTGTATCTTTGTGTTTCATGCATATTGTGGATATATATATATATATATATATATATATATATATATATATATATATATATATATATATATATATTACTGTCAACTGTATGATGATGTGCTGTTTGTCACTCCTGGTACTATTGCTGCCATTAGCCTAAACGTGGTTGTGGGTGCGAGTGGAATGATGTACAATGTTAGGTAAGGCGTTATCTGGTGTTGCTTGTTGCGGTAATGAGTGACAGTCGACGTGAGGGGAGGAAAGAATCAGTAGGAGAAAAGGGGATATAGCGGGGCAGGGAAGGGGGAAGAGGGGCAGAAGGGAGAGGGGGAGAAGGGAGAGGAGGAGGAAGGGAGATTGTTAACCCCTTCACCACGATGAGGTGGTTTATGGTTTATTTTTGCGTTCCTATACAGCTTGTTGGAGTGGTCAGACAGCCTTAATCAGCTCCTTCCATAACACAGCTAAACACATGACTAAAGTTGTATGGAGACTGTCACGAAAAAAAATAATACCAACGTCACCGGAATGGAGGGTAAAGGGGGGAGGGCATCAGCTTTGTGGGTGTGTGGGGTGGGGTTGGTGGATGATGTAGGGTGGTTGTGTGGGGGGTATGAACTGGGCTGGGGTGTGAGTTGTAAAAACAGGCGAGCGAGGTGCTGTGGGGTAGGAGAAGGGGAGAGGAACATTTGTTATGAAGTGGGAATCGTTTGAGGGAAGGAATAAGGTAGGTGGAAGAGGTGGGTGGTGGCATAAGATTTGTGTGTATGTAAGGCGGGAAGATTGCGAAAAAAAAAAAAAAAGGGTTGTGAGGAGAGGGGAGGAGGGTTGTGGGGGGAGGGGAAGAGGGTTGCGGAAGGGAGTTATGGGGTGGGGGAGGGGGTTGTGGAGTGGAGGAGAGGGTTGTGGGGTGGGGGAGGGGATTGTGAAGGGGGGAGGGGTGTGTAGGTTGGGGAGGGGGTTGTGGGGGGAGGGGAAGGGGGTTGTGGGGGGAGGGGAAGAGGGTTGTAGGGTGGGGGGGAGGGAGTTGTGGAGGGGGGAGAGCAAGGTGGGTTGAGAACATTGTTAGTGGCAAAGGAATTTGCCTTGGGGGGAAAATTATGTGGGTCAGGAGCGGAAGATTATTTTTGTCTGTCGGTGGGGGGAGGTGGACTGAATAGAGAGGTAACGTGTGTGTGTGTGTGTGTGTGTGTGTGTGTGTGTGTGTGTGTGTGTGTGTGTGTGTGTGTGTGTGTGTGTGTGTGTGTGTGTGTGTGTGTGTGTGTGTGTGTGTGTGTGTGTGTGTGTGTGTGTGTGTGTGTGTGTGTGTGTGTCAAAAACAATACCACAATTGAGAAAGAAAGAACTGGGTGAATTATTCATGCTAGTGCAGAACACAAGATTAAACAATGAGGATGGAAGCTCTAAATTTTCAAGAATATTAGAGACAATAGAAGATCTTGGGAACTACAAACTCATGAAAAGAAAACATAATGAAGACACGCAAAAGAAACTCACAAGAATAAAGTGTAAAATTCAGTTTTGCAACAAAGGCATTGAAAAATTGGAAATGAATAAACTTTTCAACTCTTCATATATCAAAGAGAGCATTCCCACTGGATTAAAAAATAAAGAAGCCTCAGTGATCGTACATCATTATGGTCCAACTATAAGAGGAAGATTATTAAACTACAAAAAGACTATTGAAGAATTACATGTTAAAAAATGGCTAGCGCAAAATCATGAGCGTAAGTGTTACGATTCAGAGTTCATTTGATATTCATCATCAGCATGTAATAACAGGTAACCTAGACATAATACAAAATATTAGACTACGAAAACTAATGAAAAAAGGACTGAATTATCGGGAGGCTAGAGGAATCAACTGGAAACAAGTGAAAGAAAATGTTAACATCGCAGTCAAAAAATGTGCTGCAGAATGGTGTAAACTAGAAGAATTTAATGAGTGTTTTATGATGGAATCGAAAGTAAAAGTCATGCAAAAAGTTGATGAAAAAATCTGCAAACTCAAGAAGTACTATTCTAGAAGGAGAATGCCAGAACCAGTACTCAAAGATAAGGAAGCATTGAAGGATCTTGAAGACTTGCACAAGTCGTATGTTTTGGTCCCAGTAGACAAAGCACATAATAATATAGCAATCATCTGCAAAGTATACTACATAAAAACATTTTTACAAGAATTGGGCATGATACCTGTAGATCAAGTCTCCGAAACATATACAACAGTTAGTAGTAATGAGAATACTATAGTTGAAATGCAGTCATCATACTCTTCTAGTCACGGAATCAAGGTAGATGATAAGAAAAAATTACCATACATACATAGTGTAGTATAGTAAAAATGCATAAAGACCCTGTAATATTCAGATTTATAATTTTCTCCGGAGTATGTGCAACAAAATCACTGGCAAAGAAACTATCACACATTTATAAACTGATTTACAAGCAGCACAAAAGATATTGTTATAAACTAAATTGCATGTGTGATAACTCAAAAATGTGCAGAAAGGATATTGCTTCCATTAACCACAACAGAAATGCAAGAAACGTAGCAACATATGATTGGTCAACGATATACACGAAGATCGAACACAACGATATAAAAAAGAAGTTGGAAGGGACAGTGCAAGTTGCTTTTAAAGGACTGAATAAGAATTTGATCGCAGTAGGTGAACACGAAGGATAATGGGTAAATAAAAGAGATGGCAAAACTTGACGTTCTCAAAGGATCAGATAAAAGATATGACAAATTACCTGGTAGAAAACTGCTTTTTACTTGTGGAAATATGATTTTCAAACAGTGCATAGGAATACCCATGGGAACAGACCCAGCCCCATTCAGGGCAAATCCACTTATATAGTTATGAATTTAAGTGGATGGAACGAATGTCAAAAGTTCAATATTCAGTAGTGAAGAAATTTAACAAAACTAGACGATTCATTGATGATCTAATATCCTTAAACAATGATGGAGAAATGAATGCAAGGACAAAAGAAATATATCTAGAAGCATTAGTATTAAATAACAAGTGCTCGTGGGCCCTTCAGGCCCCTCGCACTTGCTCCTGCGGAAGGGTCTCGCATTTATGTGCTGTTCTAGTGTAATGTTGTCACTTTGATTTTTTGTAGCTAACCAACTGACCGTGTTATTTGCAGCTTCGGGAATGGAACCCAAGTTGTCCAAACGCAAGTCCGAAATACACACACAGACACACGGCTACTGCTATTATATACTGTATTTTAGTTGTACCTATGGGCAAAAAATTCTATGGAGATCCTACGCCGGCCACCGGGAGTGGCGTTTTTTGGTCAAAATGTGATCGCTCATTAAATATAGTTACAGTTTTTCAATCGTAATGAGACCAAGTTTTTTCACATCAGCGAATTTTTTGCGATTTTTGTGCCAGTTTTGGTGCAATTTGAATGTGCAGTTTCGGCTGCCCAAAACACACACACACACACACACACACACACACACACACACGGCTAGTGCTATAGTATATTAGAAGAAAACACCGACCACTGCCAAGTAAGCTTTTTGGAAATTAATATCAAAATAGAAAACAAAGTTATATCAATAAAACTATGATAAAAGATATTATTATAATTTTGGAATTGTATCATACCCAAATTTGTCGGGAAACATACCTAGAGTTCCAGTGTATGGTGTATACACGTCTCAATTGCTACGGGTTGCAAAGGCAAGTACTGAGTTTGGAAAACTTTACTATAAGAATCCAACAGATCACAAAAAAAATTCCTCAGTCAAGGATTTATCAAAACAGAATTACGTAAGACATTAAAAAAACGTATCATCGTCCCCATAACCCCTTCAAACACCTGAAAGGAGAAAAAAAAAATCTTACAAGAGAAATACTTGATTCTGCTACTGATACAAGAGCATCCCATGGCCGTCGATGGGCAGAGGGTGCTCACGGGATCCCTCCGGCTCTGTAGCAGATTAAGACCGACTACAACAAAAACCAATTATACCTACCAATTTGGACTCGACTGGATGCTAGTCAATCGGCCATAACAACAACAAACTATTCCTCTCAAATACAACAACCAGTTACACCTACCAATTGAGACTCAACTGGATGCGACTTAATCAACGATGACAACAACAAACCATTCCTACCATACTGCACTCCACTGGAAATGGCATATTTGTCCGTCCTTTTCATATATATATATATATATATATATATATGTGTGTGTGTGTGTGTGTGTGTGTATTATATACTTACGAAAAGACTCACTAGGCCTATGTGAGAAATGATGTGCATGTGAGAGGATGAAAGTGAGAGTGCAATGATAGGGCTGAATGTGTAATGAAGGGCTGACGAGTGTAGTCAGTAGAATGAGGCCGTATTCTTGAAACCAGAGGGGTATTTTTAGGATTTCTTCCTATTTACTGTGCATATTAGACGTTGTTATTCTTCTCTGGTATATTAATCATTGACGCCCACACGCACAGGCAAACTAGGCACATACTTACAGTTTCTTCTCAAACTGACATGCATAACTCAGCCCTAATGAATATTTTCCACCTCGTACCCAGCCAAACTCGAAGCATCAAACGTGAAAGCGTTATCTTTCGAAGGTGACGTGATAAATCTGACAGACCTTCAGCTAAGCGTATTAAACCTGCATGGTTTTCGTTGACAAAAGCCCACGCGCACAGTACAATACACACAGGATCCCCACCGTGTTCAGAACGTGTGCAAATAGAGATGCAGCGATTTGTTTGGCCTGGTAATTATTTAATAATCCCTCAAGAGGCTGGTGAAGCTGGACTGGTTTTCTTGTGGACATCAACTGCATACATAATGACACCGTATACAAGATAATGTTAGCGTATCACACTGAAAAGAGATGATGAAGTGTTAGGAAGCCTCATTAAACTTCTCATGGTACGGAAAAGATTAGTATGCAGTTCTGTTTATTGTTCTACTCTGTTCCAGCCAGACGATTTTATTCAGCCAAGAGTGAGTCATAGGCACCTGTGTGTAAACCAACGAGAATGCGTACCTCGATGGATGTACTGTGTTTTCACTGGCAGAGATTTCCAAACATTTCTTCCTGAGCCGCTTATTTTGTGTATTACACCTTAATTCTTTCTTTTCCAAGACATCTATATTTCATTCCTGCCCTCTCCAGACGATTTCATTGATTTTTAAAAGAACCCCCCCCCAAAAAAAAAAAAAAAAAGGCGAATGAAGGAAATTTCTAACACGTTCAGTTCGAAGAATCTCCTCAGTCTAACGATCGTTTGGAGGTGGCAAGAGTAAAATAAAACATGTCTTCATAGTGCATGGATTAACTCTAAGCCTGACGACGTCTATATTGCTTACTTTTGCTCTGCAGATGATTTGATTGGCAGATGACTTGATTAACTCAATGTGTCTATTTTTGAACTGGAGGGGTTAGGTACCGTATTGCCTTCATGAACCTCTTCAACACCAGTGACCTCTCCAAGAACGAATAACATCGTCCGGCGGCAGCAAAAAACAAACGACAAATAAAGCCTGCCAACAGTCCCAATGAAATGCAAAATGGTCTCCACACCGCTACAGCACCTGACTTACTTCTGTCAAATATGCCACGATGATTAATGAACAAGCAGTAATATTGGTTTCCTAGATTTGTGTGCTTTGTGTGGCCTGATTTTTAATCCTATCAAGCACTTTAAAACGTCCCCCCACCACCACCACCAAAAAAAAAAAAAAAAAAAAAAAAAAACAGGTAATTGCCCAGTGAAATATTGAATCAAGTCTGAAGGAGGACGAGGAGGAAGAGTCGCGGTCAGTAGGAATGTGCAGTATGGTGAGGACGTCATACAGGCATTATCAGGTGTGGCGTGGCGGACTGTGCAGGGCAAGAGAGTGTTGTATTGCGCAGTGTGTCAATCAATTCACCACCATGATATAATTAATTCCCCCTACACTACAATGGTGTTATTCAGTTAATGGGAGATGGAGAGTGTGCTAAGGGGTTAATGGAGTTCTGTTCCCATGCATCACAGTGTCAGTGATCTCTCGAAATGAAGCCATCGAGTGGCTGCAATAATTTTAAAGACGATAACGTGTAGAAGTATTGTATCCACGTCACTACCAACATATCACCTTTGAAATTACTCATCCTGCCTCAAGACAGATTATTCCAGCATCGGGGAGACATGTTGTGTGGTGGTGTGTGTTATAGGAGTGTGCTGTGTGGTGGTGTGTTACAAGAGTGTGTTGTGTGGTGGTGTGTGTTATAGGAGTGTGCTGTGTGGTGGTGTTACAAGAGTGTGTTGTGTGGTGGTGTGTGTTATAGGAGTGTGTTGTGTGGTGGTGTGTTACAGGAGTGTGTTGTGTGGTTGTGTGTGTTATAGGAGTGTGTTGTGTGGTGGTGTGTGGTACAGGAGTGTGTGTGGTGGTGTGTGTTGTGTGGTGGTGTGTTATAGGAGTGTGTTGTGTGGTGTGTGTTATAGAAGTGTGTTGTGTGGTGGTGTGTGCTATAGGAGTGTGTTGTATGGTGGTAGTGTGCTATAGGAGTGTGTTGTGTGGTGGTGTGTGTTATAGGAGTGTGTTGTGTGGTGGTGTGTGTTACAGGAGTGTGTTGTGTGGTGGTGTGTGTTATAGGAGTGTGTTGTGTGGTGGTGTGTGTTACAGGAGTGTGTTGTGTGGTGGTGTGTGTTACAGGAGTGTGTTGTGTGGTGGTGTGTGTTATAGGAGTGTGTTGTGTGGTGGTGTGTGTTATAGGAGTGTTTTGTGTGGTGGTGTATGTGACAAGAGTGTGTTGTGTGGTGGTGTGTGTTATAGGAGTGTGTTGTGTGGTGGTGTGTGTTACAGGAGTGTGTTGTGTGGTGGTGTGTGTTATAGGAGTGTGTTGTGTGGTGGTGTGTTATACAAGTGTGTTGTGTGGTGGTGTGTTATACAAGTGTGTTGTGTGGTGGTGTGTTATAGGAGTGTGTTGTGTGGTGGTGTGTTACAGGAGTGTGTTGTGTGGTGGTGTGTTACAGGAGTGTGTTGTGTGGTGGTGTATGTTACAGGAGTGTGTTGTGTGGTGGTGTATGTTACAGGAGTGTGTTGTGTGGTGGTGTGTGTTATAGGAGTGTGTTGTGTGGTGGTGTGTTACAGGAGTGTGTTGTGTGGTGGTGTGTTACAGGAGTGTGTTGTGTGGTGGTGTGTGTTATAGGAGTGTGTTGTGTGGTGGTGTGTGTTATAGGAGTGTGTTGTGTGGTGGTGTGTTACAGGAGTGTGTTGTGTGGTGGTGTGTTACAGGAGTGTGTTGTGTGGTGGTGTGTGTTATAGGAGTGTGTTGTGTGGTGGTGTGTGTTATAGGAGTGTGTTGTGTGGTGAGTTATAGGAGTGTGTTGTGTGGTTTTGGTGTGTTATAGGCGTGTGTTGTGTGGTGAGTTATAGGCGTGTGTTGTGTGGTGAGTTATAGGAGTGTGTTGTGTGGTGAGTTATAGGAGTGTGTTGTGTGGTGAGTTATAGGAGTGTGTTGTGTGGTGAGTTATAGGAGTGTGTTGTGTGGTGAGTTATAGGAGTGTGTTGTGTGGTGAGTTATAGGAGTGTGTTGTGTGGTTTTGGTGTGTTATAGGAGTGTGTTGTGTGGTGTGTTATAGGAGTGTGTTGTGTGGTGTGTTATAGGAGTGTGTTGTGTGGTGTGTTATAGGAGTGTGTTGTGTGGTGTGTTATAGGAGTGTGTTGTGTGGTGTGTTATAGGAGTGTGTTGTGTGGTGTGTTATAGGAGTGTGTTGTGTGGTGTGTTATAGGAGTGTGTTGTGTGGTGTGTTATAGGAGTGTGTTGTGTGGTGTGTTATAGGAGTGTGTTGTGTGGTGTGTTATAGGAGTGTGTTGTGTGGTGTGTTATAGGAGTGTGTTGTGTGGTGTGTTATAGGAGTGTGTTGTGTGGTGTGTTATAGGAGTGTGTTGTGTGGTGTGTTATAGGAGTGTGTTGTGTGGTTTTGGTGTGTTATAGGAGTGTGTTGTGTGGTGTGTTATAGGAGTGTGTTGTGTGGTGTGTTATAGGAGTGTGTTGTGTGGTGTGTTATAGGAGTGTGTTGTGTGGTGTGTTATAGGAGTGTGTTGTGTGGTGAGTTATAGGAGTGTGTTGTGTGGTGAGTTATAGGAGTGTGTTGTGTGGTTTTGGTGTGTTATAGGAGTGTGTTGTGTGGTGAGTTATAGGAGTGTGTTGTGTGGTGAGTTATAGGAGTGTGTTGTGTGGTGGTGTGTGTTACAAGAGTGTGTTGTGTAGTGGTGTGTGTTATAGGAATGTGTTGTGTAGTGGTGTGTGTTATAGGAGTGTGTTGTGTGGTGGTGTGTTATAGGAGTGTGTTGTGTGGTGGTGTGTTATAGGAGTGTGTTGTGTGGTGGTGTGTTATAGGAGTGTGTTGTGTGGTGGTGTGTTATAGGAGTGTGTTGTGTGGTGGTGTGTTATAGGAGTGTGTTGTGTGGTGGTGTGTGTTACAAGAGTGTGTTGTGTGGTGAGTTATAGGAGTGTGTTGTGTGGTGGTGTGGTACAGGAGTGTGTTGTGTGGTGGTGTGGTACAGGAGTGTGTTGTGTACTGGGATTTGGGTGTGCCAAAAGGAAGTGCGTGATGCGGCAAAAATTGGAAGGAATGTGCTAAAAAACTCTCTCTCTCTCTCCTGCTACTACTATTGCTACTATGGGAGAGAGAGAGAGAGAGAGAGAGAGAGTGTAATTCACCGGGTCGGTCAGGATCACTTGATGGTCGTGATCGTCAGCTTTTTACCCTCCCGGAAGGGAGCTGAGAGCTCATATAGTCCGATCTAAGGGCAAGGCTGTGACCTTCACACACACACACCCGTCCCCTTGCTCGAGGGGGACAGTAACCACCCACTTCATCAGTGAAACTTTTCGCAACCTGAGCGAGGCGCGAACTCCCGTCCACCAGTTGGCAAGCGAGAACGTTACCACTGCACCAGCGAGCGGTGTGTGTGTGTGTGTGTGTGTGTGTGTGTGTAATTCACCGGGTCGGTCAGGATCACTTGATAGTCATGATCGTCAGCTTTTACCCTCCCGGAGGGGAGCTGAGAGCTCGTATAGTCCGATCTAAGGGCAAGGCTGTGACCTTCACACACCCACACACCTGTCCCCTTGCTCAAGGGGGACAGTAACCACCCACTTCGTCAGTGAAACTTTTCGCAACCTGAGCGAGGCGCGAACTCCCGTCCACCAGTTGGCAAGCGAGAGCGTTACCACTGCACCAGCGAGCGGTGTGTGTGTGTGTGTGTGTGTGTGTGTGTGTGTGTGTGTGTGTGTGTGTGGAGTAAGTACATTGGGCTAAGTGTGACGGGCATTCAAAAGTGTGCCGGTGAAAAGGGAAGGAGAGAGTGAGGGTGAGGAGGTGGAAGGAATGGCCTGGAGGCGAAGGAGGAAGGGTGAGGGATGGACGGAGGGAGGGAAGGTGAGGGGGATATGGAGGACTAAGGAGGGAGGGGGTGACGGGCGGGTGAGGGAGGGTATCATTATGGAAGGTGGAGGCGTGAGGGGAAGGGAGAATGAGGCTGTGGCGGATGACGGGACGGTAAAGGTACTACGAGGGAAAGAGAGACGACGGAGAAGAAGGATGAAGGAAGAAAGGGAGCGAGATAGGGAGAGGATGGCAGAGAAGAGGGTAACAGTAGGAAGGAAGGATGAGGGAGGGGGTGAGGCAGGGTTGGTATTGCCTGAAGGGGTTGGGTATATTCCAATACTTCCCAGAGGCAACGGTGACCTTGTGGCATTAAATGGCTGGCGGGGATTGCGTACTGATGCCTTGTGGAGTCCTGAGCTGGCTTGGCATGGCGCTGAATATATTTACTTCATCTCATGTAGCGTAGTTGCTTCATGGACTGGTGTGTGTCCTTATTATTTATAATTAGTGGTTGTGGTGTGTCCATCACTGGAAAATACATTTAGTTCATCACTGTTACTGTGGTTGATCTTAAGTAGTCTTCTGAACATTATCATAATAAAGTATATTATATCCTTTAATTCCTCGACGTATGTTCTTACTTTAACTTTTCTATCTCAAGATTTCAATTTAAGAACCTGTAGGCTATATCTAACCCCTCTTGTTCGAAAAGTTTATCTTACGAAAAACAAAATCGTCTGAAGGTTGAAGGAATAAAATGAAAAATACGCCACTGGACTGATTGGGTTAAGTTAGCGGGTCCCACTGGGCATATTAACCTCCAGGCATGGACGCCGCAGGGTTTCATTTCGTCTACCGCCTGAGGATTTTTTGCGTGTGTGAGAAGAATGCTTCTTGTAAAGGGTATGGTTCTACGTCTCATGTGCACCAAAAGTATGTGGGCTAGAAATACACGATTGAAACTTTCTAGGCAGAAATGTAAGGTAAAATGTCTATCACACACACACACACACACACACACACACACACACACACACACACACAGAGCATAATTTATTCTACTTGGGTCCAGGTGGAAGGTTCAAGTATGTGAACAACGTGTGGGTACAGCATATTCTTTTTCTCTCTCGTGTGTTAAGGAAGGGAAAGAGGAGAGGTGTGGAGGCAGATGCTGTATGTAGTGTATAATCAAGAGGGTACAAACGCCACTGGGCTGGAGTCTGTATTTCTTGTGAAGGGACCGCTTACTTTTTTCTCTTTTTTTCAAGCTGCTCAACCTGAAGTGTCTCTGCAAAGCTGAACAAATTCGTTTTCGGTAAGTTAGAATAAAACCGGGAAGCCGTCCACGACCTGGAAGAAAAAGTGAGGAAGAGGTACAGGAAAGAGGAAAGCCAGGAACAGCACCAGTTGACAGAGGGTGGGAAAACAACCTGCCTTATACTTCACTGTACCTGACACTGAAGCAACCAAGTGTCAGGCTTGCTACGTTGCCGGAAGGAAAGAGAAAGAGAGAGAGAGAGAGAGAGAGAGAGGCGTGACAAAGCAAATTTCAAGAGAAGGTAGATTCAGAATTTACCATAACCTGCGCGAACAAGACAATTACACACACACACACACACACACACACACACCTGCACTCCCTTCATATCCCCAAATACTAGAACTGACATCCCCCAAACTGCAGACATCACGGCAAAAGTATTTCCAAAGTGACACTCTCCAGGACAGTATAACATGATCCAGACCTAAAATCACTGACTTGGCTTCATTCAACCTCCAGGCAGTTCCTCAAAGTCTCTCCAGTCATACGTGTTTGTCGTATTTCTTTTTTCCTTACAATCTCTTTTGCTTTTCTTTCTTTCTTTTCTTATTTTTTCTTCTTTTTACTTCAGTCCGATGGTTTGGTTCAGTTCAGGAGTGTGTTGTGTAGCAGTGTGGTGGGAAAAAAGGTTGACTGGTAAAGGTGGGGGTGTCAAATGGAAGTGCGTGGTGCTACAAACAGACTAAAATATGAAAAAAAAAATGACCTTCCTCTCTCTCTCTCTCTCTCTCTCTCTCTCTCACACACACACACACACACACACACACAAAACCTGATCCAGCCTATCTAACCATTAACCCCTTCATCCCATGGACGCCATTATTTTCACGTTCCTTTTAGACCATTTTATTTAGCGTACTGAGAGATTTTTTTTTTTCTAACTTGAGAGCTTAGACCCATCCTCTTCCCTGTTCCCTTCAACTCCCGGAAAATGAATAAAATCAGGAAAGAGGGAGATGAAAATGAAAATGAAAAAGTACATAACCGTGTGGAGGGCTGTTATGTATAAATGTGGCCTAATAGACATCGCAACACCTCCCCTTTAGCGATTTATTATATACATTGCACCTTCATACTTTCTTGCAAGCTATCTTTCTCTTTTAAATATCGACTCGGTTTGCGTTAATTAACATGAGGAAAATGACATGTAATATGTAGACTAAATCGCTGGAGAGATGATGTTAACGAAATCTCTCCAAAGTACCCAATCCACTCCACCTCCACCAGACCTCACTCCTTCCACGAAACTATTAAATTTCCCACCAAACCACCTTGCAACACTTGCAACACTCATTACTTCCTCTCCCCCCCTTTCTCTCTCTCTCTCTCTCTCTCTCTCTCTCTCTCTCTCTCTCTCTCTCTCTCTCTCTCTCTCTCTCGTTGCACCAGAAAACACATCCTGGCGCTACTGAGAATGGCCTTAAGAGGAAGTGAGTGAGGTGACAATGATTCCTACAAGAGAGAGAGAGAGAGAGAGAGAGGTGGTGGAAGTAATGAGTGTTGCAAGGTGGTCTGGTGGGAATGATAATAGTTTCGTGGAAGGGGTGAGGTCTGGTGGAGGTGGAGTGGATTGGGTAGTTTGGAGAGATTTCGTAACGTCTCATCCCTAGCGATTTAGTCTACATATTACACCTCATTATCCTCTGATATTAATTAACGCAAACCATGTCGATATTTAAAAGGTAAAGATAGCATGCAAGAGAGTATGAAGGTGCAATGCATATAATAAATCGCTAAAGAGGAGGTGTTGCGATGTCTATTAAGCCACTTTTATACATTACAGCTGCACACGATTATGTACTTTTTCGTTTTCCTCTGCCTCTTAGCAGATTTTTTCATTTTCCGGGAGTTGAAGGGGACGGGGTAATGTAGGTTGGGTCTAAGCACTCAAGTTCGAAAAAAAAAAATCTCTCAGTACGCTAAATAAAATGGTCTGAAAGAAGCGTGGATAGAAAAGAATGGCGCCCATGGGATGAAGGGGTTAATGATTAGATGGGCTGGATCAGGTTTGTGTGTGTGTGTGTGTGTGTGTGTGTGTGTGTGTGTGTGTGTGTGTGTGTGTGTGTGTGTGTGTGTGTTGTATCGTTCATATCGTTCATAAAGGCACCAACACTCTTGCCTGCTTTGACCTTGGTCAGAGAAGAATGAGCAGACCAAGAACGATATCACACGACATACTGGCGGAGTGCATGGGGGAGGGCGGCCTGGCGTGGTGGGAAGCAGTGGTGATGGCAAGGTGAGGAGAAGACCGAGAACGAGGAGGACAAGAGGTGAAGAGATGGAGTGGAAGAGTGCATGGGGGAGGGAAGCCTGAAGTGGTGGTTAATGGTATGGTACACGTAAGGCCTTGGCTGAACTCTGAGATTGAGTGGGATTGATATAAATTGATTTTGCTATACAGACATAACTATACCGTTGGATAGATAAATGTTAGATGGATGAAGATGGCAATTGGCAGACATATACGACGAAGACAGAAGTATATAAACAACATGATAAACAGAGATACATAATATTTATAGGCCATACATATACATTAATAATGATTTCAAAGGCAACTAGGTATTTATACATATACAATAGATACAGATGAATAAATAAAAACAGACAACAGACATTATACAGTCAGACAGACCTAAATACACGACAGATAACATGTCAGGCTTGAACAAACAGTAAAGGGGACAATCTGAAGAAGTAAGTGGCGATAATACCAGAGCAGAGGATGGGGAAATTATTACACAACAGGTAAGAGGTGAAGGTTGGTGCAGGTAAGGATGGTGGTGGTGGTGGTGGTGGTGGTGGTGGTGGGAGTGAAATACGTAAAAAGATGTCCTAACTAGAGGGTACGTGTGTGTGTGTGTGTGTGTGTGTGTGTGTGTGTGTGTGTGTGTGTGTGTGTGTGTGTGTGTGTGTGTGTGTGTGTGTGTACTGCATATCTATCTATCCACCCAGAGAGAGAGAGAGAGAGAGAGAGAGAGGGGGGTTAAGACCCTGAAGTTAAAGGTGAAGGACAGCGCTACATGTCAGTCATAAAACATATCAGTACAGAGTAGTGAAGTGATGGAAGGTACTGACGGAACAAAGGGATGTTGGAAGTAGAGGTTAGTGGTAAAACACTTGGTAGTTGGTGGTCAACAGTAGTAATGGCCAAGGATAGCAAAGAGGTCAGTGACAAAATGGTGCCGAGGAAAGCAGTGGACGACCTGGAAGTTTATAGCTTAAGTTGAGAAGAATGTTGATAAGTGTTGAAGGCTTGTGAGGATGATAAAGGGAGAAGTTATATTCTTTTTACTACAACGTGGCATAGAGTTTCATCCTTTTGTAGTTTATATAACGCACCTCAGAAGTAGAGGAAATACAGCATCACAGCTCTACAGCCTTTACAGAGCACTTCTTCGAGACCAGCGTCATATTTTAATGTTAATATATCGTTGCAACTCGGCCTTCTAACTGGATAATTGTTAAAATCAAAATGAATAGAATGACAACAAGCAGAGAAGTGTTACGTAAATTAGTTGATAGATCACACGGGGTTTGGCTAGAATGATGCACCTTGCCCGCGAAAATCCTTAGGGAGTGAGTGACTGCCCGGCCTGCTCCAAGTGATGATCCACACCTAAAATGGCATTAAGAGGAGTGGACGTTAGTGATGGAAGTAACAGACGTTAGTGTAGCAGGTTGGTGGTAAAAAAAAAAAAAATCTGGTGGTAAGTGGGGAAGGAGAGGGTTAGAGGTTAGTGGTGAAGGAGAAGGTTAGAGGTTAGTGGTGAAGGAGAAGGTTAGAGGTTAGTGGTGAAGGAGAGGGTTAGAGGTTAGTGGTGAAGGAGAGGGTTAGAGGTTAGTGGTGAAGGAGAGGGTTAGAGGTTAGTGGTGAAGGAGAGGGTTAGAGGTTACAGACAAAACAGTAATGAGAAGAATATTGAGGAGGTGCAAGGAAGTGACGGAAATCCTGAAGGTTAGAGTCTGGAGGTTATTGGTAAGTATAATGCTGAAAATAAAGGTGTGTGTGTTGGAGGTTAGTGGTGGGGAAGGCTATGAAGCTGGTCATGAGGGAGAGTAAAGAGGTTTGTGATAAAGACAGTAGGGAGGTTAGTGATGGGGATAGTAAAGAGGTTAGTGATAGGGACAGTAGGGAGGTTAGTGACAGGGATAATAAAAAGGTAAGTGATATGGATAGTAAAGAGGTTAGTGATTCAAACAGCATTAAGAGTGGCGTTAGAAGTGTTGAAGTTAGTGGTGAAAGGATATAGATATGAGGGTAAGAGTAATGGAAAGTGAAGATGATCAAGGTTACTAGTGATGAGCAGGGAAGAGGTTAGTGGTGAAGGACAGAGTTATGAGGTTGGTGGTGAAGGATAGAGTTATGAGGTTAGTGGTGAAGGATAGAGTTATGAGGTTAGTGCTGTAGGATAGAGTTGTGAGGTTGGTGGTAGAGAACAGCATTAAGAATAGAGGTTACGAGGTCAGAGAGAGGAAATAATGGTGGTGTGACAGGTGTTGAGATCAGTGAGACAGGAAACACTGAACAGTCAAGGTTAGTGGAGCAACACCGTCACCTCCATTATTAACCAACTACACCAAGAAACTCACCCACGTCAACACTCTCTCTCTCTCTCTCTCTCTCTCTCTCTCCCTCTGAGATACCTTTTTATCCACGAAAACCTAAAGAGAAAAAAAAAGAAAAAAAGCAACCCCCTCATAACCCGATTTCTATCCAAAAACCCAAGAAAACATTTAGAAGATGGTAAGAATATCGTGTTTTCGGGGTCAAGACAAATGTTAGGTGAGCGTAGCTGTGGTTGAATTACACTACACCCAGGCCAGGTGAAGTTTAGCACAATACCGTGGCACTGGGAGGGTAATGTTGTGCTGCAGCCGCGATATACTGCCTGCCTACTTTCGCTGGAGAGATGCGAGGCGAATATGTAAGTTTATCACACTCGTACATTATCTCGTATTTTCGTTTTAGTCTGGGGGATAAACGGAAGGTAAATGGCCAGGAAACTACATTAATCTATACGACTGAAAAATATATGTACCTTAAGCTGTATGTAAGGGGATACCTGGATGACCTTTACACACACACACACACACACACACACACACACACACACACACACAAAATCTCTCTCTCTCTCTCCCCACCTTATCCAGGCCACGACACAGTAAGGTACACTGTCTATCCTATTTTTATTCCCTACCCACAGCCTTGATTGATAGTTTCCTCTGACGTCACTAGGGGCCAAGGCTATGTATGCGTCTATGTATATGTATGTAAGGACGTATATATGTGTGCGTGTATTAATGTACGTAGCAATGAAACGATTGTACGTACTGCATATGTGTATTTTTTTTTATGTATCTGACTCTGGGTATAGGTTTAACGGCCTGCTCCCAAGGTCCAGTAGTCCTTCTACATACCATACACCTCCACATGTCACCACTTCGGCGCTAACACCCACCGTCCATAATGAATACATGCTAGGGCTGTCTGATACAGGACTGGTGTATTGGTATTAGTGAGGGTATTTTTACATGATAGCGGGGCTTCTGGAAGATCAGTAAAGTCTGCTTTATGAAATTCAAAGCTGTTCCCTGCCCAATGGAGGATACGAACCTGGGTACACTGGGACTGCAGGCCACCCCTCTATATACGAGTATGTTGCAGCCATGCATGTATGTATGTATGTATGTTTATAAAGAGAAATGTTGCATCCATGTATATGTGTACTGTACATATGTAATTATGTACCGTATGTATGAATGTCTAATATAGAGATTTATGTTGCACCCATTTATGTATGTATGTATGTATGTATATATGATCATAAAGTTGATGATGATGCTGGCGGGTAACTCCTCTATGGGCGGACAATAAAATATATACCCATCACGCTGACGCCTTATTTGGCACGACGGAGGGACACCACTTATTATTCTCGGGGAAGTGACCCCAACCCATCCATGCCAGGAACTTGTGTACAGGTGAGGGAGACTTGTGATCTTACCACAACACACACACACACACACACACACACACACACACACACACACACACACACACACACACACACACACACACACACACACACACACACACACACACACACACACACGAGCATAAGATATAAATGATTCACAAACGAACACCTACTACTAATAAGTGTTTTCGGCAGGCAGAAGTAACGTGTGTGCCTTTCAGTTACAGAATAAAAACAGCTAAAACAAAACAAAGAGGAATCAACCTACAAGGTTCCTCTTAGATTATCGTAGTTCTGTTAAATGACCATGATATTTTGCAAAAAACAGAAGCTGCCGCCAAACTGGGTAAATATAAAACAGTGGTGCAAATCTGACACATAAGTAACGCTTTGGACACTGACGGCACAACGAGGGCTTCGGTGTGCTGGCAGCATGGCACAATTAATAGCTGACACTCCTCCACAGGCCATACACACGCAAATAGCCAATCACATGCCAAACACAGTTATAATAAGTGACAAGAAAGAAACTGAATGAGATGTATTGTTTGTACATCGTGTCAACAAAGAAGACGGATATTCAAATTCAAGAAAGCCCTATATGGCTCTCATGATAACACTTTCAAAGAATATTAATCACAGGACAGGTTTAAGATATACAGGAATTTTTGACAACTGCAGGTCAAGTCTCACCTTCAAGAAGAATCGATTAAAAAGGATGTATAAAAAAACAAACAGGAACACAACAAAATGCGTATCACAGAAGCCAAATCCTACCACATAAATCGAGACCTACTGCACATAAATATATTGTCTACCTATCCATCTATCTATCTCCATATATATACAGTATGTTCTCGGGAACTGTTTTTGTAGACGACGACCAAGCAAATATCCCAATTAAAAGTCACCGCCCAAACCAAAACTCAAACACTAAAAAAAAAAAAAAAATATATATATATATATATATATATATATATATATATATATATATATATATATATATATATATATATATATATATATATATGAGGAAAAAATCTAGGTGAAAAACAGTCACCACACAAGACCAAAAACCGACTGATATTGACAAAAAACAAACAAACAAAAACACCCAAAATTAAATCAACAACAGTAATATAAAAAAAATCTGTCTTCACACAATGTATCACGAATGTGTCCTGAAAGATGGGCATTGATGAAGAAAAAGGCACTGCAGGAGAGGCCGAGAACGATGAAGGTGTAGCAGCCGAAAATTAAGTACCAAGCAAGCCAAACAACACCCCAAAACTAATAAGAATAATAAAAATAATGATAATAATAGGGACAAAACCAGCAGTAAAGAGTGTATGCCACCAGTGTTTACTGAACGGTTGCCATGACAATAAAGAGAATGGGAATGCAGCAGAGGCGCTAGAAGTTGATGCTGTAGCGGCCGAAAAAATAAATATACAGTATACAAATAAATATACAGTATACTGCACAAGGCAACCAACACCCGAAAACCCAAATAATAATAATATGCACTAATAATAATAATAACAGAACCACCTGTAATGAACGGTGTACGTCACGAATACGTCCTGAGCAACACCCATGCCTAAGATGAAGACGGTAACGCAGGACAGACCGAAGACCAAGCAGCTGCGTCGGCCCAGGGGTAAGAGGGGTGTGCTGTCTACGTCATCCATCATCTTTAAGGAATCAGTGGGTCTCGGCATTAACACTCAGGCTATTACGACTCACACGCAGCTGAATAAAACAGTCTGACGTTAGATGGTATGAACTAAGAGAGTTGTCCCGACTGTGAAAGGGTTATCAGTGACAGTATTAAGACCCTCAGGCTCCTATGACTTACTCTCAGCTGAATAAAACCGCCCTGCACCCATGTCGTCCATTGCCAGTCAGGGAGTTCACTCAATGAATCGGCACACCTAAGCCCCACCACTCTCATTACGTATTTTCTGTTCCGTTCTTATTTCCAGACGATTTTATTCAGCTTATGAGAGACTTTTCGAAATGGAGAGGGGGTTATACAGCCTTGAATGAATTGACTTTTTCGTTCCCGACCATGACAGGGTTAATATATCAACACTCTCTGGCGCTTATACTCAATCTGAATAAAACATTATGGCATATGCAGGAAAAAAAAAGAAGTCAAAGAGCTGTGGTAGGCGTGTGGTTGGTCAGCGTACTTATCTTTCAATGCGTGACTCAGCCCCGAAGCTTGGCATGACAATCACGCCTCGGCGGACATGTAAAACAGAGGGTGGTGGCATGTGCCGTTATTTGCCTTCATATATTCGCACACAATAATACCGACTCTGATACAAACACAGTCAGTACAATACTAAGACTTTTATAAGCATCAATCTTCCTCCAGACACCACTTATTCGTCCTCTGCTAGCATGGGGATGGGTCCATTCTGGCCATCACTCTCCCTTCGAGGAAAAGACTCTGGCCTAAAGTGAACCTAATATGGACTGAAAACCATGCAAAAATAGAATACAAGAGCTGTCTCGACCATGAGTGGGGTTACAGTATCAGTACTGACACTTCGGTTCCCATGATTCACTCTCAGCTACTGTAAATATAATCGTCTGGCTTGGCTGCAAAAAAAAAAAAAATACCACAGTAGAGTTATCCAGACCATGAGAGGGTTAACTTTAGCACTTAAATTGGGACATGGGTACGGTTATGGTCAGTTCCTTAAACCCTTCAGTCAGATGGCATTTTATCTTCTATCTCTGCCACCTTCAGACAGTTTTACTCGGTTTAGGCACAAACATCAGGCCGTGAAGGAATTACCATCACTGCAAATGGTGTCTTCAGAGCTTAAGAAAATCGTCTGGTGGCAGCAAGAGGGGAAAAAAAAAGTGGGGGAAGGGGGGAAGGAAGAGAAGAAAGGCTGCCTCAAAACTGCCTCAGAATCTCCAAGTAAATAAGTAGGTAAGTAAAACCAGTGACTAACTTACCATACGAACAAAATAAATAAATAAACAGATACATGAACAAAACAAACCCGTGTGGCAATAATGTACCCACAAAACTGGTGTGGCAAAAACAGACTTCACAAAAACAAAACCCAAGTAAAAATAAGAAAAAGACAAAAAAAAAAAAGGAAAGACGAGCAACAAAACCCAATAAGCAACGACAAAAAACTAACACTGAAACAAAGTATATAACACAAGGCATATCAAACCAAGGAAATAAAAACAGACCCAACAGTGGAAAGAACTACCTACCCTACAGATACAACCAGAAAACTAAAAAAAGAAAAAGCTGTCCTCAACATTATGCGCTGCGAAGGCGTCCTGTGTACTATACTGTATAAGATATACATATAACGAACGAAAGAAAATTAGTAAATATAAAGCAAAAGAAAGAAAACCGGTAAATATATAGCGAAAGAAAACCAGTAAATATATAGCGAAAGAAAACCAGTAAATATATAGCGAAAGAAAACCAGTAAATATATAGCTAATGAAAGGAGACCACTAAATATAAAGCTGAAAAAAAAAAAAAGTAAATATATAGCGAAAGAAAGAGAACCACCTGTAATCAACGACGTTGGAGACGAATGTCTCCTGTACGGCGGGCATGCCACACATAAAGGACGCAATACAGGCCAGGCCGAACACGATTTTGCTGTAGCGGCTGAAGTCCCCGAAGAAGGTTAGCACTTCGTCCACGTTGATCGCAGCAGCACCCATTTTTACCAGTGTTACTCGAAAGGTCTACTCAACGGCTCGGGACACCTTAAATGGAGCTTGATTTCGGGCGCAGGTACGGCCGGGGAATCGAGTCTTTTCCTAAACCTGGGATGCAGGTAATCAAGGTATGGAGTACCTTCCTAGATCTGGGACGTACGTCGGAGGGTATTTTTCTTACGTTTGGGGGTTAGGTACAACAGCCATGGTTTTGAATTATCTTCCTATATTTGAGACGAAGATGCAATCAGGAAGTCGAACTCCGGTATCTTCCTACTGTAATTAGGAACGTATGAACAATCACAGTATCGATATCTTCCTAAATTTGGGATGAGAGTACAGCCAGGGTATTGGCAGTCTTCCTCAATCTTGGTGAACAGAAAAACAGTTCTAGCCCCGACGCACAGAAAGCGCAAACTCAATCCTCACACACGCAGCGAGCGCAGACGGCTTTATCTTCCCAAACCACTGGACAACACGCCATATCAGTGAAAAATAGCTCATCAGCTCTCGCGGCTAATCGATTACTGGAGAGGTTAGCTGTAGCACTAGACACCCCTTCCTTACAACTGACCATGGGACTGATATCGGATGAAGTGCTTGTTATCATGAAGGTGGTTGTCTTACATAACTGATACTGAGTTTGAGTGATTTGTAGTCTACTTTTGGGGAGTACTGAGTGGAGTGATAGCGTAGTACGGTAGCCTACTTAACATACCCCTTCAGTCCCATGGCATTATCTTATTCTTGTCACCTCTATACTAATTTTTAAAACTTTGGGAGACCATCTGCACTGGCAAAGCTAGAAACTGTCTCCATGAACCCCTTCACAACCAGACTTCTCTTCCTAAGCCCAAGAAAATAATCTGAGGATACCAGGAACAGAACGAAAACCACGGCAAGGTACTGAGGTACTCCACTGGTGCTGGCCCTCGGAGTGGCGGGGGGGGGGGGGGAATGTAAATGGTGAAGGGTTGTAACATACAGGGTTGGAGGTTCTTGTAACCAATCTTGAAGTCGAACAGCGAGCGCCTAACAATACGCAAGTTTCACCATTTTTGCTTTTTTCTTTTCTTTTATATATATATATGCAATATGAAGGATACACAAGTTCTTATAAGTCCATCTCAGGAAAAAAAAAAAAAAAAAAGGCGTGTATTTCCAGATACCTGGACACATATCACTTAACACAGACGTGGTGGGCAGAGAGGCAGACACAGATGTATGTACATAACGTTCCACAGCTGAACACATGCGTACTTAGTTGCTTCTGCCAACAAATGTGTACTGAGATGATGATGATAGATCCCTGTCTCAGTCTGTTTGTTCATATAAATCTGTGTCTGTTAATTGAATAACGGTAATGAAAATGTTTTGGGGGATATTATGAAGATATCTAATGGGTGCTCGTACTCATCCAGGATATGAATTTATTACATTCTGGTGACATTTCATCAAAAAAGGACACTGGTGACTTGGTGACTGTGGGAGGTGATCCTCTGTAGGCAAAACACTGAGCATCAGTCAAATAAAATACAGCTTACAGCAGAAGAAGGCTTAGGATTACTGATTACTGACGGCACGAGGGTTATGGTTGAAAGCCAGCACACCCTCCTGTTCAAAAAAGTATCTCCTTAACTGAAATAAATGGTCACACAACAATACTACACAAATTACGTCACCGATTGGAAAAATAAACGCAATATGGCACCTTGTGCAATTACTTTCCTATCTACATTCATCGGTGAATTCTGCCACCACAGGATGAATACAAGCTGTGTGCAGACTCATCCTCATATCACCTTGCTAAAAAAACAGCACATTTCTACCATTTATTTGTCTTCTGTGAGAAAACTAATTATGCAAGTCTTTATGTAACAATATAAAAAGAAGATACATTTCGTATGTCTTCTGTCGGAGAGATGATCAAAATGTAAGTATCTAAATTTTGTGTGTCTTTCGTGAGTATAAATTATCAAAGTTTTTATGTAACACAGTAAAAAGTATCAAAACTTCGCGTAGGCCATCCAGCCATAGACATTAATTGTTATATATGGCTCTCCTTTAAAACGAGAACCCACAATTTGTACTGCGGTTAATTAAAACTAAACCAAATTACTCTGGTCTGGAGAGAATTTACAGCAACATTTCACACCAAACCACATACGGATAATTCCTTGGTACCGACGGTTTGATCCCTGCCATCCGGATGACATCGTTTTTAGTGCACTTTTACTGTTAGCAGACGATTTACTTCAACTTAAGAAACGACGCTGGTACTGAAGAAGTTTCTCAAGACTGGATCTAACCCCTCCAGTGGGAAAGGTCTATCCTCCGATGAATAAACTCGTCAGGAGATGGCAAGAAAAAAGAGAAAAAGCCGTGCCGGGTTGAGTCATGGAACAAGAGGAGTCGTGCAATCAAAGTGCAGGTCGTTGACACGTTATCTGACGCCCTTGAATACCTCGTGTGTTTGATTTGTATCTGTTTGCAATCACTGTAAATAAACCGTCTCACTCAACTGTATATTTAGTGTCAATAATTAGCGTCAACATGAGGCCTACAATTCCTCCGCGTCTACTTCACTCTTAGGGCACATCCGTCACTCATGCCTGGCGCATCATAGCACAGAGAAACCTACCAGGCCTGTCTCTGGCGGCAACTAATAGCCAGCAGAGGGAAGTGACGGGTACAAGAGGGGAAATGCTATGCGAGCCTCTGTAGCTCCAGTACATAATATAGGTCCTCTTGTAGCGCAACTGTAACTGAGGCCCGTATTCTGTATGGTGTAGGAGACTTCCCAACACCTCTTCCTTGGCGATTTAGTTTGCATACTACACCTCAGCATCCTCTAATATGCTATTTGTATTGCGTTAATATCAACAAAATATGCATCAGAACCATACAAGTGGGTACTGAGTGTCATGGGCTGAATAAATCGCCGAGAAAAGTGTACTACGAAATCTCTCATGCCGCTCAAGGCAGTATGCTCTTCAGTTAGGGACGCCGTCTAGTTATCGCTGCCTTATCAGTTGGGTTTAGTATATATCAGGCTCATAATCTCTAGTACGTCATCCCCAGAGAGATTATATTCCACTTCGTTACAACCCGTAAGCCAATTTGTTAAAATAAAGGAGATATAAAGGATTTAAAGTTTCAAAAATTGAAAATTGGCTATAAGTCGGCCATCTTGGATTTTTTCAAAATTTCGAAATGTCAGGCATCAACCTCCTATATGGCCATGCAATCATACAAACTATGAGAAAATTCTAACAAATTGTTTCTGAGATACGGCGTGGAACGGACGAACGGACAACGGACGTACAGATATGACCTAACTTAAGATTCCACTTCGTGAGAAACGGTGTGAAATAGTAAAATATAAAAACTACATGCACAAAAACGTATCAGAAAACAGTAAAGGCGTTAAGTGCACAATGAATCGCTAAGGTATGAGTGTTACGAGGCCTCCACAGCCGACGACAATACGACACTTATAATACGACCCTGAACTGACACACATGCCCATCCACCCAGGCGCGTTTTTCATTTCAAAATTACTACTACAATCTTACTTGGCCTAAAGCTGCCTTCTCTACATACTGAATACTAACATGACGGAATTGAGAAACGCTAGAATGATGCTAGTCACAAAGAAGTGCTGTGAGAAGGATGTACGGCTGGAGGTACGTGGATTAATAGCAGAGCGAAAATCTGGGCCAAGTTAAGGTGAAACAACTAAACCAGACATTTTTATTCTGCATAGGGGTGATTGAGAGATTTGGAAGGGTTAGACCAAGATTGAATTATCCCCTCCACTGCTAGGAAAACATATAAAGGCAGCAGGAATGAACTGGCCTAAGACGTCAAGGTGGTGAACGGGTTGACGGCTACTGAACGGCTTGGTGATATTTAGATACGTTTTACCATGCTGCATAGTAACCTGGATTATTTCTCACACACAGGATATATAAATACTAAATATATGTCGTGCCTTATTATTATTATTATTATTATTATTATTATAGACAAGGATTGTGGAAAGTGTTAAGAATATATGGAGTAGATGGGAAGTTGTTGAATGCTGTGAAGAGTATGTATGATGGTGCTAAGGCTGCAGTGCGTGTGGATGGTGAACTAAGTGAATTTTTCTCTTTGAAAGTTGGGTTGAAACAGGGATGTGTCATGTCTCCATGGTTGTTCAATCTGTAATGGATGGGGTAATAAAAGAGGTACAAG
>NC_137063.1:34380131-34417631 GCF_032717465.1 Coenobita brevimanus | reverse complement strand
TGAATACTACCATGTTCACATTAAGTTGAACTTGGGGCAACAACAACAGCGATAACAGCTACTACTACCATTACTACTACACTGCTATTACTAATACAACTATTTTCGCCCATTAAGTCAGAGGAACTCCGTAACGACTGAAAACTGGACCCATGTTAATTAGCACTGTTTACTCAATATCATGCCTAGAATCACAGCCTAAATCAGCGTGGCAACTCCCGTGGCACTGCATGCGACCTGCATCTGTATCCTCTATTTCTCTACGGGGCAAACTATCGATATTAAGCCCACGATTTTTTTTTTCTTGCTAACTTGAAACAGTATCTTCAGCTTACAAGACACTTCAGAGTCGATGGGTCAGATATAGCCAAGCTTTGATGTACCCCTTTAGTACGAGGACCCACTGAATGGTCAAGGAAGAAGTTAACATGACCCAAGGAAACATAAGACAATACTAACTTCTTCTGCCACACCATTTTTTTTTTTTCTTTTTCTTCTTGTTACCGCCAGACGATTCAATTCAGCTGGCTAAGGGAAATATCTTGTACTGACAAACTTAATGAAGACTACATTTAACCAGTTCAGTAAAAAAAAAAAAAAAATCCTGTAGTATAAAACAATCTTGTAGTAGTAGTAGTAATAATAATAATAATAATAATAATAATAATAATAATAATAATCCATCCATCCATCCATCATCCAATCCTACGTTGCCCCACGAGGAGCGTAAGAGCCTTGGGCTAGGCAAGTTGGTCCTGACATTTAAGATGAGAGTGACCAGCCTCACTCATCCCTGAGTGGCATTATGAGAGCAATAAACCCCAACCACCTCTTGGATACAAACCTTCACCGGCTCAAACCGATTGGAGTGCTGCAATTACCTACTAAACCACCAGGCGCCATAATTTGGTTATACAGTTACCACCCAGAGTAGTAAATGGTTTCCTGGTGAACAGGAAACCATTTGGCTTGTCACTCAGTGTAGAGTCACCCATAGGCAGAAGGAACAGGAAAGAATGAAGGAGAGATAAAGAGGGAGTGTAAAGTGACCCGTAGGCAGAAGGACGAGGAAAGCATGAAGTAAAGAAAGGCAGAAGAGGAAGGAAGGAAAAGAAGGAGGAGAGGAAAGGGCAGACACCTGAGAGCAGCACTTCATCGAGTGAGTGGATGGTGAGCGTCCCCACCTACCACATAAATAATAATAATAATGTTCTCAAGTATCGTGTGATATTATTTTATGCAAATTGTCGATATTGAAATTTGTAAATAATATCCACGGATATTTACCTTGCTATTAACATCCTCACCCTTGCTGTGGGATGAGGTCTTCTGGCAGTTTATCTTCACTATCTTCACGCTGTTCTTTTTTATAAGGTTAAGATTTTTTTTTTTCTCATCTCGAGAGGTCAAGCGTAGCCATCATTAACCTGCTGAATACTAGAAATGTTTGCTAACTTGAATGACATCGTCTGTTCAACAAGCAAAATATAATAACAAGGCATCATGGATCTGACGGCGTTCATATTTAATTTATTCCATATTAAAAAGACAAACATACAGACTTTGCACGTTAATATCATCTTGCATGCCTGACTCTGCAAACAACGTCAACAATACCCTTTTCTCTGCGATGACATCTGTTATCATCATTACCAACTGAGTATACCCAGCTTGGGCGAACCCCTACGGACGGAAGGGGTTAGTGGAGGTTGCATGTTTTGAAGAATGATTCCTTGCATTCGTACTTCAGTCAAACATTTAATGCTTGCTATTTTACTCCTGTTTCTTTAACGACGCACGTCTACATCAAGCACCTATTTGCCTTGTTATGTAGTAGCGTTTGTAGTGAAGATTTTCTTTCGGCCAGTACGTCGTTATCCTGTCAACAGTTTATTATTCTGACGCTATACTGATAATGGAATGTTACAGCTCTCCTGCATGGGTCAGTTAAAACCGAAGGATACCACGGATAGAGCTGACTGATGCAAAGGTTAGGGCCAAAGGATACCAAGGTTAGGACGACAAGGATAGGACAGAAGAGTGTGGCTTTCACGATTAGTTTAGGTCCTGGCAGATCTCGTTTGTGCACCGTCTATAAATAATGCTACTTTAACCCGCGGAACAACAGATGTAATCCTTACCAGCGACATCTACAACACTACAGGAAAAAGGTGGTGACACATGCAAACACCGCTGGCAGAGAGAAGTGCCAGGCTGCCTCCCGAACCCAAGGGAATATGTAGGCACTGAAAGTGTCTCCGGGTAACATAACGTGCATAGAACACCTGTCTCATTACATACACACCTGTTCCATCCATCCACCTGTACACACACACACACACACACACACACACACACACACACACACACACACACACACACGCACACACACACACACACACACACGCACGCACGCACACGCTCGTAACGTACGTATACAGACATACAGTAGGTACACAGACTAAAAGATCCAGCCACTCACACTCACTTGCACATTTATCGATACGTCACTCTGAACATCTGCCTCCATGACACTAGATATCATCAATAATTAAAACAATTATTATAATTCTTAACATTATCCTCATCTTCATTAGCATTATTATTACCGTCCGTCACAATCCCCATCGTTATCATCATTAACATCACAATTAGTAATCATCATCACGATCATCATCATCAGTTCTCACCACTACCAATACCACCACCATCATCACCACAGGGTATTTATCATCACCATTCTAATAATCACCACCAGCATTTGTGACGTGCCCTGTACTTCCTGTTCTATTGTATCTCCCTAAACCACATGACGCCACTCCAAACTGCCCTCCCTCATGCACCACCACTCCACTCGGTCTTCTCAGCTCGTTCTCGGTCTTCCCCTCCTCATTCTCCCATCAGCACTTCAAGCCGCCCTTCCTCACCTATCCCTCATTTTCGGTTTTCTTCTCATCCGCCATCTTGCTTCGACACAGCGTATGTACGAAATATTGTTAAGATGTGGCGTTTTTATATTTCGTTAGAGAGAGAGAGAGAGAGAGAGAGAGAGAGAGAGAGAGAGAGAGCAAGGACAGCCACATAAAAACTTGATTCTCTCTCTCTCTCTCTCTCAGCCTGCTACACGTGCCCCTCTGGCATGGCTGGCATTCACCTTCCATGGCCCTTGCGTCGTGTTCTTAGCTGGGTCTTTTTTACATCTTCATCACTTGTTTTTTTCCTTCACTGGATACCTTAATATTCTTGGCGATATGTTAATGCAACCTATGTGAATGCTGGGATATACGTACTAGACAATATGGAGTTCTTGGATATAAATAGGAAATAAATCGCTATGGACGAGGTGCTAGGGTCATACATTGTACGTTACCGGTACGTTGATACTGTTGTCTGTTTTTGCAACCAATGTCGATACTGGGAAGATGCAAATAACACAAGGGGAAAATTAAGATCCAATGTGAAATAAGGTTCAGGAAGAGGTGTTACAAAGTTTCCAAGAGCATGAGAACAGCCCACGACCCAGATAAGTGAAGGAATTAACCCTACACTTAAAATCCAATATAGTAATATCAAGATATAAAGAGCAAGGATTCACATAAGCATACTATTACCTGCCTCTCGTTACTTTTTGTTTTTTCTTACTCTACCTTGGCCTAAAATTGTCACTTCGTCACCTTCAATGCTGAGATGTGGCAACATTTTAACATTAGAATATAATGGGATTCACGAGAAAGTGCTGTAGTAAAGATGAAGAGTCGCAGTATTATCTTTTTCTGCCACTAGGCGACATGAAATAAGTCGCAGAAGAACGAAATACCTGGGCCAAGTTACGGTGAAATGGGTATAGGCACTATTTGGGCAGGAAGAATAAGACATGTGCAGTTGTTCAGTGTCCTCCTTTGTGCTTCCTGGGAATACAAATGATAATCACGAGAGGCCTCTGTACAGTATGTGAATCAGGGCCAAGATGGAAGTTACTCTTGCAATCTTCCTTAACAACTGCACGTCTAGAATCTGCTCCACGCTCCACATACAGTATCGAATCTGATTAAACCCTTTACTATAATACGCGGTACTGGAGACAGTCGCCTTCACGTGGTGGCCTTGATATAACTGGCTGGCTCACAAACGTCCATGAACTACTTCCCTACCCCCGAAATTGAGGATGGTGGAGTATAGGTGAGGGGTAGCTTAAACCCTCACTTCACTGGGTTCACATTTCAGATGAACCTCGGGCTAAAATACGAACAACAACAACCAAAACGTCAAAAACCACAATGACGTACTCTGTCTCACGTGTGCTACCACCTGGCGACTCCTTCCAGCTTAGGATACTTCACGATATGGGGAGAGTAAAGACAAGCCTGTACACACTCCGCCACTAACACGCACATTTCACAAGCTGAGTATGTAAATCGTCTGAAGATAACAAGAATAAACACACACACACCTGTGCATCAGCCATTACAACACCGAAGCAAAGGCTAATCATGAAGAGATGATTGATACCGCCAACAAGCGCCAGGCTACCTTACAGGCGCTGGCCAAAAAGATCATTCATGTAATGTCCGAGGACAACTACACCCCAGATGACAAGTGAGCTTTCCACCACTTTGATTCACAAACACTTATGATCAAAAGACTGTCAGAACTGTGATTTATTTTTGGAGGAAGGCTAAGGAAGGGAGGGTATATTGTCTTCCACTGTCTACAGTTCTTCGTGAAAAAAAACAGATTTGAGAGGAAAGTGATCATAAGTTATTTTGTGGCTTTCATCCCTAGTCTTTGCAACTAGCACTCTGCAGCCTAACTCAAGTACAGTATCTAGAGTATACACACACACACACACACACACACACGCACACACACACACACACACGAACAGCCGGAGAGAACAGACGTCCCAGCCATCGCTGCTAACCTTAAGTAGTTTCAGGAATTTTGTCTGTCCTGTCTCCTAAGGTCTTGTTTTAAATTTAAAATAATGAAAGTTAATAGACTACCAAAAATGTAAAGATTTATTATCTAGAGTATACATGAATGTTTGTATTTTTTTTTTTTTTCGGTAACAGCTGTTTTGGTACGTTAACCAACATCAAACATGGCCGAAAATGTAAACAATGAGGGACTAGAATTTCAAGGATTTGACACAAATACCAATGTCATGGACCTGGTTAAAACATTAATTATGAGGATTAGTGAACTTGAAAAGAAAGTAGAAAATCTAGTGATAAAGGATGTGTCAGTAAATACGGATACTACCATACAGAGTCTGATCCAGTCCAATGAAATAGAGAATGAAGAGATTAGAAATTTGAAGCATGAAAATGTCGAATTGGGGAGGAAACTAGAAGAGAGTACTAATAAAACGGAGAAGGTGAGTAGTGTTGTAGAAGAACATAAGGCAAAGTGGGCACACGTAGAAGAAGAACAGAAAGAAGTGGTCAGCTTAAGAGAGATCATCCAGGAAGAAAGGGAAATGAACAAGAAAAAAATGGAAGAAAATGTAGTGAAAATACTGAAGAAAAAAGAGAAAATAGTGAGAGAAACTGTAGAAAGGTACAGATGTGTGATAGTATTTGGAAACAGGGAAGAGGAAGAAAAGGTTAGGTTCGTAAGACTCGAGAGAGGCAAGAACCTGGTGAGAGGAATATTAGGAAAGATTGACCCCGAAGGAGACAAGTGGGTAAAAGAAATTGAGGAAGTAAGGAGGATAGGGCCTTACAAGAAAGGGGAAACAAGACCAATGAGAGTCAAGTTTACATCAGAAAGTGTAATAAATGAGATACTTAAAGTGACCTGGAAATTAAGCAAAGAGGCGGGGATGGAAAATATTATAATAAGAAAAGATCTGAATGAAGAAGAAAGAGAAGTTTTAAAATCATTAAAGGAAGAAGTAATGGAAAAAAATGATAAGAGGACAGAGGAAGAATGTAATATTTTTTTTGGAGAGTAATGGATATGAAAGTAAGGAAGTGGTATTTAAGGAAATAGAAGTGAAGGAAACTAAGGGGGATGGCTGGGAAAGATCAGAAGTTGAGGAAGTGGTACGGACAGAGAGTAGGAGAGAAGAGGGTATTAAAAACGTCAAAAATAATTTGAAGGTGATATATACTAATGTTGATGGTTTCATAACGACAAGGATTGAAATTAACGATTTCTTGAGAGAACATGAACCTGATGTCATGTGCTTTGTAGAGACCAAATTAAGAGAAGATATTGATGTTAATTTGGGAGATGGTAAATACAAACTGTGGAGAAAAGACAGAAAAGAAAAAAAGGGAGGAGGAGTGATGATAGCAGTGAAGAACAACATAAATGTAGATACTGTGGAAATGGGAGAAGGCAGGGCTGAAGTGATATATATGAAATTAGAAACTGGAGAGAATGTTAAGAGAGATATTGCGGTAGTGTATGTTCCCCCAAAGACGAGAGCATGGAAGGATGACGAATACCATGAGATGTTGTCAGATATGGCTAGCTATTTACAAAAAATACTTGAGAAAAGCAATAATATAATTTTGGTGGGTGACTTTAACTGTAAAGAGGTGAACTGGGAGGAATGGTACAGTCACTCATAAAAGACAAGGCCCCCCCTGCGTTAGAGGCAATATACCTCGGGGTATTCAGTGTTGGTAACAGTGCATTTGACGTCAGCCATATGGAGGGATGAGGAGGGGTGTTTGAGAGGAGGGCGGAGTTAATCTACACGAAACACTGCTTCAATCCACATTTCGAGTCAAACATACATTATATCTGACTTGTTATCAAGGCATATGTATGTAACCCATCACATTTGAAAAAGTTTATCATTAGCTGAATAAAATCGTCAGCCGGGGGCAGGAATACGATGCAAATGAAACCCCCGGCCTCAAGGGTTAAATGAATGGGCTCGACACATTTAGAATGAACTTTGAATGAACTTCCCTCAAACGCAGCTTCACACCCCCACACCTGACGTCATTTACAGTGTTACCAGGACCGATATCATATTGGTTGAAAGGTGTCTTGGCCGGGGGGGTCGTTTCTTTTATGAGTGACTGTACTTGGGAGGCGGCGAGGATTCGTGGGGCACTATGTTATTAAATATAATAATGAATAATGTGATGACGCAATGGGTCAAAGAAGAGACACGGTTTTGAGGTGAGGACACACCAGCAAGGTTCGATTTACTGTTCACCAAAGTACCCGATGTAACAGAATCATTGAAATACCTCTGTCCTTTAGGAAAAAGTGATCATGTGGTCATTGAGTTCCAGATGTTAATAGGGAACATCGAGCCATGAGACGAGCTTCATAGACAGGGAAGATACAACTTTGGCAAAGCAAATTTTGCAGGATTGAGAAACTTTTTTGAAAATGCGGATTGGAGAAAATTCAGAGAAACAAGAGAGATACAGAGGAAGTGGGATATCTTTCTAGACCTCTATAATTTGGGAGTGGAAAAATTTGTACCAAGAGTAAGAGGGAAAGAAAACAGGAAAAAGGAGTGGTTTAATAGAAGGTGTATGATAGCAAAAAAAGAGAGAGATAAGGCATGGAACAATTGGAGAAAGAGAGGTAATAACAGAACAAAGGAAGAATATAAAAGAACAGGAAATGAACACACAAGAATACATAGAGAAGAAGAAAGGAATTTTGAAAAAGGTATAATAGACAAATGCAAGGATGAACCCAAACTGTTTTATAGATTTGTTATTGGCAAACTGAAACAAAAGGAAGGAATCACCAAACTGAAAGTAGAAGGAGAGGTCTTTATGGATGCGGCAATGCAAGCAGAAATAATGAACAAATGTTTCCAGTCAGTTTTCACTAAAGAAAAGGAGCTTGTGGAAGGGGAGGGAGTGATTAGAAATGTTCCGGTGATAAAAGATATAAAAGTGGAGGTACAGGAAGTGTATAAATTACTGGAAACTCAAGATGTAAGGAAAGCCCCAGGACCTGATGGAATTTCTAATTGGGTACTGAAGGAATGCAGAGAACAACTGGCAGATAAAATCCAGTTTAATCGTATGCTCACTGGAAGAGGGGAAAGTGCCACAAGAATGGAAGAGGGCAAATGTGGTACCAATTTACAAGGGAGGAAACAGCGAAGAACCCCTGAATTACAGACCAGTGTCTCTAACCCTCCCTGGGGGCAGGGTTTTTTTTTCAAGAATACTCCCCCAGTATCCATGCTTGTTGTAAACGGCGACTAAAAGGGTGGGCGGAAGGTTAGTGCCCCTCCCCGGAAAACAACTAACTAAAAAAACAAACACTAGGCCTCGGACAAAGACTGACCAAATGATGACGACCAAGGACCGGACAAAGGATATGGTTATCGGAACGTGGTATGTAAGGGGAGCGAATGATGAGGTGAAAGAGAGAGAGATTGTCCAGATGCTTGAGGGTGTGAAAGTGGATGTATGTGGAATAACTGAAACAAAATGGAGAGGAGAAAATATGAGAGAATGGGAGTATGGATGGGGTATATGTGCAGGAGTAGGTGAGAATGAGAGGGCAAAGGAAGGAGTATGTATAGTTGTGAGTAAAAGATGGAAGAAGAGCATAAGACAGTATGGATCAGTTTGGTCAAGGATTGTGTGGGTAAAGTTGAAAGTTGGAATACAAATGTGGGCGATTGTGTGTGTGTATGTGCATGTGCCAACGCAAGATCGTGCTAGAAGAGTGAGAGAAGAGTTCTGGACAAATGTAGAAGTATGCATGGAAAAGTTTGGAAGGAATGAGAGAGTGTTTTTGATTGGTGATATGAATGGTGAAGTTGGGAATGTGAAGGTGGATGGAATAGTTGGTGAGTGGGGTGTGCCTGCTGAGATAGATGAGAATGGGAGTGCGTTAGTGGACAATTGTGTTGGGAGGGGGTTGGTGATAGCCAATACCCTCTTCAGGCATAAAATGATCCACAGGTATACATGGCGAGTGATGAGAAGGGTGGGTGGTGAACTGAATGAAAGGAAGGCAATGATTGATTATGTGTGTGTGGATGAAAAGATGCGAAGATGTGTAATGGATGCAAGAGTTTATAGAGGTTGGGGGAGTGGACTTTCTGACCACTACTTGGTGGTGACCAGAATTAGAATGCAAGTAAGATGGAGGAATAGAAGAAGGGAAAGACAAGAGGAAGAAGTAGTTGCAAGGAGAGTGGAAAGGTTACAAGAGGATGAGAAAAAGGCAGAGTATAAGAGAGAAGTGGAGGAACGATTGGGCAAATATGAATTGGAGCAGATGGGAGACGTGGAAGGTGTGTGTAGGATATTTACAGAAGAAATATGTGCAGCATGTGATGTGGTGTGTGGAAGGAAGAGAAGACGGAGGGGGGGTGCAAGGAACAGCATGGTGGACTGAAGAGGTGAAACAGGTTGTGGCACAAAAGAAGAAAGCATACAATGAATGGATGAGAAATAGGGGCGTGGAAGAAGTTGAGAGGCGGAAGAGAGAGTTATATGTAGAGAGAAAGAGAGAGGTGAAAAGATTAGTAAGAGAGAGTAAGAAGAGAGTGGATGAGGAATTTGGAAGGAATTTGAGTGTAAAGTGGAGGGACTGTAAGAAAATGTTCTGGAAAGAGGTGAAAAGAGTAAGACAGGGTGGAAGTGAAGTTAGCAGGGGAGTGAAAGATAAAAATGGTAGATTACTAGTGGAGAAGGGAGAAAAAGTGAGCAGATGGAGAGAACACTTTAAGGAATTGTTGAACATAGAGGATGGAAGTAATGCGAGTATAAGTGCTGGGGAATGGCTGGGAGAAGGAGGGAGGTGAGAAGACAGGAAGAAATCAGTAGGATAGAAGTTGTGGAAGCAACGAAGAAAGTTAAATTGGGGAAAGCCCCAGGAATTGATGGAGTGTGTGGTGAAATGCTGAAGCATGGGGGAGAGACAGTAGTAGAATGGATGTGGAAGATGTGCAGATTGGCCTGGGAGGAAGGTAGAGTCTCGGAGGTTTGGAAGTCAGGTATAATTATTCCGTACAAAGGAAAAGGGGAAAAAGAAGTGTGTGGTACTCATAAGGGCATTTGTCTTCTTAGTATAATAGGAAAAGTGTATGGTAGGATACTTATTGACAGAGTTAGAGAAAGAACAGAGAAATTAGTTGGAGAAGAACAGGGAGGCTTTAGGAAGGGAAGAGGTTGTGTAGATCAGATATTCATTCTTAGATCTTTAGTGGGAAAGTTTCTTGAGAAGGGAAAGAAGTTGTATGTGGCTTTCATGGATTTGGAGAAAGCATATGACAGGGTGGATAGACAAGGATTGTGGAAAGTGTTAAGAATATATGGAGTAGATGGGAAGTTGTTGAATGCTGTGAAGAGTATGTACGATGGTGCGAAGGCTGCAGTGCATGTGGATGGTGAACTAGGTGAATTTTTCTCTTTGAAAGTTGGGTTGAAACAGGGATGTGTCATGTCTCCATGGTTGTTCAATCTGTACATGGATGGGGTAATAAAAGAGGTACAAGGTAGGGTAGTGGATGTTGGAGTGGCCCTGGTGAGAGAGGATAGTGTTTGGAAACTCCCTGTACTGTTGTTCACAGATGATACTGTGTTGTTGAGTGAAGACGAATGGGAGCTGCAAGGCTTGGTGGATGAGTTTGGGAGAGTGTGTAAGAAACGGAATCTAAAGGTGAATATAGGGAAGAGTAAAGTGATGATCTTTGAGAGAGGTGAAGTCAGTGAATGTACAGCGAGGTTGGATGGTGAGGAATTGGAAAATGTGAGTAACGTACGTTTAAGTACTTGGGTAGTGTGATGAGTAAGGATGGAGGGTTGGAGGGTGAAGTGCTTGAAAGGGTACAGCAGGGAAGAAAGGTTGCTGGTTCTTTGAAAGCAGTGATAAGAAACAGGGAAGTGAGCATGGAAGTGAAAAAGTTACTACATGACAGTATTGTGATACCAACTCTAACGCACGGAAGTGAAGCTTGGACGTTGTTGGAAGGACACAAGTCAAGAGTGAGAGCAGTGGAAATGAGTTATTTAAGAGGAGCCTGTGGAGTCACATGGAGAGACAGGCTGACGAATGACGATATGAAGGAGAGTTGTGGTGTGGATGTGGATGTGATAGGAAGCGTTATGAGGAACACACTGAGGTGGTTTAGCCACGTGGAGAGGATGGAGGGTGAAAGACTGACGAAGAGAGTGTATGTGAGTGAGGTGGAGGGGGGAAGAGGGAGGGGGAGGCCGAGGATGAGATGGAGGGATTGGGTGGAGAGGTATATGAGAGAGGGGGGTGTAAGTTGGGAGCAGGGCAGTGAAATGGCGGGGGACAGGGCGACTTGGAGGCGATTTGTTTGTGGCCACCCCAAACGGGATTGAGGCGTCTGGCAATAGATAGATAGATAGTCTCTAACCAGCATGGTCGCAAAATTGTGTGAGAGAATCTTGAAAGACAGATGGATAAAATATCTAGAAGAGATGAATATTTTGGCTGAATGTCAGTTTGGATTCAGAAGTGGAAGGTCATGTGTTTCTAACTTGTTGAGTTTTTACTCAAGAGCGATTGACATGGTACAGGAGAGAGATGGTTGGGTGGATTGTGTGTACTTAGAGAAGGCCTTTGACAAGGTACCTCATAAGAGACTAATGTGGAAACTAGAATATATAGGAGGACTGAGGGGGAAACTTCTGGAATGGATGAGAGACTTTTTGAGAGAGACAAATGAGGACAGTAATAAAGGATAGGATGTCTGGATGGAGGGAAGTAACAAGTGGAGTCCCTCAAGGCTCGGTGTTGGCGCCAGTAATGTTCCTGATTTACGTAAATGATATAGTAGATGGAGTGAACAGTTATGCGAGTCTGTTTGCTGATGATGTAAAGATCTTGAGGAAGGTAGAGGTTGAGGAGGATTGTAAAATACTGCAGGAGGATTTGGATAGGATACACGACTGGAGCCGGACGTGGGAAATGAAATTTAATGTAAAGAAATGTAAAATATTGGAAATGGGTAAAAGTACCAGGAGGCCATCGCTGAATTATTTGTTGGGTAATGAATGAATCACAAAAAGGAGAGAAGAGAAAGATTTGGGAGTGTTGGTCCAAGATAGTTTGTCACCAGAAAAGCACATTAACAAGATAGTTGGAGAGACTTATAAACTCCTGACTAACATAAGAGTAGCATTTCATTATATGGATGAAGAGATGAAAAAATTGATAGTGGCCATGATCCGCCCCAGGTTAGAATATGCAGCGGTAGTGTGGTCCCCACACAAAAAGAAAGATATAAACAAGACTGAGAGAATACAAAGAACAGCAACCAAGATGGTCCCCAGTCTGACAGACCTGTCATACAGAGAGAGGCTGGAAAAACTGGATTTGCCTTCCTTAGAGGAAAGGAGAAAGAGGGGAGACATGATTGCAGTGTTCAGGACCATGGTGGGAGTAGATAAAATTGACAAAGAAGATCTGTTTGTATGGGATAAGAGAGCAACAAGAGGACACGGAATGAAATTGAAAAAGTCAAGCTGCTTGAAGGATATCAAGAAATATAGCTTTCCTTACAGAAGTATAGACTTATGGAATAGCTTGGACAAAGAGATCGTCCAGTCTAAAAACTTAAACGAGTTTAAAGCTAAATTTGACTTATTGAGAAACAGCGACGGAAACCCACGAGCATAGTACATTCCGTGTATATCACAATTAGGTATATTAGGTAAATACTTACATATTTGGAACGACCTAGACAAACAGGTGGTGCATGAGAAAAACATGTGTGTAAAGGTAGACTTGATAAATGTGGATATGGAGACAGGACAACACGAGCATTGCTCAATTCCTGTATACTACAAATAGGTAAATACAAATAGGTAAATACACACACACACACACACGTCATCGTTGTGAAAGGGTTAAAACATCAAGAGAATGTTGAAGATGTAAGGGTGGAGGCTGTCGGAAGAAATTCACACAGTTATGGAAAAACTTATGTCCATCATACCAAGTACAATATCAGATGCGGGAGCTTCAGGGCCCCTCGGTTCATGTCCTTGATGTGGTGGGTGAAGGAAGGAAATTTCGTGCGTGTGTGTGTGTGTGTGCGTGTGTGTGTGTGTGTGTGTGTGTGTTGTGAATTCAGTAAAGCATCTCGCGTCCAAAAATCGCTATGCGGCAGAAGGACAGCGCCGCTTCTAGAGATACTTCAGCATTTATACATTTTCAAGGAACAGGAGTGGAAATTATTTCAATACTAAAGAAACTGCAGGTGTGCGGGTGTAAGACGTACTGAAGGATTACGAGTGGGTGTTATGCTAATGATGAAGCCATACATTGCATTGGTCCTTCATCTCCTTTGCTTCCTCCCCAAGTCCATGTGTGCTCAATAATATAACCCGGAAACCTACCCCTGAATCCTACTTATACATACACACAGACAGACATAAAAAGGTGTAAGTCCCCCCCCTTTCCCTTGCATTAACTGTGTTCCTCCCCCCATCCCTTGCTGCCATATTCGGAAGAACTTCATTATGGCAAGCAATGAGACATCGATCGATAGGCCGATTGATAGAATGAGAGAGAGAGAGAGAGAGAGGAAACCCATGCACCACAAAGCCATGCACAAGGAGAGCGCTTACCTGTAGGGTGGTGTGTATCCCAGGAAGCTCATGGCCACCACCACCATGGCTGGCATGAAGGAGCCCCAGCAGGCCAGGAAGAACACATACTTCTGGTACCTCCCAAACGGCCCGAGGTGATCGTTTATACCCTCAAAATCCATCGACGTCGACACTTTAGGCATTTTTATTGATTTATTCCTTCACTTATTTTGTATCCTCGGCACCCTTGTGTATTCACCTGGTTGTATATTTCTGAAACTATTTTTATTTCTTTACTTTCAAAAACGCATATCTAGTTCCGTACTTCGATTTTTTTTTTTTTTTTTTTTTGTGTGTGTGTGGCTTTTTACACTTTCGACTATGGGTAGGCCTATCTCGTTAATACTTCTGTAACGATTTGTTGACGTTTTTCGGACTATGCGTAACTTATACTTCTGTAACGATTTTTTTTTTTTTTTTTTTTTTTTTTGGAAAGGGCATTTGACACATTCATATACACATCTATGGTAATGTTTTTCTATCGATTTAATCAAGTAATAGTTTCTGACACTTTCTAATGGGCGTATAATTCTGGGGCTTTTGACATTTTCGACTATCAGTATCTGCCTTTATATATGTAACAATGCTTTTCACTTTGTCAAATATGCAGATCTGGTTTTATATTTTCTGGCTTTTGACACTTTTTTTCGTTTTTTTCGTTTTTTTTTTTTTTATGCGAGGAAGAAGGAACCAACGGCCATGAGCCCGCAGTAACAGTTCCCTCCAAGAGAAAAACAATATATATATATATATATATATATATATATATATATATATATATATATACAATTATCAATTCGAATTTTCGGCCCACCTTAGGCCATCATCAGGTACTACAATAATCCTATACAGTCAGCACAGACATGATAAGAAAAAAAAAAAAAACTATTGAAACTGTAAAACTAAAGAAAAGAAAGTAAGAACAACCCTCCTCCCCTAACAAAAGCTCAAAACGAAATGCTAAAAACCACTCGGGGAAGACCCAAAGTACCGTACTCAAACCCCCAACTGAAACAACACTTGTCTGTTCCAACACTAGACTCAGACGCCCAACCTGAAGCAAACAAACCAGAACAACCTATAGGTTCGAACAACGAATCCATTAAGTAATATTAGCTACATTAATTTTAGGTCTATATTTTTCTATTAGTAATTTTTCTCCTAGTAAAGCATCAGCTGAACTGCTGAATTTAGTTACTACCTGAAAATCATTGTAAGAGAAAAGGTGGTCGTGGGTTAAGGAATGCTCTTTATACAGTAGCTGAAAATGCCATCTGAGGCAAATATTGTCCTGTTCTGTAGCTCTTTTCCATATGTTCAGATATTCTTATTTTGAATGAACGACTTGTACATCCAATATACCTAGCCTTACAACTAGGACACGTAAATTTGTAAACAACATCTGAACATAAAGGAGTAGGCACCCTGCCTTTGTGAGTGAAAATTTTTTTAAAGACATTAGTAAGTATAATCCCAAAACTTACAGATGGTAAACTGTTTTTTAATTCTTTCAGTACCAGACTGTGATACTGATAACTGATTTTTTCATAGAAAGGCATTTTAACATATGCATTTTAACATATGGCCAACGGCCATACCACGTTCCGATCAGCGAAGTTAAACAACGTTGGGTCTGGTTACTTCGTAGTACTTGGATGGGTGACCGCCTGGGAACACCAGATGCTGTTGGCATAACGTTCTCCCCGCATGTCAAGTGGGGTTGGTGGAGGATTAGTGCACCTCCCTGTAAAACAATTAACTCTAACCCTTGGCCACCCGTTTGGGATACAGGGCGTCTGGCAATGAATGAATGAAAAAACTAATTTTTTCACCAAAAACATACAGATTAATTTTTTAGTTTAGTATAGAGGAAAAACTTTAAGCACTTATCATATATGTGTATCTGATAGCTATTGTTCAGAAAATAATCCCTAAGTTTAAGAAATTCTTCATGCAAAGTTATACCAGGTATAATTCGAACAAATATTGGATGTTCTGTTCAGTAAGGTTCTAACTGAATTACTTTTGTATATCACTGGACAAAAACTGTACCAATTTAAGCCTTGACCTGTAAAAGTTGATTTTCTATGTACCCCTGTTACTAGTCCTTCATTACTTTCAGCAATTTCTATATCTAACAATTATATACTTCCATTATTTTCTAATTCACATGTGAATCTTATATTTTTATGTTGTTTGTTAATATAATAAAAAAAAGAAACTTTTGATGAGCCACTTCGTTACTGAAAATTATAAATAAATCATCTACATATCTCCTAAAATAAATTTGCCTAAAATCACTGGGACAATTGTTCAACCACGAAATCTCTCTATTGCACAAAAAAGCATTGGCAAAAATCACCTCTGTTTTTAACCTCTCACTTCAGATTATACTTTTTCTGTGGTTTATTACTGTTCCTACCATTTGCTTCAGTTTGGGAGACCCTTGGTATTGTAAGCGTTAATGAAGGCTGTATCTAACCCCCTCCACTTCGAAAAGACTCTCCCTAAGCAGAATAACATCATCCAAAGACAGCAGTATTAAAATGACTAAGAAAGATAACATTTACAGGCAACTGCATGACTGAGAAAGACAACATTTACAACTGCATGGCCGAGAAAGACAAGATTTACAACTGCATGACTAAGAAAGGCAACAATTACAAGCCACTGCATGATATTTCCCAACATTTCCTTCTGGCGGGGTACTGCATCCCGTTGTATAAAGGCAAAACATATATTACAGGCAAGAGAGCACGTCTAAGTCCAACTCGCCCCGCCCCGTATTCACGTTCGGGACGAAAACACCACGTGGATGTTTTGATGTCAGCGGGTTCCGTGGCCGTCGTTTTACATTTTGGGGGCTGTATGAATAACTTAAAGGCGTAAACTGAATGTTTTATAAAATAGTCTCGGGATATCAGGCCCAGATATATACAAGGAAAAGTTTCAAGACAGTTGATCCAGAAATAGTCGTAAGGCCGTGGCAACGAGCGGTGGTATGATGAACGAGAATATCAAGGAAAATAATGCGTTTGGAAATAATACACTAATACTGCTACTACCAGAAAAACGCCTTTGTCGGCGAGGTACGAGCGAGGCCATTTAAATCCGATAGCACTGAAATGTCGCCTTACACCCCGAGGATGCCTAGAGTATACTGATGGGCATCAATTTACCAAGTTTCATGCCTTTACGACAAACTGACTGGCCTCTGGCCCTCTTCTGAAAAAATTCGACATGTTGCACTTGGCGCGTGTCACGTGCCACGTGCACCGCCTGGGCGTGATGAAACCTGTCAAAAACACATCTTAAAGAACTGGGTTATCCTATGATGCAAACCACGCTATACAAGGTTGTCAAAAGCGTTACGGTCGGGCCGCTCATGTGTGAATATGCCACTACTTATGAGAGACTCGCGAGGTCTTCGCCCTCATTCGTAACTACTACTGCTACTAATGCCATAGGACTAAAGTGTTTCAGCTAAATTTAACCCTTTAGCTGCGAGTTACCTACATATGTTAAGGTTCTGAGTGATTTAATTCAATTACTTGGTTTTCATCGGTGACTGCTGTGTTTTTTTTTCATTCATTCATTGCCAGACGCCATGTATCCCAAACGGGGTGGCCAAGGGCTTAGAGTTAATTGTTTTACAGGGAGGGGCACTAATCCTCCACCAACCCCACTTGACTGCTGCGTTGACTTACCTAAATACAACCCTCTAAGATTTACCATCTTTGACATTATATTCGGTTCACGTCAGATGATTTTACTACGCTGAAGAAAACCCACGGACACCATAAATACTTAACACTATCATGATTACTATTTTAAGAAAAAAAAATAACTTCCCATTTTACTCTAGCTTACGACTGACAACTATACTCTTTTTACTTCAGCTTGACCTAAAACTGCCATCTCTCTATTTTGAATACTGAGATGCAATAGTAGAGTAACACTAGACTTTGGTGCTAGTCACGAAGAGGTGCCACGGAAGGGATGCAGCGACGCAGTGCTGTCGTATCCTACCACTGGGCTACGGTAAATGTTACAGCTAAAAAGGGATGAAAATACGGGTCAAGCTAAGATATATTTTCAAATAGTTATGTTTATTCGTATCATCATTAACCCTCTCATTATCGGGGCGACTCTGGTATAACCATCGCCAGACAGCTGTGAGGGTTCGTAAGACATATGAATAAAGGACTGTTTATAGTGAAGTTGTTAAGGCTGAGGAACAAGTAACATTCAAGTCTGCGGAAACTATATCGATTGATTCTTTTACCTCAGTTGATGGTGGGATGTAGTTAGACTGGAGGTTTGATTTGACTGGTAAGCAAGGAGATTCATTCCTACTTCATAAGGACGTGAATTTCATGCAACCAGGCCATAGTAAAGTTGAGATTGGTCTTCCATCAGACGAACACACAGCGACTACAGTATTACCAGGAGTGAGAAACCACCTCCTTTAAAGCCTCCACTGCCGGCACATCTCACCCCTTCCACCCCATGACGTATCGCTTATGTCACTAGTGCTCCGGACGATCTTATTAACCCTTTGGGAAGTCCACTTGAAGTCATGGGATTAAAGAATAACTATCTCACCTGTACAGATCGAAAAATATCCGCCAGTCTAAATAAAACCGTCAAAAGGAGGCAAGAATAAACAACAATACAGGGGATTAAATGGGTTAAATAGCATGACGGAACTAAAATAGGAACGACTGGTGTTGTGGTTGGAGGGTTGGTGGAGATTTATTGGCTGTGAGACGACGGGCCATTCTAAAAATTATCTGGCGGAGAAAGACAAAACAGCAACTGTAACATTTTTTTTGTCGTCAGAAGGTTGGTGGAAACCATATATAGACCTTAAACCGAAGCAGATGTACAGCTGAACAAAACTGTGTAATTTATAGCAACAATAAAATGATAAAGGTTTCATTCATCCTCAGAGACTTTTTAAAGTACTATACGTTCTGAAACAACCTGTAAATCATCTTTTTTTTTTTTTTTTTTCCAGTACGCGAAGTAGAAATCTGATGGAATAATAGTATAAGTTTCTTTGTCTTATTTATCTTTATTTATTTAATATTTTATTGGAGATGCAAACCCATGACAATTATTTTTTCGACATAAAGAGAAAGTTCAACAAAAGAAAATTTCATGTCAGTAAGAAATGAACACCACACAGCAAATCCGAGGCAGCAGCAGATCTACCAGAGAATATCTTACCCAGGAGTGTGGGTGCACATCTAAACGGCAACACAGAATTTGTGTGTTAATTTAAAGGCAGCACATGTTAAAGACAGCATTAACAGATAAAGATGTGATATAGGGAATGTAATTACAATAATGAACAGACCACACCTGCACATGCTATAGCTGTACGGAACACTCATACGCAACACTCCCTTGCTAAAACACAACACTGATACAAGGGCAAAGTGAGGCTGCAAGATGGGCGCCTAGCTGGGAGGACTGAGATATGAAGACCGGCTAAAAAGACTAAATTTACCCACAACGGAACACAGCTGAATAAGAGAAGCTGCAATAATGCTGTGCATGTGTGTGACAGGCAGGAGGAACTAACAAGATAGACAACACAATAATGTACTGACAAACACAAGGACAAAAGAAAACAGTCAGAAAATTAACACAGGCGTTATAAAATGTAAGTACAGCTTCCTAACGACGGCAATTGGAACCCACTGCCAGGTGAAGTTGGTGTGCCGAAACCATTCATACATTTAAATTTATGTATGATACAATGACAACAGAGGAAGACATTACGAATCCAAATCATGTAAAAATATAATTAAAATTAGCGCCAGGTTACCCTCTCCTGGCTGACTCTTCAAGTATTTTATTTCAGTTAACACCAGAGAACTGTGTTTAGTCGAGATTAACCCGCAGGGATGATAGTACTGGTATCGTTAACCCAACCCTCTCATGGATGGGGCAAATCTAGTATTTTATTCTAGCTACCGCTATTAGGCTGACTGAATCATTTTCATCATCATCATCATCCCCACCTTCATTATTACCAATTTTTATTACTGAAATATTTGGTGATTAAAAAAAAAAAAAAAAGTCTGACCTTTCCACTTCATTGTTGTGCACTTTGTCATTTAGGACGGATCATACCTCAGCCCATCATTAGGTCAAACAATGCCAGGATGCTATAGCTTACATATACGGACATTTGGTATTTTTTCTTCCATCATACTATTTACGGAAGAGGATTTTTTTGGGAGGAGGGGGGAATTTTTTTATATGGGGAAATGAATTCCCCAAGTTAGACCTTTATAGATCATATGGCCCCGCTGGGTGACGAGAGAGAGTTACCTCTCCCAACACGGCAGTTATCCGGTCGGGGCGCGAACTCTCAACTCGTTGGTCTCGAGTCAGGCGCACTAACACTGAGCCACCCTGCTCCCCCCCCCCTCCTGGAAGAGGAAACACAGTCTCGTCCGACACAGTCTCTACTGAGAGGCAGACCTGCCGTAAGAACCTCCAGTATATTAATTATTCCCTTTTCAGTAACTTCTCATGCCATGGCACACCACCGAGCCTTACTTATACGAAAAACAGATACAGGCTATCACAAATCCACTCTTCTGGTATATACACGCGGGAGTGTGGCGTGGTGTGGGACAGGGGGTTGTTAATGTTTAGGGACAGAAACGTCTAGAGATGCTTTAGTCGATGCAACCCTGCACAGACTGTGGGTGACTAATACAGGAGGATTTAAGTCAGGAGTAGACAGCATCCTGCCTGACAAAATATCACTTGTAATCTTTCACTTTTTTAAATTCAAACATTGCTTTTCCGATGTGATTTGATGTGTTCTGAAAGGCTTTCACTGTTCTCGCACATCACTGCTTACAGTTACATAGACTTTTCTTCCCCAGCCATTATAGTGGTTCGGAAAACTGATAAGGCTTTGAAGAACAGGGAAACGCCGGGCTGAATCACCAGCCTACGCAGTACACTATACACATTTAGAAGTGCAGCAAATGCCAAAAATTGAAAATCCGAAATTTGACAACATTGTTTCTAATTTTAAGGATTTTCCAAAGTAATCAGTCCGAGACAGTACATCCACAGGGGGCTGCTTGGTACTGGACTATGTCACTTCTGTCACTAACGGTACACATACCCTAAACTATCCGAGAAAATCCACAGTACTCGAACGTAACGTGGGTGAATATTTGGCTTCTACCCCTGACACAGTTATAACACCCAGTGTTACATTTGTATCTTCAATTTCACTTCTTGAAAGGCTGACTAAAATATTTTGATTCTGTGGTCTTCATCTCCCTGTATTCATGAACACTAACCTACTGGAATTTATTTATTTACTTCATATTTTTTTTTACTGTTTTTATAATATACCTGCCTCGGACTCCAACGACAGTGAGTTAAGATACCTTACGATCCCACCGACTGGACGCGACAGCACATCCTAACTTAACCTGACTGGGGAGAGGCTCCCCGTAATTGTAACCACCTAAGACTGCCACTAAACCTAACCTTGAAAGCCCCAGTACCTATTAGGTGAAAACTTTTAATCTAACCCATCTCTATCACCTTCACCATCATAATCATCATCTAGACCTCCTTTCCCACCCTAGGGCAGGATGCGGAGTACCAACGTCCATATAGCCAAAGTTTGCACAATTCAATGGGCCACGCTTCCATTCACTCATCATTCAAGCCCTCGAAATCCTGGCTCCGTCAGATAGCCCCCCTCCCCCCCAAAAAAAAAAAAAAAATCACCACGTTCTGTAGCTTCAACATACCTATCTGATAGAACCAATCCGGGCGCTGTCACGTTAAAATGGGGTACCAAATCCCAGGCTATGCCCTTCTCTGCACAAAATTCATCCATCCAGCTCAGTCTCTTGTCAGTCCCTTAATCTCACCAACTTCCATACCTCTCTTCCTCACATTCATCCACCATATCCCTCCACCTTCTTCCTGGCCTGCCTGGCCTCCTCCTTCATTCAAATTCGCTCAGATATACCTTTTTCACCACTACTGTCATCCATTCTCTCAACATGACCATACCATCTCAGTACGCTCGTCAGTTCTGGTGTTCACAGACTTCCTCACTCCGCATCTTTCACGTATCACTTTATTTCGTATCCTATCCACTCTCTGTACACCACATACAATCCTCGGCAGTCCCATCTCCACTTCTCGTACTCTTGACTTTTCATTTTCATGCCACACCATAGTCTCATACCCATATGTTAAGGTTGGCACTAACACTATATGTAAGCCTCGTGCAGCTGCAACACTCAAGCCTCTGTTTCTTATCAAGACCTTCATAGCACCAGCTACTCTCCTTCCTTGTGTCCCTCTACTTTCCATTTCTTTTTCATATTTTCCTCTCATTTCTATCATTGTACCCAGATATTTGAACTCTCTCACCAATTCGAGTCTCTCTCCATTCATTGTAACATCGCCCTGGAGTCACCTTCTCTCTCAATAACCATCACTTTACTCTTTTCTACATTTACTCTCAAGGCACGACGCTCACAGACATCAGCAAAACTCTGCACTAGTCTGCCAAGCTATTGTCCGGTATTTGCAAGCAGTACTGCATCATCAGCATACAACAAATTTGAGATATTCCATCCATCACCATTCATTACAAACGACATCCCCCTCTCCATTACATGTGTTTTTAGTTCTCTCATCACCCCATCCATATATATATATATATATATATATATATATATATATATAGGCCTATATATACTGTATATATACTGAACAACCATGGGGACATCACACAACCTAGCTGCACGCCTACAATGATCGTGAACCATCCATTTAGATGCCATCATAAAAACTCTGGACGGCACCAAACAGCTTACTATCTACACCGTACATGCGCAAAACGTTTCACAATCCTTCTCTGTCTACTTTGTCATATGCTTTTTCCATTCCAAAAATGCCAAAAACACCTTATTGTTCTCACACGCCTTCCCCACTATCTGTCTCACTGCAAATATTTGATCCAAACATCCTCTGCCACTCCTAAAGCCACCCTGTTCGTCACTCACAAGGACTTCTGATATCTCTCATATTTTCTCTATAATAACACATCCATATACCTTCTCTACAAAACTCAATAGACACATGCCACGATAATTCTTACCCTCACCTCGCTCCATCAACCTGTGAAAAAGTGTCACACAGCATCTCGCCGATTCCGGCGATAATTACTTTCAGCGCAGTTACACTATTATTATTATTATAAAAAATTGCATAAAGTGTTATTATTTCTAAAATGGTCATTAGCCATCAATAACGAAGGTGAAATGCAGTGAAACTGTCATCGCAGAACAGATAAACTATCGACTGCTTCCGTTTCCTAATCCTCTGAGGGTGTACAAGTAAACTAACTTTGCCCGAACAGGGTATTCAACTAGGCGCTGAAAATGATCACCATGCCATCCGCTAACCCACCTGCTCCGAAACCATTATTAATTTTATGACTATCCGACATTCCCAACGGATTATTACTGCAAAAATTTTCCAAATTACTTTTCAATACAGTAGGCATGTCAGGGTACATTCCAACTCTTCTCTCTCTCTCTCTATTATATATATATATATATATATATATATATATATATATATATATATATATATATATATAATTTATACATACTGAACAACGCTACAAATATTCTCCAAAGTACTTTACTTCATGCATTTTCACACTCGAAAACGCATTTTCTCACCTGAGAGTCCCGTGTTCGATTCCGGTCATAGTTGTAATATATTGGAATAGCCTAATTATTTTCCAGCACAAACTACCGACAAATGTTATTAAAAAAAATAATTTGATGCCGCTATAAAGTAAATAAAAAAAAAGAGGGGGGAGCACTTGTCACGGTCCATTTTAGAAAACTGCCAACGTATTGAAACGCTGCAAAATATCTCCAGATTTCGTTCTAACGTCACCAGTGCACACTTGTGGGCGGTAATGTCGCTCCACCTTTCACTCACATACGAAACTCCAGCATAATATCCTGAGCAGCGATTGTTCTACATATTCTTAATTGGAATTCTTAAGTAATTATTCAGCGTCTCCTTAGTAACCCAGCAAATTATCATGTCCCTACTTCCTTGCGCCTCCAGCCACTGAGATCATACCTCTCAACGCTTTAGAAAATCCGGACAAGTGCGTTTTCTCTTCGCTCCTGTGTATCGTTAACATCACAATTATCCATATATACTTTCCCATCTCTACATAATTTTCCCAGAAGAATAACAAATGCAAACAAATATAATTCATAGAGCAAAAATGAAAAAAAAAAAAAAAAAGTTACCCAAACCCGCCTAATGGTAGCGCTGCGACAACTACGACCCGAGTGCTGTAACCCACAAAGTAGAATACATTCCGAAGTTACAGAAATTTCTATTGTACTATCCGCATAACGCAAGTGTCAAAAGCCACGACGTTACTATGAGCCACAAGAAATTATCAGTCCCACGACGAAATTACTAAGGCAGGGAATCCACAACACAAACACCACACAACCTTCCTCCTCCACGTCACCCCGTCGACTGGATACCTAGCCTAAGCCTGTCGGACCTGTCCAGTGTTTAGCCGACCCGGGAAACCACACTCTCCCCCAAGGTTCCGCTGCTTCTGACTATGGACGGGCCTGAGGTGTATGATTAATCCTGTGTGTGTGTGTGTGTGTGTGTGTGTAGTTCAGTGTATGCGGTTCCGTGTGTATACATGTGTTTGTTTTGTCCAGTGTACCTGTGTGTGCTTAATCTGGGTGTTTAATGTATAGTGTGTGTGTGTGTGTGTGTGTGTGTACTATATACGTTATAAGGTTGCCAGATGCTGCCAGAACGATTAATGGCAAGAACCATTTAAATGCTGCCAGAACGATTAATGGCAAGAAGCATTTGGTTTGGAGTAAACCACTCTACGACTACTAAAATACTGAATACCACTGCGATGATGTGGACAAACCGCACTGGTTATAACTGAGAAACATTTTGTCTTCTGGAGAGGATGGGATGATGACAGGAGACGCGCCTTCGTCGTTTATTTCCGGCAAGATGGCAACATTTTCAGAACGAAGAGCGATGACGATGGCAAATACGGAACCGGGATTTTTTTTTTCCCCCCACCGAAACAACCCAGATGAATACAGTCTTTGAATAACTTAAATACAAGATCTGCATTTCATTTCTGTACATGCCAAGCAGCAAGGAACAGCGAGGAATACGAAGAAAACGATGATACTGATTGATTCGGCAACACAATATCAGGTTTCCGGCAAGGTGTTATTTGGCTCCTATGTTGTTTGTTGTTGTTGAGGCTTAAGGTAAAACGAGAGATATTTTGTGTGTGTGTGTGTGTGTGTGTGTGTGTGTGTGTGTGTGTGTGTGCTGTCATAATGTTTGCTAATCTCCCTCAAACTTACTCATATTTATCTTGTTAAATCTTCCATCCAGCACCAATCCCTCTCCAACCTTCCCTCACACACTCGCACCTCTCAAAGTCCTATTGAAGTGGTACAGGAGGGTTGGTAGCGACTCTTGCACTGCGATTTATTTTTCATCTCACACCTTACTTTCTCCCGCCCGTCATGCCTATCCTTACGGGCATAGTCTGCATCAGAAACATACAACACAAGACCAGTATTAAAGTGTGATATGAGGAATAAGTCGCAACGGAGAAAGTGTGACGACCTTTCCATTGACCAACACCCTCCCTCAATTCCCCAATCAACTTGTAGGATGCTATTTACTTTCTCTTACCTCATACCACAGCTGATCGTTGGTTCGTTCGTTGAAAGATTTCCTGCACCTACAGTATAGTGCAGGCCGGCCCATACATCAGTCCGGTCAGTGGGGTGTGGCCTGACTTAAAAAATAGTAAGGGAGGAAAACAGGGCCCGGGGATTGCCCAGCACACACGCCCTGTCTCCTGGCTGGCTTTGTGGTGTGTGTGTGTGACCACGGCTGAGGGAAGTGAGTGAGTGAAGAGATAAAATGTGTGAGGATGTGAGACAGTGAGAAAGTGAGGGAGTGTGCGAGAACGTGTGTGAGGAAATAAGTGTGTTTGGAAGTGGGTGTGTGAGAATGTGAGTGTGTGAGGAAGTGAGTGTCTGGGGAAGTGAGAGTGAGTGAGGAAGTGAGAGTGTGAAGAACTGAGAGTGAGTGAGGAAGTGGAGTGTGTGAGGAAGTGAGTGTGTGAGGAAATGAGAGTGTGAGGAAGTGAGAGTGCGAGGAAATGAGTGTGTGAGGAAGTGGGTGTGTGAGGAAGTGAGTGTCTGGGGAAGTGAGAGTGTGAAGAACTGATAGTGAGTGAGGAAGTGAGGAAGAATGTGAGTGTGTGAGGAAGTAAGTGTGTGTGTGAGGCAATGAGTGTGTGAGGAAGTGTGTGAGGAAGTGAGTGTGTGAGGAAATGAGTGTGTGAGGAAGTGAGTGTGTGAGGAAGTGAGTGTGTGAGGAAGTGAGTATGTGAGGAAGTGAGTGTGTGAGGAAGTGAGAGTGAGTGGGGAAGTGAGTGAACGAAGTGAATGAGCGAGGAAGTGGAAGAGTGAGTGACGATGTGGTGAAGCGAGTGAGGAAGTGGAACAATACTGAGTGAGTGAGTGATGAAGTGAGAGAATAAGTGAGGACGTGAGTGAGTGGAGTGAGTGGGTAAGGAAGTGAGAGAGTGAGTGATGAGTTGAGGAAGAAGGTGAGCATGGAGGCAAAACATCAAGAGCAGTTAATGGCCCCATGGTTTATTAAACGTTTGGCCGTAACGCCTTCAATATTCTCGGTGTGAGGAATGACAACACTGAACCTGAGGGATGAGCTACACAGGTACCCAACCAACTAACAAGTGTGCTGAGGTATGCCTAACATTGCAAATACCACTGAGTAGGTTAAAATGTTTACTTGTAACAATAAACGCAGCCTCTAAACACCTACGCCTATTTACGGTACATTATTTTTACATCTCATTAACTTAGACAATCTTCCAGTTTACTCGATGCTTTGTCTCATCAGTCTGACAACAGCTTTCTTCTTCTTTCATGCTTATATTCAATGGTCCTTTTGTGGATATCGAAAATGTTTCACCATTCAGGCGAACGCTGTTCAGTACACCCTGACTCTGACCGGCTCGGGTGAAGACGTGCTTTAGGAGCTATTCCCAAGCCCCTCTTAAGGTGGCACCTGCGCACATATTCTCCTGCTGCATGTGTTCTAAGGAGTCCATTACAGACTTCATGGTGAGAGAGGAAAGCGAGTATACTTGTTGGTTGTTTTGCGAGTTAGTGAGAGGGCTTTGCTTAGAAATTAGGAAAAATAGTGAGGCAACTGACATATTAAGTGACAGGTTGACAGGCTGGGAGAATGAGACTGGAATGGCGAGGCTAAGGCACTGTATGTAAAGTAAATGGAAGCAGGAGTGTTAAGCAAGGTAGATAACTTAGAAAAAAAGCTATTAAGGTTGAGACCAGGCCAGATGATAGTGTTGGTCTCCAGCCAGACAAGGGAGGGTACAATGTTACGGTAACACAGGTAAGCTAAATAACACTGACAGGAGTGTATCTATTAGAAACAGGTTTCAAATGTTGAAGAATGAAATGCAGGATAAGCCTAACTTCATACCTGTCAGGGAATCGTTGATTGGGCATCAGGAGGAGTTTTGCGATAAGGGTTGTGGGAGGAAGCGTTTTTGCTTTACTGGGTAAATACACACACACACACACACACACACACACACACACACACACACACACACACACACACACACATATATATAGATATATATATATATATATATATATATATATATATATATATATATATATATATATATATATATATATATATATATATTATGCAGTTTGGGTTTATGCCAGGTAGGGGGACCACTGATGCCATATTCATTGTTCGACAGCTTCAGGAAAAATACTTTGGTAGGAGAAGGGATCTGTATTTTGTTTTTGTTGATTTGGAAAAGGCCGTTGACAGAGTCCCTTGAGAGGTGGTGAAGTGGGCAATGAGAAAGCTTGGCTTGGAGGAGTGGCTGGGTAGGGTGGTTATGGCTATGTATGTGGGTGCTCGCACCCAGGTGAGAGTGAATGGAGATTTGAGTGATGAGTTTTCCGTGAATGTTGGTGTGCATCAGGGGTCAGTTTTGAGTCCCATGTTGTTTATCATGTACTTGAAGCCCTCTCACGTGACTTTAGAAAAGGACCCCCGTGGGAGATGTTGTATGCTGATGATTTGGTGTTGATTGCAGAGAACGAAAGGGAGACGGAGGAAAGGTTTAGGAAGTGGAGAGATGGTATGGGGCACAAGAGCTTAAGGGTATATGCAGATAAAACAAAAGTGATGATATCTAGGGTTGGTGGCGGTACTGTCAAAGACGAGGGAGAATGGCCATGTGCAGTTTGTCACAATGGTGTAGGAAGTAATTCTATCTTATGCGGTGTTTATGATAAATGGGTGCACAAGAGATGTAGTGATATCAGAGGTAGACTGCGAGATAATGCTGATTTTATGTGTACGGCATGTCGGGGAGAGCAGGTGGAGATTATCAGGCGTGAAAGGATGGAACTTGCTGGTGAATCTCTTGAGTGTGTGGAAAAGTTTTGTTATTTGGGAGACATGCTGTGTGCTGGAGGTGGCTAGGGTGAGAAGTGGTTGAAAGAAATTCAGGAAGCTCTTGCCTCTTCTGACACTGAGAGGGCTCTCCCTATGTGCTAAGGGGTCTTTGTATGCAGCATGTGTTAGGAGTGTAATGCTGTATGGTAGTGAGACCTGGGCAGTAAAGGAGGAGGATATTCGCCGGCTCAGACGTACAGAAATGACAATGATTAGGTGGAAGTGTAGTGCGTCCCTGCGTGCAAGGTCCGGGGAGGCTGGGTTTACGATGGAAGAGTTAAGAGGTAGGATGGGACTGGAGTGTATTGGTGTTGTGATGAGGAGAGGTAGATTGAGATGGTTTGGACATGTGGAGAGGATGGGGGATGATAATTAGGTGAGGAAGGTGAGAAGTGTTAATATTGGGGGTGGGGCTATGAGGGGTAGACCAAGAAAGACATGGGACGAGATCATTAAATGTGACCTCAGGGTTAAGGGACTGAACAGGGAGGCTGCAATGGATCGTGCAGCGTGGAGAGCCGCCATTAGGTGACCAAGGCCGAGCATGCAAGCATGTTGGAGCCTTTAAAAATGAAACGATATATATATATATATATATATATATATATATATATATATATATATATATATATATATATATACAGTATATGTACAAACTTTAAGGGTGTGTTTGAAAAAAAATGTGGCCATATGTAAAAAATAATATTAGGAAAACTGATGCAATAGCACGTAGAGTTTTTGTGAGTACTTGGTATTCATGTGCTTCTGTGCATTCTTTTAAGACAACTCACTGATTCTGAGCATCTAAATTCTTACATCCAAAAGATGAGATAGAAACACGTAAACTGAACACCTACAAGAACTTCAGGATTTGGTCCCAATGTTTTTACTTCAGTCTTTGTATACCTTATATACTCTTTTGCTAAACCACCATGAAATATAGTAAGGCATTTTAGGTCACGGTATATATACACAAAACTAACAACCAAGGGAACATCACATGGCCCTGTCTTCCTCCAACACTGATACATGAACCAGCCGCCTAGGTATTCCAGTGACCCTACCAATGCTTCACTGCTCTTCAGTCGGCGTACTGATCGTGAGTCAGCAAGTGAGTGGGTCGTTAAAGTAGGGGTGAATGAATGATATCCTGACCTGCTTTTGTCTGAGTGGGGGAGTGCGTGCCTGGGAATAATATTACGAATGGCAATAACTTGAAAAACTGTAATGCAAAGAACACTGCTAAGCCCTATGATGCATTATTAAGCTAAATTCTTGCTACATCCCAACTTTATTCAACATACGAAAGACCTTTAGTCGTGAAGGGGTTAATAAAGGCTGTGTCTAAACCCTCCAGCCAGAACAGTGTGTCGTAAGCAGAATAAAATAACCTGTTGGCAGCTGGGGGATAAAGATGAAAGAAGCCGTCATGAGATCGGGGAGTTGGAGTCTATGAGAAACTATAGAATAAATAAATAATGAAGAAAAGTTTATATAAATGGTGAATAAAGTAAATTAAGTTTTACTGGTAATAACTAGAACATTATTAGAGGATAATGTAATCTCTTCACAACGATGACGTCTTTATTATTAACCAAGACGCAGACGTACCTACTGTCAGCGAGTCCATATGTATGTATGTATGTATGTTTGTATGTATGTATGTATAACAGTACAGTTCACTAATGCTTGAATCATTCTGGATCCAAACTGGCTTATGCACTGCTGTTGGAACTGGCATGGAGTGATATACTACAGATCAAAGGTCAAGGTCAGAGGTTATGGGTCAAGGTTCTGGTGTGGCGTGGCTGAGCCCTGAGCACTTTATCTAGTTTCATCCTGTTACCACCGTACGATTTTAACACTGAAAAGCCTCTCGAACTGGAGGGGATAAGGAAGGCGACCTCTAACACTTACAATACCAAGTCTTCCTTACTCCCACGCTGCATAAAGCCGCCTAGAGATAACAACAACAACAACAATAATAATAATAATAATAATAACAACAACTACCATTACTACTACTACTGTAGTAGTAGTAGTAGTAGTAGTAGTAATAATAATAATAATAATAATAATAATAATAATAATAATAATAGTAACAACAACAACAATAACAACAACAATTACTACTACTACTACTACTACTAGTAATAATAATAATAATAATAATAATAATGATAATAACAATAATAATAATAATAATAATAATAATAATAATAATGATAATAATAATAATAATAACAACAACAATTACCACTACTACTACTACTACTAGTAATAATAATAATAATAATAATAATAATATTTATGGTGCCGTAAGTTTCACTCGAGTATAGCCAAATCGTCTGACGTCAGTGGAACGCACAGCGGGCAAGTCGCTGTTAGAGGGTTAACCCGCCTCTCTGAGATGACGCCTTTGGTTTTGTGTTTTATTTTGCTCTCCCACCACACGATTTTATAACTCCTTTGCCACGAGACAGAGAGAGAGAGAGAGAGAGAGAGAGAGAGAGACTTCGGGACAGTGACGTCTTCCTCATCACCCAGGCTCCTCTACTGTCTCAAAGTTGACTAAAATCGCCAGGTGTTTGCTGATATAAAATTCCAGAGGTGTCGCCACTATGCGAGGGTTAATGGTAAGAGTGCAGTATTTAAAAAATTGCCTAAGCTGAGTACAATCGTCTGCCATTAGGCAGAATAAAATACTCTAGTTGACTGGACAATGAGAAGGTTACTGCTGTCAGTATAACACTCCCAGGCTCATACTCACTTGACTTCATTAATTTCATCACCAGGCTTTAGGAAGAATATAAAGCAAATATGTTCCGACGGAGAAGGGGTTAATGGTACGTACCGGTTTTGATGTAATGCTTTTCAGATACTTACCACGTATGAAGTTGGTCGCACAGAAAAAATAAATGTTAAGAATATGAAAGTGTGCACTTAAATGTGACAAACTAAGAACAACCGCTCAATGACTGGACACATCAGCACGGGATCTGTGCGCCAGTCCAACTGATCTGCGCTCCCTCTTTTCAGAATCAGCGGCAGCGGCACAAGAAGAAGCAGCGGCAGCCGTGGCTATGATGAAGTAAGGAGCGATACCAGTTGAGCAGTGCAGGGTGTACCCTGCTATCTCACCTTTGCAACATGTGTAAATATTGACAATTTCGTAGCAGTAATTATTATGAAATACCAGTATTTATGGCATACACACCCGTCTACCTCACCATCTCCATCACCGACGCTATCACTGCCGACACACACATCCCAGCCTGGTTTATACACACGCCCTATCCATACCAGAGTCTGGCAAAAAATCGATGCCAGCTTGTTACACCAGACGGCCGCATTTTAAATGGGATTGTAGGCCTCACAACACTTCTTCCTGAGCGACCTATATTGCATACTACAGTTTTACTATATCCTTGTACGTTTTTTTTTTTTTTTCCATACTGTCTTAATGTCGACATGGTTTGTATCGCTGACATACTACAGGATACTGAGGTGTAATGTGTGAAATGAATTATAAAGGTGCTAGAACGTCTCCGGTGTCGTCACCTACAGTTCTAAGAAAACACCTACCGTGCAGTGGTAAGATGGTAGTTCGAAGGTCTGATAGCCTACACAAGAGACAGTTTATGAATACACCATCACTCGAGGTGTATAGCAGCGCCTGGAACCACAACCCAAACACTGAAAAATACAGCAGACTTTCCTGCCTTGTGAAAACGTGGCGTAGACTTTCAACCAGCCATTGGTGGGGGTAAAGCGTGAGCACCAACTAAGTTAATGATAGAATAATCTAATGTACCTTACCCAAACCTAACCTAACCTAACATGATCTAACCTAACTGAACCTATTCCAGTTTTCTCCAACTCAACTTAACCTAACCTAATCTGACGGCCCAACTACAGTCCAATCTAGCACAGGTTAACCTAACCCAACGTAACCTATCCTACCTACACCATCGCACACAACTCGACCCAAATCCACAATGTAACCAACCCTAGCCTACCTCAGCTTCATCGAAACGATATGACAAACTTTGGCAAAATGCGTTTATTAAGACTTAAGGCGGCGTCACACTGGGCCAAAAGTGGCTAACATGCAAGCCAGTTTTAGCAGTGCCGTTTCTTGCCTTTTGGGGGCCCTATGAGAAATGCTGTTTGGGGGCCCCTATTTTGTGAAACTATGGTGGAGGGGATTCCAAACCCTCTAAGGTGGTCCAGGGACACGCCTTTAACATTTAAATGAATACAGAGTGACTCAAAACACATTTTAATGTATTAAAAAAAAAAAAAACAATAATGGTGGCTCGGGGGCCCCCTGGTGGCTTCGGGGCCCCTATGCAACCGCATAATTCGCATATAGTAAGAAACGGTATTGTTTGTGAGCTGCTAGCCAAATTGACCTACGGTGAGCGAAAGTTCGATTGCGCGCCTTGCAAGTGAAAATGGATAATAATTTTCGCTCACAGCTTGTTGGTGCGATTATAACTCAAAAGAGCCTATATTAATTTTGCAACTAGTGAGAAAATATTATCACAGAGGGAAACTTTAAATCAAACTGTTAATTAAATACATTTTAATTCTTGTGGATTTTATTAATTTCTATTCTTTTCTTGTGACTTGAAATCAATATTCAGACACTAGTGACCAGCCACGGAGGCTGTCTGTTTTGTTTCCAAACAAGAGGAAAGCAGATTGTGATCAGTATTCAATATGGATCCTGTGGCAAGGAAAACTCTAGTAGACTGCCTCGTGGCTCTGGAGTTGCTGAAGTATGTGAGGTGGTTGCAGAAACTGAGGAAAAGGGAGTGGGTACGCCATGGTGGTTTGTTTACAAATGACCATAAGGCGCCAAGGCAGATGACACTGCTAGTCATTTAGGCACGCAAAAACACACACATGTGATGGCAACTCGAGTTTGCTAGCCGTTTCGCCTCACAAAAGCTGCTCACATGTTAGCCGCTTTTGGCCCAGTGTGACGCCGTCTTTACATTACTGTTCATCGTAGCTTTTATCAGTCATCACCACCCTTGCTGCTTCACAGTCTGGGTTCGGTGAGTCAGTGTCTGTATGCTTTATGTGTTTGTGAACAGCGAGGTCTGACTGTACAGTATATGTAGATAAGAATAGTGGCCGTTGCTAAGATAGATGGTGACCCTCAGTGTGCTGTGTTGCTGAACTGAAAAATACTGGGCGTGGTGGAAGAGGTTAACTACTTGGAAGCAGTGACAGCAAAGTAAAGTGAATGTGTTCATGAAGTGGACAGCAGAACAGCTTAAGGAAGTGTGATGATAAGTGCTGAGAAAGCCTTGATACGGAATAGAAGTTTGAATACAGAGCCTGCAAGTGGACTACATGAACGTGTAATGGTGTCCACATCAACCTAGTGTGAGATTTTGCAATGGCACGAGTATCACAAATCAGCAGTGAAAGCAGTAGAAATGGGACCAACAAGGAATCTCTGTGGGTTACATAGGCTGGATAGTATAAGAAATATAAGAATCTTTGGAGATGTGAAGCAAGAGAGTTTCGAGAATCCAAGGAAATGTGAAGCAAGAAGGTGTGTTAATGTGGGGGTTGAGGAGAGTGTATGTTGATGGTATGGACAAGGTGGGAATGGATGCAAACAGGGCATAGTGAAAACAAGTGCTCGTGGGACCTTCGGGCCCTCTCACACTTGCTCCCAGGAGGGGCTCTCGCTCTGCGCGCTGGCTTTCTCGTGCTTCTCACTCGTTTCCTCGCGTTCCGCGCCAGCGTTGTGATCATTTCAGGTAATCCGAGTCACGTTTATGTGCTGTTCTAGTCAAACGTTGTCACTATCGGCCGTCAAGGCGACATCGAAGGGCCCATGATGGTCCGTTTATGTGCTGTTCTAGTCTAACGTTGTCACTTGGATTTTTTGCAGCTAACCAATTGATCGTGTTATTTGCAGCTTCGGGAATGGAACCCAAGTTGTCCGCACACAGGTACGAGATATTAACCACTCGGCCACGGCAACTGGGCGGCGCCGGAAGTTGCGTTTTTTGGTCAAACTCTGATCGCTCATTAAATATAGTAAAAGTTTTTCAATCGTGATGGGACCAAGTTTTTTCACATCAGCGAATTTTTTGCGATTTTTGTGCCAATTTTGGTGCGATTTGAATGTGTAGTTTCGGCTGCCCAAAATACACACACACACACACGGCTACTGCTACAGTATATTAGAAAAGTATATGATGAGTGAGTGTGAGGCTTTGAGGGGGCGTGGGAAGCTAACGAGAGGTATACTGAAAAACCAATACACAATTCCCTTTTTAAAATCGTCGCTGTCTTTCGTTTAATTCACTGTCATACAAAGGCATGTGATGATTAAGAAGTTTCTCTCTCTCTCTCTCTCTCTCTCTCTCTCTCTCTCTCTCTCTCTCTCTCCACTGTTTTACTAATCACAACCAGTCACATTCATTCGCTCTTGACAAACCATATTCCCCCATAATGACATACTTTCACCTTCCATCTTGCTCCCGCTCTATGTCTTCTTCTCCCACCACCCCACTACCTCACTTACAATCATACACTCCCATACACTCACACACTCTCATACACAACCACACACTCTCATACACCCTAGCTATATAAACCCATTCACTACGATGGCGTGCTCTTTATTTTACTCTCACTATCTTCACATGATTTTATTCAGCCTTAGAGAGACCTTTGGAACTAGGGAGATAAGCTATATCCTTCATTAACCCCTTCATTGCTAGGACGCGCTCTCGAGTTGAATAAAGTCACCTGGCTACAGCAATAACAGTTACAATATACGGTTACCCTTCTTAAGAGGTTCATGCCTCACACACACCTTCTCGTTGCTTGGGCCGTGTTCAAAAAATTTCTTGATCTGTGTATATAACTGTTCTCTTATACGTTTATTTTCACGCAAACAGCTGCCGGACACTCCGCAAACAACTGGAGGGAACAGTATAGTGAAATATTACCACCAGGCATACTGCTTTGTGACAACAGGTAAATGGTATGGACACCTGTTTATCGTTAACTGCTTTCCTTTATGTCCACATTTATCACGAGGTAATTTCAGGGTCAAGCCTCGTACATACCGACACTCCGCTTAACTCCTTTTAAACGATATAGTGAAAAAAGTACGTTATCAGCGTGAAGGGGCTAAAGCTCCCATAGTGGCATCTACTCTGTTATTTGGGGTGATATAAGGCGATTATATCTATCTGACTGGGCCTAAGAGCCTGAGTGTTAATACTGTAGAAACACCTGTAGCCTTATATTACACCTAAAGCCAGACGATTCCATTTAGCTGAGTCGTGGATGCCTGAATATGTTAGTGTCACCAGTAACTCTCTCATGGGTGGAACAGCTCTAGTACTCTAAACTGGCTAGACGACTGTTCAGCTGAGAGAGAGAGAGAGAGAGAGAGAGAGAGAGAGAGAGAGAGAGAGAGAGAGAGAGAGAGAGAGAGAGCCTAAATGCCAATCCCTTCCATCAGATGATTTTTTTTTTTTTCAACGTCAAATGGTTTTATTCAGCTTAGGCGAACCTCCCCTGCAGTGAGGGTTAATGAGGGTCGCACCTAAGACCTACAGTTCAAAAGTGATTCCATATGCATAACAAAATCGTCTTAAGGTGGAATACAGGAATACAAATGACGTACTGGGGCTGAAGGGGTGACAGGAATACAAATGACGTACTGGGGCTGAAGGGTTCATAGGAATACAAATGACGTACTGGGGCTGAAGGGGTGACAGGAATACCAATGACGTACTGGGGCTGAAGGGGTGACAGGAATACCAATGACGTACTGGGGCTGAAGGGGTGACAGGAATACCAATGACGTACTGGGGCTGAAGGGGTGACAGGAATACCAATGACGTACTGGGGCTGAGGATGTTCACAGGAAATGTTACCGAAGTGGTGTTGATTCTGAGAGCACATGAATCATAATGGCCTGATTATCAGAACGGAAATCCACTTAACCCCTCCAGTCCCAGCAAGTAGAAGGTGAAGGTCAGTTTATTATTGCTCCATCCACGTGATTTTACTCACGTTTGCCCCATCCGTCCGCTGGCGTGCTCTGTTATTGCGTTTTTGTTACCTCCATACGATTTTATGCAGATCGGGATAAACTTTTCAAACTGAAGGGGGTAGAAACAGCCTTCATTAACTCCCTCACTGGTACGCGGCTCTGCTAAATTCTACTGAAATCTCCTATCATCGGCATGATTTAAAAACGCACCGCATTGAAATGGTTAAGAAAGACCTGTCATGTTATATGGGTTAATGAAAGCCATATTTAACGCCTCTAGTTCGAGAAGACCATTGATTGAATATAGTGCGAATAACATACGTAAAAAGTTGCCACCTGATCCCTTTGGTCAATTTAATGTAGTGAAAAATCCATTTCGCCCATTGAGTGTTACTCCTGATGGACGAGCACTATGGACCGAGTAGGCGTGCATGTGTAGTGCCTGTGTTAACTTTATTATGTAGTCCAACAGCGACTGCACCGAGATGTCTGCGGCACCCACAATATACTGTACATATACACATACATACATCATCTGATCCTGTGTTCCCCCATGAGGAGCGTAGGAGCCCGGGGCTACGGAAGTTGGTCCTGACATTTTAAATGAAAGTGACCAACCTCAATCATCCCTGAGTGGCATTACGTGAGCAATATACACCAACCACTCTTTAGATATAAACCTGCTTTGGCTCAATCCGACTGGAGCTCCTTAATTACCCTCTAAACCACCAGGAGCCATAATTTGGTTGTATGATTACCACTCAGCGTAGAAAATGGTTTGCTGGTGTACACGAAACCATTTGGCTTGCCACTCACTGAAGAGTCACCCGCAGATAGGAGGAGGAGCAAAAAAGTAGAAAATAAGAGAAAGGAAGAAAGAAAAGAAAGGGCAGCCACCCAAGAGCAGGACTACATCGAGTGAGTAAATGGTGAGCGCCCCCACCTACCACTTACTCACAATGTACACTGAGCTCTGCTCATGACAAGGAGGTGACGGTTGCGGAATCAATCAATTAGTCAACGTACCATCCTAACCACCTACTTACCCACCTCCTTATCTCTACCAACCTAACTACTTATCTATTTATCTATATCCCGACACTTTAATCCCGGAAAGGCTGGCCACAGACAAATCACCTACATGTTTTTCAGTTCTTCGCCATCAGACTGCCCTCCCTCCAACTCACATACTCCTCACTCATATACTTCTCCATCCCAACCTTCCATCTC
>NC_137063.1:34332631-34375131 GCF_032717465.1 Coenobita brevimanus | reverse complement strand
TTCTGGGAGGTGGAGAACCGTGGTGTTTTCACTGCTTGCTTTCATTCTTTGATTCTGGTTCGAAGTGGTGAACCCATGTCTCATTCTGGGTCAAAAATCTCCGCAAGAAATTGGCTGGATCTGCTTGGAAACGAGCCAAAACTGTCCTTGAAGTTTCCAATCTGGCCAGCTCCTGGTCTGGTGTCAACATTCTGGGCAGCCATCTTGCAGACAGCATGCCCATACCCTAGATGTAAGTCAAAAGTGTGCACTGAACCATCACTGATGTCTATGGTGTTGTCTATCTGTTGCACAGACAAACGTCTATCATTCAACACCATGTGGTGAATGATTTTAGGCGTCCCGACCATGGGTCACCTTCGGTGCTCTCCCTGCCCTGCTTGAAATCAGCAGCCCACTTCTTTATGGTGGAAGGACAAGAAGATTCCTCAACAAGTGTGTTGACCATGTCTTCATGGATTACCTTGGGGGTCATACCCTTTTTGTACGGGGGTCTTTCTTGTCCATTTTCGGGTTCCGCTCTGCCCTACCGAATTTCAAAGGGCCTCACCTGCAAACACATAAAGACAAAGACTTGAGGTCTTGTGTCTAGCCACATAAGGCTTTATAGCATACAGTCATACCCGAAAATTGTGCTTACCCCCTTGTCTATGGGCGAAGCCGAGGACCTTTTGATGGACCCACGTGCTCTTCATTCTATTGTCACTATCTCCTGACACTTATATTCAGCTTTGGAGGAAAACTGCATGAGAGGTTAGATACAGCCGTAATTAACTCCTTCATTATAAAAAGTCTCCCTGAAGCTGAATAAAACCGTCTGGAGGCAGCAGGAATAAATACGTATACATAATACGTCACAGGAGGAAAGGAGTTAAACCCCCTTTGGCTTTAATTCTGGCTACGGAGCGGATGATTCATGCTATTTTTCCTTTAACTTTGCCTAAAACTACCATCTCTCTGTAATGAGTGCCGAATTAAAGACAAGATTAACACTAGTCGCGAAGAAGAGGTATGGAATGGGTACAGCAGTAGTATTGTCTTATTCTGCCACAAAGGTACGTAAAGTAAGCTGCAAAAGGACGACAATCTGGGCCATGTTAAGGTAACAGTAGCAGTGGCTGCAACCCAAGGAATACTTGAAACGTGAACCCTTTGGACTGCAGGCTGAAGGTGTTCCCATCTTACAGCTCGCCATCCTACATTCGGGGCACAGGGGGATGAGGGGCGTTTGTATAGCCAAGCAGCTCCACCCACTAATAATATCGGTGCCACCACTGGAGGGCGCCCCTTACCCCGCCGTTGAGGTGAAATAATTATAGTACAGACTGTTTAAGGGGAACTATCATTGGTAAAACCAATCCCTCCATTTTGAAAAGTTTCTCCTAAACTGAACAGAAATCGTCTGGTGGCAGCAGGGATGGCTTATACATGACGTCACAGCCTTACTGATGACGTATCCTTGGACCGGAAGGTGAGGACTATCTTGATACGGTGTCTCTCTCTCTCTCTCTCTCTCTCTCTCTCTCTCTCTCTCTCTCTCTCTCTCTCTCTCTCTCAGTATACCTCCAGTGTGCACTATTGCATGTTAAATTGGATTAGTACATATGGAGCGCGGCCTGGAGTGGAGTGGTGTGTGAGAGTCTGCTCTGGGATTAGGTGGTCCCTGGTAGATGGCTAGACAGACTGATAAGAAGACAGACTGAGAGCGGCTGACAGATAAACTGAGACAAACAAATAAACAGGCAGAAGGTGGGACAGGGAGACACACCGACAAATACAGGCAGACAGACAGACAGAGGTATGGTGACACACACTGGTAATCACAGTGCTACAAACAGAAGAAACACAGATAGATAGAAAGATACACATAGACACTTGGGTGGGACGTGTGTGTGTGTGTGTGTGTGTGTGTGTGTGTGTGTGTGTGTGTGTGTGTGTGTGTGTGTGTGTGTGTGTGTGTGTGTGTGTGTGTGTGTGTGTGTGTGTGTGTGTGTGTGTATCTATCTACCTATCCATCCATCAAATCATCTATCTATCTATCTATACATATGAGAGAGTTTCTCTGTCCCTCTGGAAATCGAGGGGGATGTATATACACTGTCAAAATCGCTTTAACAGGGGTAACTTTTTGCGACGAATTTAGATGTGTACATTACAGTTGCTAAAGCGACGCACCTGATGGACAAGATTAGAACTAATCAGAAATAATCATGTCGACAAGGCGGATCACTGGATGTGACCCGTGCAATGCCGGGTACCCCTGTTAGTGTATATATATATATATATATATATATATATATATATATATATATATATATATATATATATATATATATATATATATATATATATATATATGGAGCCTCTGTGGTACAGTGGTACACGGGTGAACCAGGGTTCGCGCCCCGCCAGGGTAATAAACTTTGGGAGTGTTCACCCAGCCACGTACTGCATTGGGAGACACAAGGGGTGCTATGGTTGAACCAGTGTCGCTTACTATAAAGTATGCTTGCACCCAGTCGGCTTGCGGGGGCCGATTACACTTGGTTCACAGACTACACACACATCCAAAGCCACTCCAACACAACAATTACACTTACAAGCACTTCTCACCCTACATACTATTTCTACAAGACAGCTGAAGCCACTTGGTAGGGATACATTGGCTGTATCGTCCCCACTTCGGTCGGGATAGGCCGGTCCTGCAGTGGATACTCAAACGGCTGATGATGATGATTATATATATATATATATATATATATATATATATATATATATATATATATAAAAAAAATATATATATATATATATATATATATATATATATAATGTGCGTTTAATTATTATTTAGTCATTGAGAGAGAGAGAGAGAGATGTCTGACTCTGAGAGGTCAAGAATATACGTGACCAGGAACAGCCTTAATGACTACAGCAATAACATCATCATCAACAACAACAACAACAACAACAACAATAATAATAATAATAATAATAATAATAATAACAATATTAATAATCATCATAACACAGAAAAATATTACCAGTAATAACAGTCAGCAATACCATCACAACCAAAACAACACCAAACTACTACTACTACTACTTCCAATACTACTAATAAAAATAACAGCATAGAGCCAACAAAATCCCGGGCACACCCCCACCAATAAGGTTAGGTAACAGGTACTGTCCCAGGGACACCCAAGTAGGAAACTTTGTAACAGTGACTACCCAACGTGTGAATCACCCGCTTGTGTAGGCCAACCACCATCCACCTACTTGTTATTGTGCCACCTTCACATGACTTCACACTGACCGACAAGTTAAATGGTTTCATCTTAGCCAATGAAACCGTTTACTCCGCTGGGTGGTAACCATATGACCAGATGGACACATGGTGGGCAATGGTTGAAGGCTCTCCAATCAGATGTGCTCCATAAGGGTTAGCTTCCGAGTTATAGTTGGAATTTATTGCTGACAATACAACTCAAAGAAGAGCGACTGGTCACTTTCGTCCTAATGTTTTGACTAAGTTGCATAGCCCTGGGTCCCTACGTTCCTCATGGGATAGTAACGATTGAATGGGATAGGTAAATTTCTCGGTGACTAGGCTCAAGGCATAATGAAGTAGGACACCTCTGCTTTGAATGCTTAATACCTTACACACTCACTGGCTCACTCATTCACCTCAAGGCTACAATTTCGTCGGCTCAGCAGAGTGCGTAGTAAAAACGTCGACAACATTTTCAATAAGGGGGGGGGGATGTAGATAAATGTAACCGGCCTTGTTAGGATGGAAGTATGCGGGGTTTAACACTGCCTGTTATATTTTCTTTCCATTAAACATATCGCATGGTGTTTGGCTACATGTAATTCCCATGTATATCAGCAGCAACATGTCGCAGGTTGGGGAATGGTGGAAGACGTAAGCACGAGGAAAAGCCAGAGTTTATTCCTGACTAGTTTCGCTGAAAAGCTTCATCAAAGGAATGACACATTAGGAAATTCGGGCTATTTATACCCCAGCCTAGGATCCAGGTTCCGGGTCAAGTGACATGACTGCTCACCGATAGGTCAATTATCCTGAATCACGTCTGGTATGTTTTCTTTCCATGGAGGACCTCCGTGCTGTGTGATATGACCATTTTACGTTGCTTGTTCTTTGGTTGGCTGGTGTTTTTCCGAGGTTATGAACAGGGTTTCTATTACTTTATTGTCTGCTTAAGTTTCTTGCCACAACGGCAGGTGTTTTTCTCGTCCATGTGCGTCACTAATGCGTTTGTTGTTCTGTGGTTATGTGTTATGCTGTGATAAGCGCGTGATGAATCCTCTGTGTCTCCCCGAAGTAAATTTTGTCCAACCCTCCGCAGGGGATCGTGTAAACAACCCTATTGTCATTTTGTTTGTCTCCTGCCCTCATTTTGTGCTGTCCTCGATCCTACTGCCAGTGTCATTAATTAATTCACTGATAGGCCTGTGTGTCGCAATACCTTGGGTAGGGATCTGGTAAGGTTTAAGTTCGGGACTATACGGTATTTTATATTTGGCTTTACTGTTTCCCCCATTCCTGTGACTGATCTTGCCTTGCTTAAACATGCAGCTACAATGCCCTTCGGGTAATGTAGTTTTAGGAATGTGTTTGTGATGTGCTGCAGTTCCTCGTCCAAGTATTACTGGCTGGACATCCATAGTGCTCTGAGGAAGAAGACGATGACTACTCCGGTCTTGACCATCTTGTCATGGCCACTGAAGTGGGGATTTTACGTCCTTATTCATTAGCTTTCTGTACACCTTGAATCTGACACCGGTAATTAGCCTCGCGATCACGAAAAGGTACCGAACATATCTATTCTTTTTCTACAATGAACTGTATTTTCAAATGCAATTGGTTTAGTCTGTGCAAGAAGGATTCAGTACTGGTGTTCATGTGTGTTACAAATAAGCAGTCATCCACACAGCCGTACCACTTCACATCATCATCCATCACCATCCGCCTTTGTCTTGTAATGCTCCTTCTCCTGTACGAGTATACCAGCAGCAAATACATGCTGACGCCAGACATTTTTTAAAGCCTTTCACTGCCAGGATAACTCAAACAAAATGGTAGGTGCTTGCATGAACAATTTACTCAAATGCACCAAACACAGTGAAAGCGTTAGATTAGAACGATGTATGCTGTTTAAGACATTATTTATGTTATAGTGGAGACAGCTATGATGAAAAAGTAAATAGCTTAAAATACGTGAAACTCAGGCAATTCGGGGTACTTTTAATTTCAAGGAAGCTTGCACTGCGTATGTCCACAAGAATAATGCTTAGCTGCACTACTACTGTCACGACAAATATTCATCCGTTAATGGCTTATCAGAGCATTAACACGACTCAACATGACTATACTCGCAGTGCTACAGAGTAATGTTTTACCTGATCTCTCATTTCTAGACAAGTGTTGTCCATATCATAAGGTTTTCCCCTCAAAATCTGGTTAAACTAAATGTTGGATATGAAGGTGTTATGCTTTTAGTGTCCCCTCCCTCCCTCCTGCCCCCGCTCCAGCCCTCGGATACGTCCATGCTTTGTAGCAGCTTTCTTGCCGATTTATAGTGCATACTTCACGTTGACCTATATGGTCAAGACAACTTTCCAATATTCCATTCCGTTCACGGCCTTCTTTTCCCAATTCTGCCTACCTAACCAACTCAGGTAACTCCACGTCCCACCCTGTCCTCCGCCTTCCACTCCTCGTCCTCCCATCACTGCTCCATTCCGCACTGGGAAGGAACATACAAACAAGCAATCCAATGCACTACGTAAAGTAAGGGAAATTTAAAAATGCGGCCCCTGAAGTGATCTTACCCTTCTCATAGTCGAGACAACTCTAGCATTGTATTTGAGCTAATGCCTGACAATTTTATTCAGCTGAGTGAGTCACAGATGCCCAACAGTGCTAATACCAATACATCCAACCTGTAGTTTTATTTATCTCAGGGTCAACACAACTCTTGTATTGTATTTCAGCAAGTCAGACGATTTTATTCAGCTGAGTGAGCAGCAAGAGCCTAAGCGTGTAAATCATAGTACAATTAACCTTCTCATGGTGGTGACAGCTCTTATTATTCTGTTGTGGCTAACTTGTTCCTAATTAGTTCACGCCAGAGCAACACACGCCACATCAACTGGTTTTCATCTGACAGTATTTGTTGATGGTTTGGTGTGCTGCTGGCTGTGTGGCTGCTGGCTGTACCCGCCCACCTGATGGTTAGACCGGTTGACGGTTATACCACCTGATGTTTAGCCCGTTGACGGTTATACCACCTGATGTTTAGCCCGTTGACGGTTATACCACCTGATGTTTAGCCCGCTGACGGTTATACCATCTGATGGTTATACCAAAGACAGTTATACCACCTGATGTTTAGCCCGTTGACGGTTATACCACCTGATGTTTAGCCCGTTGACGGTTATACCACCTGATGTTTAGCCCGTTGACGGTTATACCATCTGATGTTTAGCCCGTTGACGGTTATACCATCTGATGTTTAGCCCGTTGACGGTTATACCATCTGATGTTTAGCCCGTTGACGGTTATACCATCTGATGTTTATCCCGCTGACGGTTATACCACCTGATGGTTATACCAAAGACAGTTATACCATATGATGTATATACCGTTGACGGTTATACCAGCTGATAGTTATACCACTGACGGTTACACCATATGATGGATATACCGTTGACGGTTATACTAGCTGATGGTTATACCGTTGACGGTTATACCAGTTAATGGTTATACCAGGTGATGGTTATACCAGCTAATGGTTATACCAGATGACGGTTATACCAGCCGATGGTTATACCGTTGACGGTTATACCAGCTGATGGTTATACCACTGATAGTTATACCAGCTGATGGTTATACCACTGACAGTTTAACCATATGATGGTTATATCATTGACGGTTATACTAGCTGATGGTTATACCACTGTCGGTTATACCAGCTAATGGTTATACCAGATGAATGGTTATACCAGCTGATGGTTATACCAGATGACGGTTATACCAGCTGATGGTTACACCGTTGACGGTTATATCAGCTGTTTATACCAAGTGACTTATACCAGCTGATGGTTATACCAGATGACGGTTATACCAGCTGATGCTTATACCAGCTGATGATTATATCGGGTGACGGTTATACCAGCTGATGGTTATACCTGTTGACTGGTATGCTGATAATTCTGTCCACTGACAATTATACTGTGTAACGGTTGTTCTGGCATGACGAAGACAGGTTGTGGAAGATAATGTACTGTACTGGCTGCTAACGTTGCTGCTGCGGTAACTGTACCACTGTCGGCTGTAGCTATGATGCCTCCGGAGCCTGGATTCGAACCCCACCCCAAAGTACACTGATTCCTACACTATCACTGAACTGCTGCCACCACCGCCGCCTGCCACATCCCAGGCGGGGTGGTAATTCATACTATCAGACGGGTGACAAACTGAACACTTGTATTTTTGCGGGATTAACAACCGTTCTCAAACTTTGGGTCGTTAATCCTTTCATGCTGGAGACAACTCTAGGCCTTTATTCCGGACAACACCATCAGATTTTATGCAGCTATGAGTGATACCTGAGTGTTATTCATTTCACTGTTATCCCTCTCAGGCTCGGGTCATATCCAGTATTCTATTGCGCCCAACATCAGACGATTTTGCTCAACTAAAAGTGTGTTCTAGGAGTCTGAGGGTGTTCATACTTTCTCTAACCCTCTCATTATTGGAATAAATCTAGTAATCTATTGAGGTTAAAACCAGGCGATTTTATTAAATTGTTAATTATTAAACTTAGGGCAGACATCTCGCACGAGCCCATTCAGTGCGATGGCGCCTTTTGTAAATGTACGCTTACTACTTCCGAACGCTTTTATTCCGCTTACTCAGACCTATTCGCGGTGAAATGAGTCGTAGTTTTGCTGCTGCTACGGGCCCAGCTTCATCTGAAACGTGAACCCAGTGGAGTGCAGGCTGAAGATGCCTTTAAGCAGCCAAATCCTCCACGTCCGTAAAACCGTGCAGTAGAGCCGCCCAGTTACATCAGTGCCACCACAAGAGGGCGTCACTCTTAAGCCCCAGTCAAGGGTGTCAACGAAGGCTGTCACCTTTTCCAGTTCTCCGGGTCTCTCCCAAACAGCATCAAACAGTCCAGCAGCAGCCACAGCAACAAAAATGAAAATGAAAATGTGATGGTGATGAAAGGATTACTGTTTTCGGCCCTGCGACATCTTCACTTTTTTCTTGCTATTTCCTAACGATATTATCTCCCCCTTATAATTTACTTTTCACACCGTATGAACAAATACAGGTTTGACTAATGATATCAACTCGAGGGCCTTCCTGTAAACTTCTCAGTAGGCTATGTGGCAAGAATATAGTACGTCACGGGAATCCTGGCGTTCATCTTTGTTACTCTCTGTTCAGAAGTTCACCTCAAACGCCCCTTTATGTTAGTGATTTTAGCTCCACTGTGGCGGTAGGTGGGGGCGCTAACCTTCCACTCACTCGATTTAGCACTACCTGAAATGCCAAATAGTTTTCCTATAACCCAGGAAACCTTTACTTCCTTCAGTGGTAAGGTTATCACAAACATAAGTATGCCTGGTGGTCTAGTGGGTTCTGGCGGTCCAACCTGGTGTGGTCTATGAAGGGTTTCAATCCAAATGATGGTTGAGGTTTATTGATCCCACATTTGTTACTTAGGGTCCAGCGACTTGCCATTTTTGCCTTAAATGTGCACTGAGAAGCACACACACACACACACACACACACACACACACACACACACACACACACACACACATATATATATATATATCCCATTGGAGCCCAGCGTCCGGAATATTGGACAGAATTGGGATTTTTCAAGTCTTTATAAAGTAGGGAACCCCCGGGTAGGGACCTATGAGCTTCGCGACTATGAGCCGATGGGCGGAGGGCGGTACGCTTAGTACCCACCCAGTGCCATGCCTCGCCCAGCAACCCTGGGATCCAATGGGTTTTATATCTATCTATCTATCTATCTATCTATCTATCTATCTATCTATATATATATATATATATATATATATATATATATATATATATATATATATATATTTTCTCTCTCTCTGTCTCTCCAGCCAACTATTTCCCAGCGTGCAGGTCACCGGGAACCCCTTTCTCTCTCTCTCTCTCTCTGTCTCCAGCAGCAGTCCAGCCAACTATTTCCCATAGTGCTGGTCACCGGGAACCCCCTGTACAGTCTGGTTACGTAATATGCCTGGAGGGGACCAACACACCACTGACCTGTGTGTGTGTGTGTGTGTGTGTGTGTGTGTGTGTGTGTGTGTGTGTGTGTGTGACACTAGGAAGAATGCTGTCATTTGTTTTGATTACAACTACTAGTACTACTACTGCTGCTGCTGCTGCTGCATCCTCATCCTTACCATCATCTTCACCACCTTTACTTTTTTCCAACCTATGTATGGGGGTGAACCCATACACATTCCCCTTAAAAAAAAACAAAAAAATACTAGTGGCAAAAGGACAAGCCCAAAACTTCCCACTTCAGGAGAGAGAGAGAGAGAGAGAGAGATCCGCTTCTTCCTTCTGCTCCTTGTCTTTCTTTATTTTCCATCTTCTTCTTCCTTTTTCTTATCCTCATCTTCAGCTTCACTTACTTTTTCTCCTTTTTACTGTTCCCTTGGTATCTAATGTACATCTATCCATTTCTCTATCTATCTATGTCTCTATCTATTTTTGTTTGTTCGCCTGTTTTATCTCAATCTTGGCAAGGTATCCGTCAGTCCGTCTGTCTCTCTGTCTGTCAATCTATCTAAAGGTATCACTAGCTACAGTGAAATAAGATATGTTTATAGAACGCTACCAAGTCAATGAACACTGCCTTAACCATGACACACAAGACCTGGGTAATTTCTACCTGACGAGTTACATTGGGGAGGGCTGGAAATGTCACCAGGTGTAGGGATGTGAGGGTAAGGTGCTGCCACTGGCCCACCCACCTTACTGTAACCCACCAGCCAGAAATGACCCAGATCGTATGTGCCCAGACAAAAGCTGTGTCTCTGTTTCTTCTGTCCTAACCCATACATCTGTGTAAATATTTGCTGCATTTCCTGAGTCCAGCCTTCATTGCTAAAGAACTTACTATACTTAATAAAATGTATGTACAGCGCTAAGAACCTCAATGTGAATAATCATGATGGCATTACAGCTACATGATGTGTTGTCATTCGCTTAATAGGCTTTCCTTGACCTCTTCCCTAGCAATATATTTTGTTTATTACGTCCTGCTATTCCCGTGCGTTGTTAATATTATTTCTGTAGCAACATATATCATACACATAACATACGATACACCAGAGAATAAAACGTGCCATATGTTGCGATACACTGGTAGGGAAGAGCTGCTGGCCCTGGGGAGTCTCCTTAACCAACCACACTACAACCCTACTATGCCTCCTGTTCTGCGTGCCTTTGGGGATGTGGCAGCCCCTCCTCTCTGGCGACTTACCACACATGACACACCATCACTTGACGTCACTGATGCACTACCTTGTTATTAAAACATTACTGACACAAAGGACAATGTTAAGGTGTAATGTAAAAAATAAATCGCTAACAAAGAGATGCAACGAAGCCTCTTATGCCAGCCAAAATACCGCCTTCATGGAGAGTTTAATGACATTTTTACAAATTTAACTGCTAAAAAAAGATAACATTGTCTAACTGACTGACTATCTAATTATATATACATCTATTTATGTTGGTCTCTCTCTCTCTCTCTCTCTCTCTCTCTCTCTCTCTCTCTCTCTCTCTTTCTCTCAGTATTTATCCATACATTTACCTATCGGTCTACTTATCTACCTCTCCACACACCCAATTCTGTCTGTCTGTCTGTCTGTCTGTCTGTCTCTCAATATTTAACTATGCATTTATCTATCGGCCTATTTACCTGCCTCTCCGCACACCCAATCCCAGAGTTCATCCAGGGTGGCTGCAACCAAACGGCCACCACTCCCTCCCTCCACTCCAGCCCGTCCTCCACCATGCACACAACCACCTTCTTCCTCCACCTCCTTCTCGGTCTCCCTCTCCTCCTCTCTCATTCCCTCGAGCTACTCCACGTCGTCCTCCCTCATATACTCTCCACTTTACCTTTGTAATACGTTTAAAGTAAGAAAACGAAACAAACAAAATAGAAATGACAACCAAAAAGACAGAAGAAAGAAAGACTGAAAGAAAAAAGAAAAAGGAAGAAATAAAAGAAGGATGAGGAAGGAAGGAAGGAAAAAAGAAGGAAGGAAAATAAGGAAGGAAAGAAACCAAACAAAACAACAGGAAAAACGAAAACAAAGACAAAACGCAAAGGGAAGAAGGAAAAATGAAAACTCTAGAACGAAGACGAGACCAATCCCTTGTTCACCCCTTCACTACGAGGGTGTCTTTCCACAGCTGAATAAAATCGCTGGTGAGGAGGTTAGTAGGCATGAAATACGAGGCCACTGATGGGTGACAACTGTAATCGAACACATGATAATAACTGTATCTTGTCTTGTGTGATGAAATATTACCGCATGGAGTTTTTTTTTTTCTCTCTCTCTCTCTCTCTACCTACCTACCTACCTACCTACCTATTTATCTATCTTCCTATTTTTCTACCTATCTGCTCATCCCTTTCTATATATCTATTCATTCACCTATCCATCTCAAATGTTTTGACAATGTAGAAAGTTTTTTTTTTTTTCATTTCTGCCCACGATCTGCCAATATCTAAAAATAGCCACCAACTCAAGGGTCAATGCTGTACTGGAGGGTTGGCAGAGACGCCCTGGATATGTATGTGGTGATGAGTAGCGCCAGTGACACGCTTACACACTGCCTCACCACTTACCACCATCTGCCATCAAAGGAAGTATATGTACACCCGGAAGCACTAGTTCCCCCCACCCCCCTTGTAGCCGGAGTCGCGGCCCGTGAGGGACCGGGCGATCGGACCCCCCCCCCCTCCAACCTCAGTATAAGCGATGTTGGATAGATGTGGAACGGCCAAAGGTGGTGATGTTACAACGCGTCATGGTTGTTTGTATAGACCATCAGAACCAGTAGGGTAGGTATATAAAGGTATTTAATGTGTAATACGGTGCTGTTATCCACAACATATGAGAAAGGCACCAAAATGAAAGAACACCTACAATGTATTATGTGATATTGGCTATATACTTACGTTCTGTATTATAATGTTACAAATAAGTATAGTATAGCGAAGAACATCTGTTGGAAGATATAATGTCTTTCCTCATCCATTCTGGCTCCCGCCTCCACCACCATACTCTCTGGGTTCCTGTCTCCACAAAACGCCTCTTTCACCCTCTCGTCCCCCAGTTCCGCCCTTTGTTAACCAACATAAACCAAGATAATGATGAAATGATCCGTCAGGTATTGAGCATAATATTAATATCATACACTTCTGTATTAAGCACTAACAAATCGATTACATACAATACTTCGGTATACCTGCCAATTATTTCATTCTGTTGTAAGCTGTTAGGTGATATACATACTGTAAGTTGGATCTTACGTTACAACGACATACGGTTGTTTATCGTTAACAGGTTATGTTTCGTTTTGGACGTCTATTAATACATATTATCGTGGCAATTTAAGCCTTACATTATAAACATGTAAGGTTTATGTCCCTGTCATTATTCGATGAACGAAACGAATCAAGGATCGGCTCTGACGAACCACAAACTCTCTGCTTAAACGAAAATATGCCGACCTCTTGTCAAAACAGTGACACAGTGTCATTATGTATATGACAATGTGGGTCAAGCGTATACATAATCACATTGTGTCAGAGAGTATGGTGGTGGAGGCGGGAGCCAGAATGGATGAGGAAAGACATTATGTCTTCCAACAGATGTTCTTCGCTATACTATACTTATTTGTAACATTATAATACAGAACGTAAGTATATAGCCAATATCACATAATACATTGTAGGTGTTCTTTCATTTTGGTGCCTTTCTCGTAAGTTGTGGATAACAGCAGCGTATTACACATTAAATACCTTTATATACGTACCCTACTGGTTCTGATGGTCTATACAAACAACCATGACGCGTTGTAACATCACCACCTTTGGTCGTTCCACATCTATCCAACAACGCTTACACTGAGGTTGGGGGGGGGGGGTTCGATCGCCCGGTCCCTCACGGGCCACGGCTACAAAGGGGGGGGGGGGAACTAGTGCTTCCAGGTGTACAGCCACCTGCAGTCATATGGAATCCTTAACACATAAAACACACATGAACACCACGAATAAATAAATAACTAAGATAAATAAATAAATAATTAAAATAAAGATAAAGAATGACACTATCAGGGTTCGCTAATCAAATTCCTGAGACACTCATTATCATGCTGGTATCTGAGACTTAAACAGCAGCCATGTAATTTTAGGCCACGATATCATACCAGGAATACCTATGCGCGATCATCACTCAGTGGCCAGGGTATCACAACGTTTCGTCCATGTTTTATAGTGGTAAGTGCTTTAAGTGACACAATATTCTCTTTTCTGGGGGGGTGAGGGGCCGAGTGTGTGTGGGCAGACTGGAGTATACGTATGTTTTTGCTACAACTTAACGATACCTGGAAAAAAAAATGAAATTATGATATGAATGTAAAATACTTCACAGGATTTATATATTCGCTTATAAGACTGCTTTCTACCATTCCGATTGAAAATTTCTTCCAGGTATTTCTTCCGGCAAGGTGCTTCTTTTCTCGGTGGGTGTGTGGGTGAGGAAGAAACTTTTCCTTGTTGTCTTATTCTTGTACTTCCGTAATTACCGAGTAAGTCTAGAATTATGTAGCTGTAGCACCCACACAAGGCCGGCACTTCTGTGTGATCTGTGTAGGAGTATCATTCCAGGGACATTTTCCTTTTTTTTTTTTTTAATCTCTCTACCTCAGGTGTTGCATCCGTAATGAGCAACTCTCACCTGTGCTGTTAAATACCCACCCCCCACTAAAGATGCATTAAAAACGTTAATTAAACATGCTAAAGTTAATGACACTCTCTCTCTCTCTCTCTCTCTCTCTCTCTCTCTCTCTGATTCCTCGTCCATTCATATACATTAGCCTCTATGTCAGTATCTCTCTCTCTCTCTCTCGCTCTCTCTCTCTCTCTCTCTCTCGTCTATTCATATGCATTAATCTTTCTGCCACTATCATCTCCCTCCTCCCCCCCCCTCTCTCTCTCTCTCTCTCTCTCTCTCGTCTATTCATGTACATTAATCTTCCTGCCACTATCCCACCTCTGTGTGTGTGTGTGTGTGTGTGTGTATATATATATATATATATATATATATATATATATATATACACACACACAAACATCTATCTATCTATCTATCTATATATATATATATATATATATATATATATATATATATATATATATATATTAAAGTATATATATAAATATATACATATTGTTACGGCGGTAGGATTGGGTTAGTGTTTTATATCTGGAGATGTGAGGACCATTCCATAAATTAAGTGCTGTGTCGCAGGATTAACCTATTGTTACATCTGGTGATGTGAGGAACATTCTGTCTTACCTTAGGAATTAGTCCTAGTCATTAGCGTTCCTGTGCACTGTTAATTTACGTACATTGCTGAGTGAGAAAATGTCAGTTAACTGTATTTTCAAACGCGCGACCCCCCAGTTCTTTCACAGATGGTTAAAAAAAAAAATACAGTTACTGGCAAAGCGTATCGACGGAATACCACTAAGTATTTGCATCAGCAACAGTCTGCACAAGCTCCACTGGAAGACTGGACCTTCTCCTTGGAGGAAAGTGATAGCTTAAATACACCCTTCCCCATCCTGATCAAATACGAATCAGTAGGTGGTGTCTGTAGTGAGAGTAGTGAATGTGACGGTAGATGTGTTGTACTGGCTGTCTGTGTGTGTCAGTCTGTATAAATGATAAATAGGATGCAACACAGTACAAACAAAAGCTATCATATGAAAGGCCATAACACCAGATCCTGCATCAATTGTGTGCAGACTGTTAGAGAAACGAGATAACCACCTGAATGAACTGCACCGCTGGAAACATAATGTTAATTCCACATTCTGAACATAACATCTATGCTCCTTTCACTTTAACTCAGCCTTAAATTGTTATTCCCTTGTCCTGACGCTGAAGCAATACATTAACACTAGAATATGACGCTATATAGTATTGAGGATCTGCTATGAAAAGAATGTAGAGCCGTAGTACTGTCTTTTCCTACCACTGACGTACTTGCAATTAGCCGCTAAAAGACGAAAATCTGGGCAAGTTCAGCCACTGGCGCCTTGGGCTCTTTGAATTGTAAGAAATTAGGCATTTACGGAAACTGATAAAGGGAGAACTCCTGGGATAAGACCTACGAACTTCAGGATTACGAGTCGATAGGTGAAGGGCGGTACGCTAAGTACCCTTCCAGTAAAATCCCTCACAGGAACCCTGGGCATTTATGGGTTAGGGCAAAATAACTATAATGCATGACAAAAACTGGAATAAACAGTACCACTGACATGTAACAAGTGACATTCTTCAGCTAAAACCATTGGTTAATCATATTACATGCTACAGTACTAATACGTGAAAACTGCAAGGATCAGGACCACTTAAGAGAATGAAATACAACTACTTGTATTCGCATCTCACTCTCATAACTTTTTAATTTCTAAGACGATTTTACTCTACATGGACAGGCATTAATGCCTGGAGGGGTTAGACACGCTCAATTTACCCATCAATATAACTAAAACAAAATCGTGTGTTAGTAGCCAGAATGCATCCATTTAACATCTCACTGGGTCAAGGATTTAATAGTACGATGCTGTCAATGTGATACTGTTACTGTCTGGGTATTGACTCCTTCAGTGCATTAGTATTTTTTGTCTTAATCTTGTTATCTCTTAACTATTTTATTCGGCTCTGGAGAGACATTCTGAACTGGAGATGTTAGACACAGCCTTCCTTCATTTTAAGACATCTACCCATGCCTGAGAAAAAAAAAAAAAAATCATGTGAATTTGTCAAAAATATATCCATTTATTAGGTCACCGTATTAACAGGATTACTATACAATCACACTCTTACCGGCCATTTTGACCTGTTTTGTGTCCATCCCCCGCATGCTTGTCGGCCCAGGAGGATTTCTTGAGCCCCTTCCTCAATTATTTGTTTGTCTGAGTACTGCTTGTTATTAGCTTTTACGTTATATTTATTATCTTTATGCCGAAATAAAGTGAAAACAAATCAAGACTATATATTGGGGTGCTTGTAAGGATGAAGTGCAAGGCAGCCTCCTTCACCGACGGGAATATGTATATTTGGGTCGTATTGTCAGTGGCTTAGGAGATTTCGCAACATCTCCTCCTTGGCGATTTATTATGCATTTTGCACCTACAAACCCTCTTGTATTCTGCTGATGGAAACTATGTCGATATTAAGAAAGACAGACAGCACTCCAGCCAATATTACGGTGTAGTATGCAAAATAAATCGCTATGGAAGAGGTGCTACGAAGCCTCCTACGTACAGGCCTACCGTATATCTTATCGATTCAGACTACCTATCTGTCAGTCTATCTATCTATTCATCTACCTATCTATCTATAGCAAGATGACTTTTTTCCATAAATGGTGGCCACAGGCATATCGTCTCTATGCCGCCCTGTCCCCTGCCATTAGGCTGCCATCCCTCCAACTCACACTTTCCTCTCCCATACTCTCTGTACCCCATCTCTCTATCTCATCTTTGGTCTCCTCCTCCCTCCCCTTTCCCCTCACTCACATACATTGTTCTCACTCTCCATCCTCCACACATGGGACAGTATCCAAGTATTACACCTAACGCTTTCAATCACATCCACATCAGTAACAACACCCCTCCTTCACTTCAAACTACTTTCCTTAATAACACATCTATCACCAATACATAAAGGAGAAAAAAAAAAATCAGACATTATGGATGCTTGCGTTAGGACCTTCACCACCACAACACGATGACGCATTTCTGTATTCTCGCTACCTCCTGACGATTTGACTCAGCGAAGGAAAGCCCGCGGGGGTCAATGGCCTCGTGAAGGCCGTGTGTAACCCCTCCAGTTTTAAAGCATTCCCTAAGCTGTGTACTGTTGTCTGGGGATGCTGTCTGAGGTATCACAGCCACAACGCAGTACACGCCATGGCATTGAAGAGGCTGGCATGTGGCTTTTTGTTTACATCATCTTTTGTTTTCCTCAGGCGTGCGGGTCACATACCAGGTGAAGGGGAGACAGAGGGTGTTTTCGTCGTGTCAGGTGTGTCGGCCACGGTTCAGAGAGGGTTAAACGTGGTGAGGCATATGAAACACTTGAGTAGGATCATGGAGGTACTGAAGTGGTCCTCTGTGCCGCTGTCAAGTGTGCTGGTGCTGGAGGTCACACTCACGTGGTGGCACCGATATAACATGTCGGCTCAACTGACCCATTATAAACGTCCCTAACTACTGCCCTATCCCACCAAAGGAGGATGGTGAAATGCTACAAGAGGGTAACCCCAGCCTTCAGGCCATTGCGTTCACGTTTCAGATGAGTTTGGGATTGCAATTACTACTACTACAATTACTGATACTACTACTACTACTACTACTACAGATACTACTGCTACTCCTACTGTTACTGTACCACTACTACTACTACTACTACTACTACTACTGCTATTGATACCATTACTACTACTACTACTACTACTCCCACTACTACTGATACTGCTATTACTACTACCACCAACTGCTCTCTCTCTCTCTCTCTGCATAGGTGTTATGAGTGGGGTACCTCAAGGAATTGTACTCTAACCTATAACGTACTGTAAACTACTGTGCGTGTGCTTACAATCATGGCATAGTTTATATATATATATAAATATATATATATATATATATATATATATATATATATATATATATAGAGAGAGAGAGAGAGAGAGAGAGAGAGAGAGAGAGAGAGAGAGAGAGAGAGAGAGAGAGAGAGATGCAAACATTATAAAGGAAACCAATGAAGAATTATGTCAGCCACTTACAACGTCATTTCATGACTAGGAAAAGTTCCAGAGGCGTGGAAGACTGCGAATGTAGTGCCCGCTTTTAAAAGGGCGATAAATCAGCTGCGTTCAATATCGTCCGATAACACTAACTTCAGCAGAAAAAATGCTGGTCTATCTTAGCAAATAAAGTTAGAGAACACCTGGAGAGATTTAATCTCATAAATGAAAGTCAGCACGGATTCATGAGAGGATGATCTTGCCTCACAAATTTATCATTCTTCTTTGAGGTCTACGAGGCGGTAGATAACGATAAAGGTTATGATATTATTAATGTGGACTTTAATAAAGCTTTTAACAGGGTCCCACACAAAAGCTTAGTTAAAAAGCTTCAAGCACTCGGTATGGACGGCGATATCTTAAAATGGATAGGATTCTGGCCGAAGGGACGAAAACAGAAAGTTTTTAAAAAATGATACTACGTCGTATTGTGGATCAGTAACTAGCGGTGTACCACAGGGGTCAGTACTCGATCCCTTAATATTTGTCATATAATAAAAATGATCTAGACTTAGGAATCACTGGCAGTATTAGCAAATTTGCCGATGACACAAAAATAGGACGTATCATTAACTCAACTGACGACTATGTTAACCTACAACAGACCTCGATATATTGTACAAATGGTCTATAAATTAGCAAATGAAATTTAACACTGAAAATTGTAAAGTACTTAATGTGGACAAGACCATCGCAGATATCAGACAGCCTACAATTGAGATGATAAAGAAATTAAGAAATCGGAATGCGAGAGAGATCTAAGGGTCATGGTTGGTAGAGACCTTAAACCAAGGGAACTGTGTATGAATGCGAGAAATAAATACAAACAAGGTTCTAGGATTTATTTCGCGAAGCGTGAGTACTAGGACATCTAAAGCAACATTATAACAATATCCAGCATTCGTACGGCCACATCTAGACCATTCTGTGCAATTTTGGAGCCCTTACTATGGAATGGATATAAAATAGTTAAAAATGTATATAGAAGAATGACAAAAATGAAACATGTTCGAAGCCTTTCATATGAGGACAGACAGAAAATACTAAATTTACACTCACTTGAAAGGCGAATTGTAAAGGAAACTTACTTGAGATGTTTAAGTGGATGAAGGGAATATATAAGGTAGATACTGGCAAGGTGCTTAGAGTAAATATACAAGATAGAACTAAAAGTAATGGTTTCAAACTAGATATATTCCGTTTTAGTAAGTAAATCAGTAGAAACTGGCTTGGCAATTGAGTAATGGACGAATCCTAGTGAGACAGTTGCTGCTCCTTCCACTGGGAGTTTCAAGTAGTCTAGATAAGATATGACAAGTAAGGGTTGGATTTAATAAAAATATCCTAATATCCTGTACTAATTCACTCTCTTTCCCCTTCAGGTTACATTATGATACTCTCTCTGTCTCTGTCTGTCTGTTTCTCTCCCTCTCTCTCTCTCTCTCTCTCTCTCTCTCTCTCTCTCTCTCTCTTTTCTTTCGTTCTTTCCTAAAAAATGTTCACGAGTTTTTCAATACCGCGTGGAATTCCTTCTCACTTTTTCCTGCCGGTCTCAGCTGGAAGGTTTGGTGGGCGGGGGAAAGCCTTCCTGATTATCCTGGTCTTATTTTAGTAGTTTAGCTACACTTGTGGGAGCTGCCTAGCATGGGCCACCTGGCCTACTGCAGTAATGCTCTCTTCTTTTGTTCTGCAGTGATGGCAAATATCATAACTGCCACGAGCATACCAGCCGATATACAGTACAAGGATCACATTTATAAGGTACACTTCCAACATCGTGGCCCGCCATCCACCACCATCCCAGCCCATCCCGCCTGATCATCTTCCTGCACACCGTCTGGCCCCTAGAGACCTGAATCAACAGCTCAAAATCCACAGTATCGATAAGGATGATATTCTGGGAAATCAGCTTCGATGGCTGGCCAGAATCGATTCTAAAAGATGAAATGTATACAGGACACCCTAATAACACTATCTCCCACTCAAAACCCTCCCCCGTCAACACTGGCACAGGGGTTGGCAGTGTTAATGCCTCCAAAAGTTTCGTTCCTCCTCCTGCCGTTCGTCAATTCGTAATATTATAGTACTCTGGGTAAAGTTCCAGTTACTATAACTTGTGTGGTATGCTGACAAGTTACTTTATACCAACTATTGGGTTTAATTAATTTAGCTAATATACAGTAATGTTATAAGTTACAGAAGGGCAGAAGGTGTAAAGAAACATTTGGAGGCGACAGTTAATCATCCTTTCTAGAGCAGTAATGTCTCACACACGTTAAGTATGGGGCGGGTGGGAGGGGGATTAAGTCCTTCACTCCCATAATGTACTTCTTGTTTTGTTAGTGCTATCTACTGACGAGTTTTATTCAGCATAATGGCAGTTCATATCAGTGAAAGAGTTGATGAACTCTACTGGTTCGAAAATTCTCCAAAGCTGAATAAAACTGCTAGAAGACTGTTAAAAAAAAATAAAAAATTTCTTCGGAGTGAATGGCTTAATTATTCTCGTGTGTCTCCCTAACACTCCCACCTGGCCCCACCCCTGTCCTGCTGCTACTTGGTCATCCAGCCATGTTGGCAACGTACCCGTGCGGCTAACTGTAGGCTACCATTCACCCCTGACCACAGGTCATGAATACAGCCTTGTGTACACCACTGACACGGAACCCACCACAACACAAACGATCAAACTGTCCTTGCATTCTAATTCCCCTATACTTTGTGTTAACGTTTGAAGGCAGAAGACAGGTAATATATATATTGGAGAGAGAGAGAGAGAGAGAGAGAGAGAGAGAGAGAGAGAGAGAGAGAGAGAGAGAGAGAGAGAGACAGTATTATACTTTATATTACCTATTTATATAAAGAGCCGAGATGTTTGTTTGTTTGTGTTTGTTTGTCCCTTAATCACGCCCAAACCATGGGCCGGAGACCCCCAGACCTATCTATATTCTGAATCAGGGTAACCCAAGGATGGTTTTTTTGGGGGATCAAAATTCATCTCTGCGTCATCTGAGGTCATCAATAGTGTTCGTCTTATTGGCCCGGGCAACGCCGGGTACCCCTGCAGCCCAATTTCTGGCATGGAGACTCACATGACCTCCAGTTCGGACATAGGCTATGTGAGGTTGACTTCCAAGGTCATTTGAGGTCACCGGTCGGAGGTCATTTGAAGTCACCGCTAACAGTAAACAAGTGCGCTCAAATACTGTACGTAGCCTGCGAAAGCAGTAATAGAAAATTTATGGACCTCTTATAATCCTTCTTCAAAAACATAAGAGGTAAGTGGTATTCTGGAGTAGAGAGAAAGACTGAACTAGAACCAATGGGATTCAAGTGTTCGCCTTATTGGCCCGGACAACGCAGGGTACCCCTGCTGTTAATATATATATATAGGTTATAAATTATATATACAAATATATTATGTACAGTATATACAGCATATCTCTCTCTCTCTCTCTCTCTCTCTCTCTCTCTCTCTCTCTCTCTCTCTCTATATATATATATATATATATATATATATATATATATATATATATATATCGTATATCGAATCTGCACAAAAATTCCCAGTGACCCAAACAAAGAATCAAGCAAACTGTCCATTTTTCCATATTAACTTACCTGTTTGGTGGCGTCAGGAGGCGGGCAGGAGATAAGTTACAAAACCTACACAAGTCGCACCTGCAGCATCACCCACACTGCCATCAGGCACCGCGTCCTCGCTAGCTGGGCGGCCTTCCTAAGAGGTCATCCTTAGCACCTTAGTGGTAACACACTTTTTCCCTACCACTCACCTTTCGCATTTTTATATTAACTTTAGATACAGCTCTTGTATTTAAGGGGGTCCGAAACAGAACACAAAAGACATCCTTCTCTTTCATGTTATTTACTGTCTGTGTCGAGGTCAGATACATACAGAAAATAAACAACACAAGTGCAAGATTTAAAATATGAATTAATCCCATAATGAATAAGCGCTAGAGAGCCGCCTAAACCCACGAGAACACGGCACAAGGAAGGATAGAAGGATACGTTTAAATGAATCAGTCAACATAAGGGGTGGAGAGTGGGTATACAGTGTGGGTGTGTGTAGTGTAAGTCTGAGTAAGAGTGGGTGTGGGTGTTGATAAGGGGATAAGTGTGGGTGACGTATGTCTGGGTAAAAGCGTGTGGGTGTGGATGTGGGTGTTGATGTGTGCAGTGTAAATTTGAGGAAAGGTATCTGAGTGTGGGTGAGGGTGTAAGTGTGGGTGAGTGTAAGTCTGCGTAAGAGTGTGTGGGTGAGGGTGTAAGTGTGGGTGAGTGTAAGTCTGGGTAAGAGTGTGTGGGTGTGGGTGGGTATAAGTTTGGGTAATTGGGATGTGTGTATGAAAATCTGGATGAGGGGCAGGTGTGGGTGTGTGAAATTGGGTGCGGGTGTGAATGTGAATGATTTGTGATTTGGGGTGTGATTGTGGGTGAGGTGTGGCTGTGAGACTAGGGCAGAGTATGGGCGTGAATATGAGTATGCTTATTTAGGTCGTTTTAGCATTTAAGGTGTGTGTGTGTGTGTGTGTGTGTGTGTGTGTGTGTGTGTGTGTGTGTGTGTGTGTGTGTGTGTGTGAAGAACATGTGAGTTTTTAAGGGACATTTGGTTACCGAGGGTACATAAGCGTATTTATATAAAGTATCTGAATAATTAAGGGATTATGATTATTTTAGGGGAATGTGTGTGTGTATCAGCAGCATGTATGTTTTAAGGGAGTGTATGTGCACTAGGGATGTATCGGATGTCAGAATTTAAACATCCGCGGATGCGGATGTGAATGCGGTTATCATGTTTCTGTATCTTGCGGATGCGGATGCCTGTTTCAAGAAACTGCGGATGCGGATGCAGATGCGGATGTGAAACTATGACATCCTCGCGGATGCGGATATTTTCAGGATAAATTGTTGCATAATCATTTAACTAAAGCTCGACCCTTGGAGACAGCTGCCTATCCCTTATCCCGGCCTTGGGAACTGATTTTTTCCTACTTTTAAAATATTCATAATGAACTCAGCTGTTGTAACAAATACAATGTTTTCAGACAGTGGTACTTTCAACACCTTTCTTTAACTTACTGTGACACTTCCCTAGCCATAGTCTTCATAACACACACACACGCACACGCACACAGCCATACACACCATTATAAAAGCATTTTGATTCCCATTAACCCTGTTAGACACTACAAAGTACCAGGTAAGCGTATTACCCATACGACTCTTATCGACTTGGTGGAGTTAGTCACAGCACTTTGGTCTTGTGCAGACCAAAGCACTATAGAATAACTACAAAATTATTGCCCTTATGACCACCTACCATGGTAAACAGTAAACACAGCAAGCAAGTCGTATCACGGAAAAACACTAATGTTTTTGTTTATAACGAAGGCATTGTATTTAGTATATCCACCACATCCGCTTTGTGTCTCGTTCAAATGCGGATGCGGATGCGGATGCGGATGTTTATTAAAATGCCAATGCGGATGCGGACGCGGATGCGGATGTATATTTTTACATAAGTGCGGATGCGGATGCGGATGTCGAAATGGATGCGGATGTTCCGCGGATGCGGATGCGGATATCCGATACATCCCTAGTGTGTACCAATAAAATACATGTGCGCATTAAGAAGCATATGAGTATTGAAGGGGCATGTGAGTATATAAGGGCATGTCTGTATTGAAGGTGTGTGTGCATAATCACGAGATATGTGCGTATTTATTAAGTATATGAGTAGTTACAGGGCATGTGCGTAATTCAGGTGCATGTGAGTACTTATGGTGCGTGTGCGCGTAATTGAGATGTGCGTATTTATGGGTATGTGCGTAAACCTGAGGATATGTGTGTTTACGGAGTCTGGGAGCGAAACTGAGCTTAGTATATGCGTATGTAAAGAAGTGTGTGTGTGTGTGTGTGTGTGTGTGTGTGTGTGTGTGTGTGTGTGTGTGTGTGTGATTTGTACTTCTTATTGAGAAGCAGCCGAGGTTTAAGTGTTAACGGATATATGCGTGGCTAAACGAGTGATATGTGCGTTTTTAAGGGAGATGTACGGCAATGGACGCGTATGTGTGTATTTACGAAGTGTGCGCGTATTTTAGCCACAGACAGAAGCAGTATGTGCGTATTACAAGGGGTATGTGCGTTTTTAAGGATTGTCTGCAATAAAACGAACGTCGTATGTGTATATATAAAGAGTTTGTGAGGAATGTAGGGATCTGAAAGAGCATGTGAACAGTATGTGCGTTTTTCAATGGCATGTGCGTATGAGTCATGTACATATTAACGTCGTCACTAACCTGTATGGCACGGGCTTGTTGAGGAAGTTGTAGTCCACGTACACAGGTGCACAGACGAACGAAGCGATCATGGTCAGGGCAGACACGTACAGCTGAAATACGTACACCAGGGATTTAGTCTCTCTCTCTCTCTCTCTCTCTCTCTCTCTCTCTCTCTCTCACTCACTCAGTGTGATTTTTGACTCTCCTCACTCTCTTCTCCTTCCCCCAATCCTTCCTAATTAAAGCCATACAACTATATGAAATAAACTCTTCTATGCTGTTTAGGGAAGCTTTTTTGGAGGATACGGCAAATATAACGATAACTGTTGTGGTATTCAATTAAGCACAGGACCCTATTAATAAAGGAGTTAATGTACGCTACACAGGATGGTGTGTAATTAGCACTCCATTAAAAGATCACCTTGCGATATCTTCTGTGTTGCGAGGACGGCTCAGTCTGCCGGTGTGGGCGTGGTAGTACGAAACAAATAAATGCTGCACGATACACCCTGATACCGCTGAGTGAACCGTCCCTGGAATACCCATTGCCTAGCAGAGTCACCCAGCTCAAAAGGTCTATCCCAAAGTTAAAATAATCGTCTGTAAATAATAAGTGTGACAGCAAATGCGTCACTGGACTGGAGGGGTTATTTCTCAGCACTGTAGGATTTCTCTCAGCAGGGCAAAAATAATCTGGTATTGGCCTGAACACGTCACCCAGGCACATCCAAAGCAGCCAAAACATTTCATACTTACCACTGTCAGATGATTTTATTCAGCGTAGGAGAAACGTCTATACTCTTTCTACTTTAACTTGGCCTAAATTTGCCGTCTCTCCATCTTAAAGGCTGAGCCGTAACAAGAGGTAACACTAGAATATGATGCCAGTCACGAAGAAGTGCTATCGAAAGGATGTAAAGCTGTGGCAGTGACTTATACGGTCACTGAGCCACGTGAAATAAGCTAAAAAAAGAAAAAAAAAAGAAAAAAGAAAATCTGGGCCAAGTAAAGGTGGGAAAAATATAGAGGTGGAAGGGCGAGGGCGACATCAGTGGCCCCGCCTAGACCAGCACGATGTGTATTATTATTATTATTATTATTATTATTATAAGCATCAAATTTAGACTGATGATGATGATTATGATGATGATGAGATCTGAGATAATGATGATGATGATGATGGTGATGATGATGATGAATGATGATGATGATGAATGATGATGATGATGATGATGATGATGATGATGATGATGATGATGATGATGATGACGATGACGATGATGATTATGATGCTAATGATGATGATGATTATGATAATGATGATAAATTTAGTGATGATGACGATGATGATTAATGACGATGATAATGATGATGAAATGAGTATTATCATTATTATTATTATAATCATCATCATCATCATCATCATCGTCATCATCTAATCCTGTGTTGTCCCATGAGGAGCATAGAAGCCCGGGGCTAGGCAAGTTGGTCCTGACATTTAAGATGTGAGTGACCAGCCTCATTCATCCCTGAGTGGCATAACGTGAGCAATCAACCCCAACCATCCCTTGGATATAAACCGACACAGGCTTCATCCGGTTGGAGCGCCTTAATTACCCACTAAACCACCAGGCGCCATAAACTGGTTATATGGTTACCACCCGGCGTAGTAAATAGCTTCCCGGTGTACAGGAAACTATTTGGGTTGTCACTCAGTGTAGAGTCACCCGTAGACAAAAGGATGAGGAAAGAAAGAAGGAAAAGACATGAGGAAGGAAGGAATAATTATTATTATTTATCAAGGTCATAGGAGTCCGTCACAGGGTTAGCCATACCTGTCACATTACAATGGCATTCCGCTAAACACACACACACACACACACACACACACACACACACACGTCAAACGTCCTGTGCACCTCCCTGGCTATTTCATTTCTATCCCTCATTTCTATCCATCCCGTTGCACCTCACGTCAGTTCTTTGGTTTCATCAACTTCCATACCCAAGTTTCCCATACAGTCATTTATCATGTGCATCCACCTTCTCCTTGGTCTTCCACGCCTCCTCCACCTCCAATACTTATTCACATGTATCATTAAACCATCCTAGTCATATTCATTCTGTCCATACAGTAAACCTCCGAAGCACAACGAAAAAAGAACACAGAAAGGAACAAAAATCATCACTACCATCACCATCCAAACCCCTTACACGTCCATAATCAGGTGCGGCAGGAACAAAGAAATAAATAATAAATAAATAATGAATAAATAAAAGCATGAAGACGATCCACAACCTGCTCACTGATATGGTCCTGGCGGTTATTTATGCATCATTCAAACACAGGCGTTGAAAAAGCTAAACAAAACAAGAACGACGCAGCAGCCACATACTCCCACATACACGCCCTCTAACAGGTCTACGGGCCCAACATCGCCACAAAACCTTTCCACAGAGAAGTAAACGGAAACGGTAAATGACAGTTTGACTCATTTTACCCATTTCTGTAGGAACCCCAGGCTGAGCTATGGTGGTCTAGTACATGTAAGGGAAGATGACCAGCCTTCTTCCCGCGGGCGTATTGCACGATCGGAAAAAAAAAAAAAAAAAAAAAAAAATGCACACCTGTAACTCCGACTAACCATCACACTACCATCCTTTTTTTTTTTTTTTTTTTTTTTAAAGCATATCTGTGACTTCGGCCACTGTACCTTACTCGACAGTCACAACGCCTATCATCCACCGTACGCCTGACAGAAAAGCTTTTAAAAATATTTCGGTGCCAGAGTGAGAGTACTGTCATCCCCACTCTGACTTATGGACTCTGTTGGAAGAACCTCAGTCAAAAGCGAAAGAGGTGGAAATGAGTTATACTCGTATGAGAGGAGGATGTCAGTTACGTGGAGAGAGACAGACAACTGAAGTTCAAGAAGCGCTGCGGTGTTCATCTGGTTGTGATGGATAGTGTTAGAAGTACCCTGAGATGGCCTGGCCATGTGGCGAAAATGATGAATGAGAAACTGACTAGAAGAGTTCACTGAGTAAAGTGGAAGAGAAAAGGAGGAGGGGGAGGGGCAAATCAAGGATGAGATGAAGGGATGGAGAGGTACTGTCCATACGTGAGTGGTGTATGAGTTAGAAAGAGGGCAGCCTAATATCAGAGGAGGGGGTGACGTGGAGGCAGCTCGTACGTGACTACCCCATTCGAGATTAAGGCGTCTGACAAGAGAACACAATACTGTATATAGAGAATAATGCGATGAGGCATGTGAGTGATGTGGTGATATGTTACAGGCATGACACTGAATACTGGTACACCACGCTGCCAGAAATCTGTGTGTGTGTGTGTGTGTGTACACACACACACACACACACACACACACACACACACACACACACACACACACACACATATATATCTATATATATATAGATATATATATATATATATATATATATATATATATATATATTTCACTATCATCATCATCAGCCATAACTAGTCCACTGCTGAACAAAGGCCTCCCCCAACCTTTTCCACGAATTCCTTGACTGAGCCAATCTTTGCCACGTTTTCCCTGCAAATTTCTCTGTCTCATCTCTCCATGTCCTGTCTGGCCTTTTTCTGCTATGCTTACAATCTCTTGGTGTCGTCAGTAAGCCTCTTGCTCCATCGGTTATCCCTTATTCTTGCTATATGGCCTGGCCACCTCCATTTCTGTTCTTTTATAACTTCTATAAAAGAGAGGGAGACCACGAATAGGATGGATGGACAGTGTGAAGAGAGCGCTGGATGCGAGAGGGATGTCTGTTGAGCAAGGAGGAGTGGCTGTGCGTGACAGAAATAAATGGAGAGAAATTGTGAATGAATAAACGATGACGTAGCCCTGAGGGGATATTCTCCCGCATTTGGTCTGATTAGCTAGTCAGGTCAGGTGCGAGTAAGGGGATGGGTCTATTATGATGTGGGTCTATTGTGATGTGGCAGGGGTAAACCAGCTCTGCTGTCGGGCCCTGCTGCGGATATCACTGATTGCACTGTGCAGTTGACTCTCGTGTTGTGTGGTGCGGTGAGGATCTGTCCCTTCTCCCCTTTGGGGCTAAGATGCGAATGAATGTGTTTGAGTGGATGAGTAAATGGGGAGTGTGTCGTCCTGTCTCGGCTACCTCCCTTTCCATGGGGGAAGCAGCCTAGGTATATAGATAGATATAATATCTTTGACTTTAGTCTGCTCTCTCACCCAAGTTGATCTTTTACTGTCTCTTAAAGATATTCCCAACACTGACCTTTCCATTCCTCACTGGGAACGGATTAATTTATTTTCCATTGATTTTGTCAGTTTCCAGGTCTCACAACCATACGTCATGGCTGGAATTATACATTCGTTATATACTTTTCGTTTCATACAGACTGGTAAGCTGCTTTTCATAATGTCTTTATGTTTACCGAAAGCTTTCCATCCAATTGTAATGCTTCTTTTTATTTCGCTATCATGATCTTTCGTTAATTTTAGTACTTGTCCCAAGTAGTTGTACTCCTCAACTTCTTCAATAATTTCATCGCATATTCTGATGACGCTCTTTGGTGTTTGTGGATTAAACATTACTTTAGTTTTACTCTGGTTCATCTTCAGTCCTACTTTCAGACTTTCTCTGTTCAGGTCATTTAACATTTCTTGCAATGCCTCCGCTGTTTCTGAGATTAGGACAATATCATCTGCAAATCTTAAATGGTTTAGCTTTTCTCCATCCATGTTCTCTCCTTATATATATATATATATATATATATATATATATATATATATATATATATATATATATATATATATATATATATATATATAGCCTCTGTGGTATAGTGGTAAAGTGTGCGTTTTCGTATACTAAAGAACGAGGGTTCGCGCCCCGCCAGGGTAATAAGCTTTGGGAACGTTCTTCTGGCCACGTACTGCTTTGGCGGACACAAGGGGTGCTGTGGTTGAACCCGTGTCGCATACTACAGAGCATGCTTGCACCCAGTCGGCTTGCACAGGCTGATTACACTTGGTTCACAGACTACACACACATCCAAAGCCACTATAACACAACAATTACACTTACAAGCACATCTCATCCTACATATAATCTCTACCAGACAGCCTAAGCCACTTGATGGAGATACATTGGCTGTATCGTCCCCACTTCGGTCGAGATAGGCCGGTCCTGCAGTGGACACTCAAACGGCTGATGAGATGAGATGATATATATATATATATATATATATATATAGGCTGCTTCCCCCAAGGAAAGGGAGGTAGCCGAGGCAGGACGACACACTCCCAATTTACTCATCCACTCAAACACAGTCATTCACATCTTACCCCCAAAGGGGAGAAGGGACAGATCCTCATCGCACCACACCAAACGAGGGTCAACTGCACAGTGCAATCAGTGACATCCACAGCAGGGCCCGAGAGCAGAGCTGGTTTACCCCTGTCACATCATAATAGACCCATCCCCTTACCCGCACCTGACCTGACTAGCTGATCAGACCAAATGGGGGAGAATATCCCCTCAGGGCTGCGTCATCATTTATTCATTCACAATTTCTCTCCATTTATTTCTCTCACGCACAGCCACTCTTCCTTGCTCAACAGACATCCCTCTCGCATCCAATGCTCTCCTCACACTGTCCATCCATCCTATTCGTGGTCTCCCTCTCAGCCTTACACCTCTCACATCAGATCTAGTTATCTTTTTCACCAATTGCTCATTATCCATTCTCTTCATACGCCCAAACCATCGCAACACCCTCTTCTCAACTCAATCAACCATCTCCCGAACAACACCAGTTCTCCTTCGCATTTCATCATTTCTCACTCGATCCATACGTGTCACTCTACACATACTCCTCAGACACCTCATCTCCATTACATTCAACCTTTTCCTCTCTGCTACACCCATATTCCATGTTTCAGCCCCATATAACGCAGTCGGTACCACAACACCCTCATACAGCCTTCTCTTTACATCCATTCTAAGCAAACGACATCTAAAAACTTTTTTCATTCCTCCCAGCACCTTTCCTACTTCATTCATTCTAAATTTCACTTCTGCATCTATTCTTCCATCCACAGCAACATGTGACCCTAAATACTTAAAACACTCTACCTTCCCAAGCAACTCACCATTCAAAACTATATTCATCCTCCTACCATCTACCGACCTTGTACACTTCATCACTTTACTCTTATTCTCATTTACTTTCAATTTCCTCCTTTCACACACCCTTCCAAATTCCTCTACCAACTGTCTCAATTTCTCCTCTGAATCAGCCACCAGTGCAGTATCATCTGCAAACAGCAGCTGCTTCAGATTCCACTCTCCACCATCAACATTCACCAGACTCAGACCTCCACCTAAAACTCTTGCATTCACCTCCCTTACAACACCATCCATATGAATATTAAACAACCAAGGCGACATCACACATCCCTGCCGTAGCCCCACTCTCACAGGAAACCAGTCACTCACAGCATTTCCCACTCTTACACACGCTCTACTATTTACATAAAAACTTTTCACCCCTTTTAGTAACTTACCATCAAGTCCATACAATCTTAAAACAGTCCACAAAGCCTCCCTATCAATTCTATCATACGCTTTCTCTAAATCCATGAATGCCCAAAACACATCCTTGCCTTTCGCTAAATACTTTTCACACACTTTCTCACAGCAAACACCTGATCCACGCATCCCATCCCTCTCCTAAAGCCACACTGCTCATCACCAATCACTCCCTCTGTACCCTCTCTAACTCTCTTAAATAACACTCTACCATACACCTTACCTACCACACTTAACAGACTTATACCCCTAAAGCTATTACATTCATACTTATCACCCTTGCCTTTATACAAAGGGACCACACAAGCACTTGCCCAGTTAACTGGCACAATACCTTTCACAAAGCACACACTGAACAATCTTACTAACCAGTCAACAATAGTCGCTCCACCACCCTTCAGGCATTCCACAGCACACCCATCCATACCTGCAGCTATCCCTGTTTTCATCTCCTTTACTGCCTCCTGCACTTCCTCCTGCGTGATCAAAGAAATCATTCAACTCTCCCAACACATTAATTCCTTGCACCCTTCCATCCGCCACAATCTCAGCCACACTTTCTTTCTCTACATTTAACAATTTATATAATATATATATATATATATATATATATATATATATATATATATATATATATATATATATATATATATATATATATATATATATATATATATATATATATATATATGTATATATATATATATATATATATATATATATATATATATATATATATATATATATATATATATATATATATATATATATATATATCTCCATCCATCCATCATCCAATCCAACATTGCCCAATGAGGAGCGTAGAAGCCCGGGGCCAGGCAGTTGGTCCCGACATTTAAGATGAGAGTGACCAGCCTCACTCATCCCTGAGTGGCATTACGTGAGCAATCAACCCCAACCATCTCTTGGATATAAACCTTCACCGGCTCAATCTGATTGGAGCACAATAATTACCCACTAAACCACCAGGTGCCAAAATTTGGTTATATGGTTACCACTCAGCGTAGTAAATGGTTTCCTGGTGTACAGGAACCCATTTGGCTTGTCACTCAGTGTAGAGTCACCCACAGGATGAAGGAAGAGGAAAGAATGAAATAAAGAAAGACAGAAGAGGGAGTGTAAAGTCATCTGTAGGCAGAAGGACAAGAAAAGAATGAAGGAAAGAAAGACAGGAGAATGGAAGGAAAGAAGGATGGAGAGGAAAGGGCAGACACACATCGAGTGAGTGGATGGTGAGCGCCCCCACCTACCACACACACACACACACACACACACACACACATATATATATATATATATATATATATATATATATATATATATATATATATATATATATATATATATATATATATATATTTCGCACAATCTCCAAACAGTTGTACTCACTACGATATGTAGATAAAGAGGTTTATTAATGCTACATCTAACCCCTCCCTCTCCTCACCTGAATAACATCGTCTCTAGGGCACAAGACTAACTTCTTCATATCGATGGCGTATCTTAAATTTTAGTCTTGCTTTTTTCAGACGATTTCAAACGTCGCAGAACAACATAAGGCTGTGATGTGGTTAATGAAGCCTCTATCTAAGACCTCCACTACAAAAAGTGTTTTGAGATAAACTAAATCGTGTCAAGACAGCAAGAATTAAAAAAAAAAAAAAGTAGTTACCTATTTACTTATTGTGCAGCCACAATAAGGAAGCTTCGCCATAACTATTTATGGTACTGATTGTCTTTGTAGTTATACAAATGCTGCTTTTGTGTTCACTGCCTTTAAAAAACTTCATATGAACACAGCATATATATTTGCACAATTTTAACGGACGAACTTTATGCTTAACTGTAACCATACTCCTTTCAGTTAATAAGAGGGACAGCCGCTATATTTCTGTCAAGTTACAGCTTAAAGCTTTTTTGGTTTTCTCTACAAAGTGTTACAAAGAAAACACTGAGCGAATATGATTTCGGTACTTTCCACTATGTTAAATGACAAAATATTGAGCCAAAATTCTCAGGAAGAATCAAATATCTGTATATCAATTCGTTTCTGAGATATTTCATTTTCAAATATGCTATTTTTGCACCAAAAATGAGTATATGACCTTCAAAAATAGGTCAAAGTCACTTATATTTGGCAAAGTACTTGGGTTACCCTTGGGTACCTTCCTGTATAATATCAAAATCTAAGAAAAAATTGCAAAGAAAAATAATATTTACCAAAACAGTAAGCTTTGCCATATATATAGTGAACCTTAATACGTCACCCGACAGAGGAAATAAATAAATATACCCTTCTACTTCAAACATGGAAACTATGTCTATACTGGAAAGCCAAGTAATAATAAATGAGGACATGACGGTGTAGTATGCAAAATTAATCACTCAGAAACAAGTGCTACGGAACACCACAGGCCAGTGAAAATCTAGGCCAGTGTGGAGGGGACGTGTTGTTTTTACCCTTCACTTGACGACGTCAGAGGAGGCTACTGTTATCACTATAATAAGATGAACAAGATAGATGGCATACAGGTTTTTGTTTCCAGGCCAGAACTCAGAAATTATCCACTACAGTGTAATGAAACATCACATGGTTGTGTGTCTTATAGTGAACTGGGGACTTTTGATAGGTAGAATGCTGTATCTTAAGTATTTGTTTTTTTTTTTAAATAATGGAAAGTAAAAATAAAAAAATTCTCAGGTTTCAATTCGACCTGCACAAGGAATCTTAAGGGTAATCATAAAAGAAAAAAAAGGCTCTTTATTACCATGGATAAACTAATGAAAATTTTAAGTCTTAATGTCTCTGTGTTACTCAGAGGGAGGGGGGGGGGTCGTTATGCGCTTGGTTAGGTGTGCAGGGAGATGGGGGGCATGTGCTTGGTCAGATGGAGGGTTGCAACAACGTAGCGTTGCCTATGTTAACCTTTTCAGTCAGACAATGGCGTTTTATTTATTCATTTATTTTTTTATTTATTTTTTTATTTTATTTTCTTTTTTGCTTTTATGACTCCGTCCAGCTATGGTGGAGGCATGAAGTAACTGGTGTGGCCGTGGCTTCGTGTGCTGGTGCACGCACTCGCCCGTAACACTCTTCTGGGCGAGATATCTCTTGAAACCATCATCAGATTTCTACCAAACTTTTGTCAGTGATGTAGTATGAAGAGGTGATGAACTGATTCGGCAGCTAGGTCAAGGGGTCAAAGGTCACAGTCATATGGGGTCAACTTAGTTAATCTTGTGGGCATGATATCTCCTGAACCCCATGACGGATTTTGACCAACCTTTTGTCTGTGATACAGTGAGAAAGGATGATGAACTGATTAGGTCTGCAAGGTCAAACAGTCAAAGGTCACGGTCATATGGGGTTGACTTAATTCATCTTTGCATGCATGCATTATAACACTATTGTGAGAGCAGTATATCCTGAAACCATCAACAGATTTTCACCAAACTTTTGTCAGTGATTCAGTATGAGGAGATGATGAACTGATTAGGCCAGCTTGGTCAAGAGGTTAAAGGTCAAGGTCATTATAGGGTCGAACTGGTGTCTCCTTGTGGGTGCGATACCTCCTAAACCCTGCAACAGATTTCAACCAAACTTTTGTCAGTATTACAATATGAAGGGATGATGAACTGATTAGGTCAGCAAAGTAAAGGGGATTGAAGCCAAGGTAATATGGGGTTGACAGGTGGATTTAATTCATCCTTGTGTGTCTTCCAGGGGCCAGGGTGGCTAATGTGGTAGATAAAATTTCAAATATCGTAAAGGAAAGTGGTGACAAACCCACTGTGTGCCTCAGTGTAGGAGGCAATGATATTAGTAGCCGTAAGAGTGAGGTACTGTGGAAAAGGTACAAGTTGATGTTAGAAAAGGTTAGGGAGAGGGGAGGAACCCCTGTAGTGCTTGGTGTTTTACCAAGGTGGCGGGTTGGAAGGGAATGGTTGAGCAGGGCAATAGGGTTTAATTGCCGCCTTGAAAGGTATTGCAAAGATAATGCAATACCTTTCATAGACAGCTGGGACCGGTTTTATGGACGAAGTGCCTTGTATAGTTGGGATGGGACTCATCTTAGCAGGCAAGGAGTTACTGTTTTAGCTGGAATGATAGATAGGGAGTTGGAGGGATTTTTTCGAGATTGAGAAGTAGGTGTACAGGAAGATGCAGCAACTACAGTCAGAAATCATTATTACCATGTTTGGATAGATGCATCGATACTTGCAAAATTAAGAACAAAAGTTCAACCAATAGTGTAGATACATCCACTCAGGCACCTCAAATTGAGCAGGCGATGATAGATGATAGAACAAGCGATGATAGAAGGGCGATAAGCGATAGTACAAAAAATTGTTATATTAGTAAAGTAAAGAGTTTCCCAGTTAGTAATAAAATAAATAACAGTAAATGCCAAAGGTAAAGGCATAACTACTCGTAATAATCTGAAAGTGTACTACACAAACAGCCGGAGTTTACGTAATAAAATGGATGAACTGAGGGCTTTAATTTGTACAGAGAAAATAGACATTGCCGTTATTAGTGAAACTTGGATGAATACAGACACTCGAGAATTTTTAGCAGAATATCAGATAAAAGGCTATAATATTTTTGTGTCAAACCGTCAGGGAAGAAAGGGGGAGGGGTAGCTATTTATGTAAAGGATTCATTAAACTGTTACAATAAAGCAGACATTAAGTAAATAGGGACACAGAAAGTGTCTGGGTTGAAATTAGTAACAATAGGGAGAAATTAGTCTTAGGAGCAATTTACAGATCTCCAAAATTAAGTAGAGCTGATAGTAAATACCTCTGGGAGGAAATTAGGAAAGCATCACAGTCCAGCTTAGTAATAATTGTTGGGGACCTTAATCTGCCAAGGATAGATTGGAGAAATCAGACAGGAGATGCAGAGTCAGAGGAATTTCTAGAGGTAGTACAGGATAATTTCCTTTATCAGTATATCAGGGAGCCCACCAGAGGTAATAATATACTAGATTTGGTTTTAGCTAATAAAGAAAATATCATTAGCGATATAGAGGTTGGTGGACGACTTGGTAATAGCGATCATGAAGAAATTAAGTTCAAATTTATTTGGGATGTCTGTTCCACTGAAAATACCTCCACCGTTCCTAATTTTCGTCTAGGAGATTTCGATGGCTTAAGAGCTTATTTTCGAACGGTATTCCACAGGGAGATTAGCTATTTGAGGGAATGTCAGGTTAGTGGGGATCCCCAGGTCATAGGTCAGGCGCAGGAAGCACGTGGGACGTCCGTCAGGTGTCTGTGAGGGGGAGGTGGTAGATAGGAATGTAGTCCAGGTGACGGAAATTAACTCAGCTCCAGTACCAAACAGACGTTCGACCAGTGAGAAGTATAACGAGTTAATAAATATAATATACGGAGGCCAAGATAGATATATTCCTTCAAAACCGTTTAGAACTAACAATTCAGAACCAAGATGGTTAAACAACAGATTAAAATCTCTCATAGGCCAAAGGAAAGGAATATATAGAAAAATAAAAAGTGGAGAGGAACACTTACGTAACCGGTACACAATTTTAAATAGAGAAGTAAAGAGGGAGATAAGAAAAGCAAAGAGAAGTTATGAAATTAAGGTTGCAAGTGAATCAAAAGTAAACCCCAAGGGTTTTTATCAAATGTACCGAACGAAAAATAAAGATAGGATAGGACCACTCAGAACAGAATCAGGTGACATTACCAGTGAAGATAAAGAAATGTGCTCCATCCTAAATAATTATTTCATATCAGTATTCACCAAGGAAAATCTAAGCCTGGTCCCTCAAGCAGCAAATATTTACCATGAGAATACGGAAAATATTCTTAGTAAAATAACCATTAGTAAGGAGGACGTATTGAAAGAAATTAACAAGTTAAAACCTCAAAAATCGCCAGGTCCGGACGATATATATGCAAAAATTATAAAAGAAACCAAAGAAGAATTATGTCAGCCACTTTTAACGTTATTTAATGACTCTTTAAGTTCAGGAGAAGTTCCAGAGGCGTGGAAAACCGCAAACGTAGTGCCCATCTTTAAAAAGGGTGATAAATCAGCTGCGTCGAATTATCGTCCGATAAGTCTAACGTCAATAGTAGGAAAAATGTTAGAGTCAATTTTGGCAAATAAGATTAGAGAACACTTAGAAAGATTTAATCTTATAAACGAAAGTCAGCACGGATTCAGGCAAGGACGATCCTGCCTCACAAATTTGTTGTCATTCTACTCGGAGGTCTATGAGGCAGTAGATAGCGATAAAGCTTACGATGTTATTTATCTGGACTTTAGTAAAGCTTTTGATAGAGTCCCACACGAAAGGTTAGTTAGAAAGGTTCGAGCACACGGTATAGACGGCGATATCTTAAAATGGATAGAATCCTGGCTGAAAGGACGAAAGCAGAGAGTATTAATAAATGGAACTAAGTCGGACTGGGGATTAGTAACTAGCGGTGTACCACAGGGTTCAGTACTCGGTCCCTTATTATTTATCATATATATAAATGATCTAGACTTAGGAGTCAATAGCAGAATCAGCAAATTTGCCGACGATACAAAAAATAGGGCGTATCATTAACTCGACTGACGATTGCCATTACTTACAAAAAGACCTCGATACATTGTCCAGATGGTCTAAAACTTGGCAAATGGAATTTAACGTTGAAAAATGTAAAGTATTTAACGTAGGCAAGACCATTGGAGATACTAAATACAGCTTAGATAACAAAGAAATTAGCAAATCGGAATGCGAGAGAGATCTAGGAGTTATGATTAGTAACGACCTTAAACCTAGGCAACAGTGCATTAATGCGAGAAATAAAGCAAATAGGGTCCTAGGATTTATTTCGAGAAGCGTGAGCAATAGATCATCTAAAGTAATACTGAAACTTTATCTAGCATTAGTAAGGCCACATTTAGACTACGCAGTACAATTTTGGTGTCCTTACTATAGAATGGATATTAATTCGTTAGAAAATGTACAGAGAAGAATGACTAAAATGATACATGACGTCCGGAACCTGTCATATGAAGACAGACTGAAAAGACTAAGTCTGCATTCGCTAGAGAGGCGTAGAGTAAGGGGAGACTTAATTGAGGTTTTTAAGTGGATGAATGGTATAAATAAGGGAGATATTAGCAAGGTACTTAAAGTGAGCATACAGGATAGAACTAGAAATAATGGTTTCAAACTAGAAAAATTCCATTTCAGAAAGGAAATCGGTAGAAATTGGTTTGGTAATAGAGTAGTAGACGAATGGAATAAGCTACCTAGTAAAGTAGTTGCTGCCTCTTCCATTGAGAGTTTCAAGCATAGGCTAGATAAGCATATGACAAATAAGGGGTGGATATAGAATAAACATAAGAACATAAGAACATAAGAAGAGAGGATAACTGCAGTAGGCCGGTTGGCCCATGCTAGGCAGCTCCTAGAAGAGTAACTGAACTACTAGAATGAGATAAGGATAGCAAAGAAGAAGGCTCTCCCCCGCCCTCCAAACCCTCCAGCCGAAGCCGGCAGGAAAAAGTCAGAAAGAACACCACGCCGTATAGAAAAACTGGCGTGGACATTTTACAGGAAAGTGTGAAAGGAGAATAGAGACTATCATAGTGTAACCTGAAAAGAAAATTTATTTTTGAATTAGTATTGGTTATAATATTTTCTTTATTCTATATCCACCCCTTATTTGTCATATGCTTATCTAGCCTATGCTTGAAACTCTCAATGGAAGAGGCAGCAACTACTTTACTAGGTAGCTTATTCCATTCGTCTACTACTCTATTACCAAACCAATTTCTACCGATTTCCTTTCTGAAACGGAATTTTTCTAGTTTGAAACCATTATTTCTAGTTCTATCCTGTATGCTCACTTTAAGTACCTTGCTAATATCTCCCTTATTTATACCATTCATCCACTTAAAAACCTCAATTAAGTCTCCCCTTACTCTACGCCTCTCTAGCGAATGCAGATTTAGTCTTTTCAGTCTGTCTTCATATGACAGGTTCCGGACGTCATGTATCATTTTAGTCATTCTTCTCTGTACATTTATATTATAACCAATACTAATTAAAAAATAAATTTTCTTTTCAGGTTACACTATGATAGTCTCTATTCTCCTTTCACACTTTCCTGTAAAATGTCCACGCCAGTTTTTCTATACGGCGTGGTGTTCTTTCTGACTTTTTCCTGCCGGCTTCGGCTGGAGGGTTTGGAGGGCGGGGGAGAGCCTTCTTCTTTGCTATCCTTATCTCATTCTAGTAGTTCAGTTACTCTTCTAGGAGCTGCCTAGCATGGGCCAACCGGCCTACTGCAGTTATCCTCTCTTCTTATGTTCTTATGTTCTTGTGGGCGCGCGTCCGTAACACTATTGTGGGTGTCATATCCCCTGAACCCACTGACGGATTTCCACCAAACTTTTATCAGTGATGCAGTATGTGTATTGTGGGTGTCATATCCACTGAACCCACTGACGGATTTCCACCAAACTTTTATCAATGATGCAGTATGTGGAGATAATGAACTGATTAGGTCAGCTACGTCAAGGAATCAAAGGTCAAGGTCATATGGAATCAACTTAGTTTATCCCTGTGGGAGCGATATCTCTTCAACTCCAATGGATTTTGACCAAACTTGTGTCAGTGATACAGTATGGAAGGTTGATGAACTGACTGCATCAGCAAGGCCATGAAGGTTGTAAGCGAGGTAGTGGCCAAGACTTGGTGGACACATACCGAGCAACGCTTTGCATTGACGACTCGGGGCCCGAGTTCTCGGCGTCTCATTTCTATTTTTGTCTTCCCCTTCTTTCTTTTTCTTTTCGTTCTTTCTTTTCTTCTTTTTAATACAACCAAATAACTGCACTCGACAGAGTACCTTAATAGTGAAGGTAAGATTCCAGGCAATAGGCTACATAAAGTAGCCCTTTATAGTTCCTTAAGGTTTGTAGAGTTGAATTTAATTGTCTGAAAATAACAGGAATAAAACTGAAAGCACATAATCAAAGCCAACGGGTACACACACACACACACACACACACACACACACACACACACACACACACACACACACACACACACACAATATAGTAAAGGAGGTGGAGTACACCTTTCATTTAAATACAGAAGGAGGAGGGGGAAAGTCCCTAGGGAGCTGAGTAAGTCGCTGACGACAACCAGCGTTCTAAACCTACATCCTTTTTCCTATGTACAGTAAATAAATAAATGAAATAAATAATATTACAAACACAAAACATAATTCTTTAAATAATAATTTATGGACAAGAAAGATTTACGAGTATATGCCGTACGGCAAGCACAACTGAGAAATGTTGTGGGATTAAGTTCTTAGGAACGATTTAATGGAGTGTGGGGAGAGGCTTATCAAGCATGGGCCAACAGACTCTGTCCGTGTGTCTGTCTGTCTCTTTGTCTCTGTCTCTGTCTGTCTGTCTGTCTGTCTGTCTGTCTCTCTCTCTCTCTCTCTCTCTCTCTCTCATAATTAGCTATTCGAATAAACCAGCGACATAGCCAGGTTTAATGGGCCTTGGGTTAAACATACCAGTGCATAGACAGAACATTACGCAGAACATACTTACAATGCCACTACACAAATGCACGTGTATTTATAGCTTGTAAACTGGTTTATTTAAGCATATAAGACAGTAAGTATATAAATATAGAGTCACACACACACACACACACACACAGAGGAACTGGAATTACTGAAAGAGAAGAGGGAGGAAGCAAAAACAAAAAATGAGGGAAGATCAGAGGAGGAGAAGAACACATTTTTTTTTACAAAGTAATAGGATTGCAGGTACGAAAGTGGTACATAAACAGGAGGGAATAAAAAGGAGGAAGGTAGTAGAACCATGTCATGACAAGTATATAAACAAGATGATTAAGCTGATGTACTCAAATGTGGATGGAATGGTATCTAAAATATTAGAGATGAATGATTATGTCATTGAAAATGAACCACATATAATATGCCTAACTGAAACAAAATTAACACCAAGGATATCAAATGACATCCTAAACTTATGAAGAGAGAACCTGTATTTTTACACAGGAAATTTCTCTGATGATCCTAAACTTAGAGGAATATAATATATGGAGAAGAGATAGGAACTTAAAAAAAGGAGGAGGAATTATAATATAAACTAAGAAAAATCTAAAAGTCAAAGAAATAGAACTAGATATACCATCACAAGTAGAACTGATTGCAGTAGAGATCAACACATCTGAAGGGAAAATAATTGTAGCCAATATGTACATGCCACCCAGATCAAACACATGGGAAAGAGACGAATATGAGGACCTGGCAGAGAATACAATTCAGAGTTTAAGAGCATTACTACATAAAATGGAAGAGAAATCGGAAAGAATTATACTAACTGGAGATTTTAATACAAATATAAATTGGAATACTCTAGATATAATAAGCCAAGAAAGCTGTTGGGACCAAAAGCTCCTGCATCTTGTGCAAGAGTTTTTCCTAACGCAACATGTAAGGGAAACCACCAGCAAAAGAGGACTCGATGTACCCTCAATGCTAGATCTCATATTTACTAGGCAAGAAAACGATGTTGACAATTTAATATATCACCCTCCATTCGGCAAAAGCGACCATGCAGTACTAAATTGCAACTTCATGATTGCATATGACATAGAAAACAGCAATGAAAGTTACAAAAAGAGCCTAAACTATAAAAAGGGAAAGTATCATGACCTAAAGAAGTACTTCTTAGAAATTGCTTGGGAAAAGGAGCTTAGAGGACAAGATTTAAATGCTATATATGAAAAATTCTGTGAACTTTATGAAATAGGAGTCCAGAAGTACATCCCACAGCACAAAGAAGCAGAAAAGAAAAAAAAAGAAATGGTTCAATACAGAATGTAAAAAATCAAAAATAAAAAGAGATTTGTTGTGGAATAGATACAGAAAACACAATAGTGAAAGGGCATTTAATAATTACAAACAGGCAAGAAACGATTATACAAGAATAAGGAGGGAAGCCCAAAAACAGTTTGAGGAGGATATAATAAATAAAAGCAGTGATCAACCGAAGCTATTTTACAGCTATATCAGAAGCAAAACCAAAGTAAAAGATATAATACAATCCATTACGGACGAGGGAATCACCTATACACAAGAGAAAGATGTTTGTGAAGCACTAAATAAGAATTTCCAATCAGTTTTTACAGAAGAAAAATATTTTGAGAGGGCTTATATGGAACATGCATGTCCACACATACTACCAGATATACAAACATCAGAAAAGGTAATACAGGAGGAGTTAAGTAAATTAGACAGAGGAAAAGCAAATGGTCCTGATGAAA
>NC_137063.1:34305131-34327631 GCF_032717465.1 Coenobita brevimanus | reverse complement strand
GGTAACGAGGAGATGGCCGGTAGCCGCTCTGAAGGTCCCCTTGAGTCGGCCTGTAGCCGTTCCCTCCCCCAGGCCACGGCCAGTAGCCGGGCCTTAGTGACAGCTGGTAGCCGCGCCCCTAGAAGGCCATGGCCAGTAGCTGGGCCTTAGTGACAGCCGGTAGCCATGCCCCTAGAAGGCCATGGCCAGTAGCCGGGCCCTACAGCAGGAGACGGCCGGTAGCCGATCCTCTGTTAGGTGATGACTCCTGCCCACCAACCTACGACCCAGAGGAAGACCCCAACCCGGAGGAGTATTGGAGAGGCCCTGTAACTACCACTGGGCTCTTCTCACTACAGCCGTTTCCTGAGAGGACCCGCCTGATGGACCCTGACGGAGGCCGACGCCGCAGCCCACTCCTGATGGCGTCCCAACCACCAGAGAATGCAGCCCCCGGGACCTCCAGACCGCCCCCAGGACCCCCGGGGGAGACATCCCTTCACCCCGGCGCCAGAGATCTTCGTCCTTCATCAGGCGCCTGAGCGAGAGGTTCAGGCAGCTGTTCGGCCCCAGCCCTGAGGGCCAGACTCCCGCCCCAAGCCCTGAAAGTGTGGGACCCTTCGCCACCAGCAGCCCCGGACGAGAGAGAAGGCTCTTGCAGTGATCCCGTGGCCCCTGAAAACGGAGGCCCCTGGCGGAACTCAGCCCCGTCAGTAGTGAGGCTGAGTCATTCCCGCCGCCCTTGTACCTGACCGCCAGTACGCTGTCCCGAAAGTGAGTGACAGTGAAAGGACAGTGTCCGTGACATAGTGAAGTAAGGGTAGAACAGTGAGTTATCAGAATATGGAAAGTCAGTGAGAAAAGCAACAGTAATAATATAAAAGAGAGGTGGAATAAGTAAGATAACAGTGAAACAGTGAACACGGCAAGGCAGTGAAATAAGTCTATCGCAAGTGAACACGTTACCATATAGTGACTCCGCCTCACATTAAGATCATACGGAGGCCCCAGTGCAAGAGTAATAATTAACGACACGACAGACAAACCAATTAGCCTGCAAGCAGTGAAAATAGTGCCACAAACTCCACCAGTATACAGAACCTACACTTTCCCAAAATGAGTGTTTAGCTTCTCTGTCCTAAATGCTATTCACCTTCCCTGATCTTGTCCTAAATAGTATCCTGTGCGATACTAACACCCGATATCTAAGCCTTAGAATTATAATTGTTCAGCATAACTGTATTTGTGACATCTGCCTGTTCCACTGTAGAATTTAGCAATACACATGTAAGGTCGTTGCCTTAAGTTTTTGTGTCCTGCCTCTGTCTTATTTGTCTAAGCTTCGGTCTAGAAAGGGAACCCAGCTACACACTAGGCGTTAAGGGGACGGGAAGCCGACCCAAAAACACCTAGCATTACAATAATAATAATAATTCCGTCATCCTATGAAAGGGGTTTCTTCCTTCAATACGCGAGAACTTTCCAGAAATAAGTATTGTACAGTCATCTGGTGGTAGCAAAAACAGAATATACCAAGCCGACAGTGTAGCACAGTTCTTTCACTTTAACTTGGCCTAATAGACACCTGTAAATCTTCAGTGCTCAGGTGTAAAAGTAAATTAGCAGTCATGAAGAACTGGTATGGAAAGAATGTAGTCCCGTAACCCTGTCTTTGCCTGCCAGTGAGCTCCGTGAAATAAGCCGCAAAAAGGGACGAGAATTTGGGCCGTGGGAGTAAAGAGAGTAGCGTAGTAGTGTTGCAACCTGAGGCTCATCTCAAAGTGAACGCGGTGCACTGCAGGATGATGATGCCTTCTTCTGTAGCTCCTCCTCCTCATTTCAGGGACTGAGAGAGAGAGAGAGAGAGAGAGAGAGAGAGAGAGAGAGAGAGAGAGATCGTACAACCCCAGTCTTGTGTCTGTTTCTTCACTGATGCAAAGAACATCGATTTTACTCGGCAGGAAATGATGGTGCTGGTGGTGATAGCTGTGATGAAGGTGGTGGTAACTGTGATGGTGGTAGCTGTGGTGGTGATAGGTGGTGGTAGTGATAGCTGTGATGAAGGTGATGGTAACTGTGATGGTGATGGTGGTAGCTGTGGTGGTGATAGGTGGTGGTGGTGATAGCTGTGATGAAGGTGATGGTAACTGTGATGGTGATGGTGGTAGCTGTGGTGGTGATAGGTGGTGGTAGTGATAGCTGTAATGAAGGTGGTGGTAACTGTGATGGTGATGGTGGTAGCTGTGGTGGTGATAGGTGGTGGTGGTGATAGCTGTAATGAAGGTGGTGGTAACTGTGATGGTGATGGTGGTAGCTGTGGTGGTGATAGGTGCTGGTGGTGATAGCTGTGATGAAGGTGGTGGTAACTGTGATGGTGATGGTGGTAGCTGTGGTGGTGATAGGTGGTGGTAGTGATAGCTGTGATGAAGGTGGTGGTAACTGTGATGGTGATGGTGGTAGCTGTGGTGGTGATAGGTGGTGGTGGTGATGGCTGTGATGAAGGTGATGGTAACTGTGATGGTGATGGTGGTAGCTGTGGTGGTGATAGGTGGTAGTGGTAGCAGTGGCGGTGATGGTGGTAGTGGTAGCTGTGGTGATGATGGTGGTAGTGGTAGCTGTGGTGATGATGGTGGTAGTGGTAGCTGTGGTGGTGATAGGTGGTGGTGGTAGCTGTGGTGGTGATAGGTGGTCTTGGTAGCTGTGGTGGTGAAGGTGGTAGTGGTAGCTGTGGTGGTGATGGTGGTAGCTGTGGAGGTGATGGTGGTAGCTGTGGTGGTGGTAATTGTGATGGTGCTTCGGTGCTGGTAGTTGTGATGAGAATGGTGGTGGTGGTGGTGGTAGTTGTGATGAGAGTGGTGGTGGTGGTGGTAGTTGTGATGAGAGTTGTGGTGGTGGTGGTGGTGGTGGTAGTTGTGATGAGTGGTGGTGGTGGTGGTAGTTGTGATGAGTGGTGGTGGTGGTGGCAGTTGTGATGAGTGGTGGTGGTGGTGGCAGTTGTGATGAGTGGTGGTGGTGGTGGTAACTGTGACGGTGGCTTCGGTGGTGGTGGTGGTAGCTGTGATGAGAGTGATGGTGGTGGTGGTGGTGGTGGTAGCTTTTGTGGTGGTGTTGATGGTGGCTGTGATAACTGATGGTGATGGTGGTGGTGGTGGTAGCTTTAGTGGTGGCGTTGATGGTGGCTGTGATAACTGATTATGGTGGTGGTGGTGGTGGTAGTTGTGATGAGAGTGGTGGTGGTAGTTGTGATGAGAGTTGTGGTGGTGGTCGTGGTGGTGGTAGTTGTGATAAGTGGTGGTGGTAACTGTGACGGTGGCTTCGGTGGTGGTGGTGGTGGTAGCTGTGATGAGAGTCATGGTGGTGGTGGTGGTAGCTTTTGTGGTGGTGTTGATGGTGGCTGTGATAACTGATTATGGTGGTGGTGGTGGTAGCTTTAGTGGTGGTGTTGATGGTGGCTGTGATAATTGATTATGGTGGTGGTGGTGGTGGTAGCTTTAGTGGTGGTGTTGATGGTGGCTGTGATAACTGATTATGGTGGTGGTGGTGGTGGTGGTGGTAGCTTTAGTGGTGGTGTTGATGGTGGCTGTGATAACTGATTATAGTGGTGGTGGTAGCTGTGATCGTTGATGGTGGTGGTGGTAGACGTAATGGTGGTGGGTCAGAAGCAGTTTTCACCTGGGCAAGTGTTCTGGGGCCCTACACGGCTGCAAAGCACTTGCTCCAAAGTAAAGCGTGGCTCAGAGAAGGCCCGACAGGGCACAGAGGCTCTTGTGACACACTGGATAAAATATATACACCTACGGTATCTCACTGTTTAACTCTGTCAATTTATATATGTGTCTATCTACACAAACAAAACTACCCGACAGTCACCTGTGCCCATCCAAAGTCCATTTTATAAAGACAGGTGAGTATGGGGTGTTCGACTGAATCTTCCAGTAGTGCCCGTCGTTCCCTGGTCTTGGAGGGCTGTATTATGACAGACGGGGGGCCGTCCGGCGTGGTGGGGAGTAACACATTCTCTCGCTCCTGCACTCCCGCGTACTTCACCATCCTGACGGCGATGTCCTTGATGCACCTTCTCGCGCTGCTGAAACAAGAAGACTAGCATTAATGTTCATCAACTTCACCAGTGTTACCAATGTTCTGCCAATACTCTCCCAGTCCAACACATAATACAACTTCACCCGACACAGACAGAGGGCTGGTACTACAATCCCAGACAGATCATCTTTTCATACTGAACAATCTCCATCAACATACTCATATCCCACACCAAGCCCTCTTCCTCCCATCATCCCCAGACATCACCTGTTCCCCAAACCTCGCCCCACTATATCCTGGAGAGTGGTCAAAACCCTTGGATCTGATCACCTTCCACTCATCATCATTACCAAAACCAGAATCACCCCGGCTGGCCACAGACACACATACACTAATTATAAGAGAGCCAACTGGGAGGCCTTTGTAACTGAAACAGAACAACATCTCGAAACACTAAACAGTACACCCATCACAAACATCAACACCGCTGTGCACACTTTCAATACAATTCTACAAAACACAGACAAAGAACACATCCCTAGAGGCAACAGAAAGAGACACAACCCCAACTTCACACCAGAAATTCAAGGCCTCATCAGACAACGGGACACACTGCGAAACTCCCCAACACCCCATACACAAGACACCGTACAACAAATACAAGAACTCAACACTCAGATAAACAATAAAATATCAGAACAGCAAACACTAAACTGGAAAAATTATCTCCAAACACTTGACCACAAAACAAACACCAGTAAACTCTACAAAACACTAAACAGCATCACACTCTCCAACAGCAACACCACAATCACATGCTGCCATCACAACAACAGACACCATACCTTCAAACAAACAACAAGCAAACATTCTCATCAATCACTTTTCACATGTCAGCCATCTAAACCCCTATCGCAACGACCGACGTATCATCCGAAGTAAGAAACAGTTTCCCACAGACTCAGACTACGCACCTTTCACTTACAACCAGACGAAGCACATCATCAGCAACCTTAAGCACTCATCTGCCTGTGGACCAGACAACATAAACAACATTCACCTTAAACACCTTGGACCAAAAGGCATACAAGCACTCACCAACATATCAAACTACAGCTTCTCACACAACATAATACCCACCATCTGGAGGCATGGCATTATCATCACTATCCCTAAACCCAACAAAGACCCCACGTTACCTTTCTCACACCGCCCCACCACACTCCTCTGCACCCCCTCTAAAGTCACTGAACGACTGGTACTACAACTAGTTACACCTCACACTCCCCTAGCCCAATCACAAAATGCCTTTAGGCCACTACACTCCACAAACACCCTTCTTACAGACCTTACACAGAGAGTTTTTGATGGCATGAATTCAGCTAGGCCACCACACAAAACACTCCTAGTCACACTAGACATTAGCAAAGCTTTTAATGCTATCCCCCGCCACAATCTCACAAACAAAATACTCAACACAAACATGCACAATAACACAAAAAGATGGTTGGCAAACTACTTAGCAGGAAGATGTGCACATGTAACATCTGCCGGTCAGTCTTCGAACATCAGAAACTTCACAAATGGCGTCCCCCAAGGATCTGTTTCGTCCCCTACATTATTCAACCTATACATGCACGACATACCCACACCCACACACAACAGATACACATAGCTTCCAATGCAGATGATATAACACAGGCATGTACACACCAAAACGCAAACACAGCTGCACACATCCTCCAACCTTACCTCAACACACTACACGAATGGTTCACCACAAACAGGCTCAAAATAGCCCCAGCCAAATCTACAGTGACCCTTCTCACAAACTGGACAGCAGAACATAGTCACATTCCACACCTCACCATAAACAACACTCAACTACCACACACACACACACACACACACAATCCTTGGTGTAACATACATCAGTGTCATTTAAACAACACATCACAAACATTAAAAATAAAATAACACCAAGACTCAGTGCCTTGAGGTCACTTGCCCATACAACATTCGGACACAACAAAGAAACCACCACCACAGTATACAAACAATATATACGTTCAGTGCTGAATTATGCAAGCCCTGCTTGGGCTCCTAACCTCAATAAAACACACTACAACACTCTACAGACCACACAGAATAAGGCCTTAAAAATAATCACAGGCTGCACAGCTACTACACCCACAGACCACCTACATCAAGAAACCACAGTCCTCAAAGTCAAGGATCACCTAGACATGAGAGGCACCCAAATTCTTGCTGCAGCCTCCACAAACCCACAACATCCACCACACTACATGAGAGCACATCCACCCACACCAAGGAACATCAAAACAACACCCAGCACACGATATCATACACAAATACAGTCATCTCTCCCCCCCACCCCCCGCCCGCCTCAGACCAGCTTCCAGAAGCATATCCACACTCAAATCACTCGCCGCTCCATTCAGTCATTTAAAGACAACTCACAGCTGCATGCACGGCCTCCTGATATCCACCCTTCTGAATACTATCTCCCTCGTGAGGACAGGGTCCACCTGGCCAGGCTGAGATTTGGGCATCATCCAGCCCTCTTCAAGTTACCAGAAGAGGCTGGATGACTCCGTCGCAGATGCCTGTCCAGAATGTGACACAGCACCCCATACTATTAAGCACATTATGGAAGACTGCATTGCACACAATCACCGACGCCAACAACACAACATACACTCCTGGAGAGTTCTGTGGGAAAGCCCGGTCTCGGCCATGGCCTTCCTTAGGGACTCGGAGCTGTTCGGCCAGACTGCCTAGGGAACAACTACTAATACTGCTGCTTCACCAATGTTACCAACATTCTGCCAATACTCTTCCAGTCCAAGACATAATACAACTTCACCAGTGTTACCAACATTCTGCCAATACTCTTCCAGTCCAAGACATAATACCGTCAAAGTTACAATCGAGGTTGTACACTAGTTCAGCTCTGCGTACGAATACATCTGGTAAAATTCATATAGGAACTGATTTTTCTGAGTTGTAATGAGAGGGAACTGATATGATGCAGGGACAAATGAATGGAATTTTCTGGGTAGTATACAAACGAGAGGATGGCTACGAACAGTGGCTGAGATTCACAAACACGCTTACGACCAATAACCTATCGTAACCGATTTTTTTTTTATATGAAAGAGAAGGAAACCATCAAAACTGGACCGTAACCGCCAATACACTGATTAAAAAACAAATTTCGATGAATACCCTGTCGAAACTACGATTCATTTGTGCAGGCTGTATGATACCGACAACACCACGGTCAGCCCTAGGGGTGTGGCTGATTAAATTTACATTTTAACTAATCAGACTAAGACCCAAAACTGAGGTAAGATACTGCTGAAGGCCAAGAAGGAACAGGTACAATATGGCAGGTAAACGTAAACAGGCCAATGCAGGATGAAACAACTGCGTAACATAAATAAATTCACAGGGAAGGACACTTGAATGGGAAGTACAAATACAAAACAAAACACGTTCTGGTACCTAGAGGCGGATATACAAGGAGGATAATGAGGCTTCACCTCAGGCCCCACGTTTGTAGGGAAGCCCCAGATAAATACGAGCATTACAGTGGCAACAAGTGAAAATAATATGGCAACATTTACTTTTGTGATCTGTGATACTGTGACATACGGCAATACCCCACCAATGTATGTATCATCATCATCAGCATCATCATCATAATGGGGCAAAAGCCGCGGGAAGCACAGTCTCACACCCTTCGACTCCACCCAAATGGGTCTCTTCGTGTAAACCTCCAGGCAGCGGCTCTCCCCCCCCCCCTCTCTCTCTCTAAGTATCTCTCGATTGAAGTGATCGACCTCCTCCGGCCATGAATTCTGTGGCTTTCCCCTTGGTGTCCTTCACTCCGGGTTAACTCTCAGATATTACCCTGCGTGCAGGATAAACCCCAGGAAAATGGGTCACGTGTCCACTTACACTGGTTTACAAAAAATTTGAGGCAAGCATGAAATTAGGTGTTCTAACCTAATTTTGGGGTGCTGATTTCAGATTCGAAATCCGTTTTCACTCATCACCTCTAGTTTTTGAGATATACATGTATACATGTATGTACTTGTATACATATAGGCCTAGACCCAAAATATTCGTCAAAAATCCATTTACCGTCCTATTTTCTTGGAACTTGGTTTAAAACGCGCGCCACAACAAGCTCAAACATATCAAGCACTATACGCAGAAGGACTGGGGGTCTAGGAGCACTTTCGTGCCTGGGAAACACAGTGCCCAGGAAAAACCTCTGGTGGACATGAACAAGATGCTTCTTCCCCCTCTTCATATCAAGCTTGGCCTTATGAAGAATTTCATGAAGCCCATGGACAAGGATGACGCTGCATTCCAACACCTGTGCACTCTGTTCCCAGCTCTCAGTTCTACTAGGCTCAAGGAGGGCATCTTCATCGGACCTCAGATCCGGGAGGTGCTGAAGGATGAGGTATTCGAGGGGAAGCTCACCTTGAAGGAATTGAGAGCATGGGAAGCATTTAAGGTACTCTGCCATGGCTTCCTTAGTAATACACAGGCACTAGATTACCAAGAGCGTGTCGAGAGGTTGTTGCAGGCTTATCAGAATCTGGGGTGCCGAATGTCTCTCAAGATTCACTTTCTCCACTCCCACCTCAACTTTCCCCAGAACCTCGGAGCAGTAAGTGACGAACATGGGGAAAGGTTCCACCAAGATATTACAAAGATGGAGAGCAACTACCAAGGCAAGTGGAACCCCAGCATGATGGGGGACTTCTGCTGGATGCTCCTGCGCGACATCCCGGAGGCAAAGTACACCAGATCGTCCAAAAAAACTCACCTCTGACTGTCTGTAGTACTATGGTGTGTATATATGCTTATATCCAAGTAATGGTAATATTTATTTCTGTCAGTGTTCTGTGTCTGTTTTGTTTCGTTCTGTAATATGCCATTTTAATATATGAAATAAACTCATTATAAATATATGCATTATAATAAAAAACGGGATATGTGAAAGCAAAAAAACTAGAGGTGATAGAGCAAAACTGTTTAGAAATTTGAATTAAGCATATCAAAATTAGTCAAAAACACCTATTCACATGCTTGCCTCAGATTTTTTTTTTCTTTGTACACCAGTGTTATCTGGAGTTGGTGCTAACGTATTATGTGGATAACAGACCTTGACTTAGTGTCTTAGGCACCCGCCTGTACAATCAAAGACAAAAGTGGTGTCCTGAAATTTGGTGAAAAAACCTGCTGAAAGACTCAAGTTCTGGTGAGCTCTGCTCTGTGTCAAACAGACGGTTGGTAGCACTGACATGGGCTGCCATCTGCTCCTGGTGAAGAGCCTGTGGATGCAAACATAGTTTTGATAACTAGGCGAAATAGTAACTATAAATAGTTGTGTTTTTCCCACTGCTAATTTTACATGCTTTAATATGAAGTTTCTCATCTGTTCTCTTTTTTAAGACCATGTCATAAATACTTCATCCCGAGTACGTGTTCAGTTACCGTGATTTTTCTCTATTGATGTGAGCACCTGTGTGGCAAAGTACCATGATACACTACTGAAGTATTGAAAAAGCTTTGTAACATAAATATAACAAAGGAGAATACTTTACTCTCGTTGTTTTATTTCCCCGAAAACGAAGCCCGAATTTTGAAAACCTGGCACTTATATATTTCTTTTCGTCGTTTTAAATGACGCTGCTACAAACCTGAGTAAATTCTTGCCTCCTGAAATGTTCGACATATACTGTAGTTTTAGCCAAGCACTTGTTTGCTTGTGTCAGTCTCTATTTTGGCGGAAATTTAATGACACAAGAGTGAGAGCAGTGGAAATGAGTTATTTGAGAGGAGCCTGTGGAGTCACATGGAGAGACAGACTGACAAATAAGGATGTGAAAGAGCGTTGTGGTGTGGATGGGGATGTGATAGGAAGCGTTAGGAGAAATACACTGAGGTGGTTTGGCCATGTGGATAGGATGGAGAGTGAGAGACGAGGAGAGTGTATGTGAGTGAGGTGGAGGGGGAGAGAGGGAGGGGAAGGCCAAGGATGAGATGGAGGGATGGAGTGGAGAGGTATATGAGAGAGGAGGGTGTGAACTGGGAGGAGGGCAGTGAAATGGCGGGGGACAGGGTGACGTGGAGGCGATTTGTTTGTGGCCACCCCGTATGGGATTAAGGCGACTGGCAATAGATAGACAGATCGATGTATTAACTTATTCTACATCAGCCATCCAAGCTCTGAGACAGTCCCCATTCCAAGATACGATCATGAATTATCCCCCTTGGAAAACGCACTACCACCACATTTAAATAAGTCATCTATAACCCGTACCGTACTGGCCAAAACACACACACACACACACACACACACACACACACACACACACACACACACACATACCCCTCTATGCTGGCCGATTTTGGATTTTTTTTTCCTGGGTAAATGGGGTTAATATACCAACATAAGATCCCTGGCACTGATGAAAGTAGTCACTAAAGCCAGATATTTGCTTGAATCGAGTCAGGTTGGTGCCACTCTACCTCTGAAATGTTCGAGGTTACTGAGACAGCAGAGCGGCTGTGAGCTTGTGAATCGACTTTGGATATTTTTTTCCGGCTAAATGGGCTTAATACATTAATATAAGATCCCTGACACTAATAAAAGTAATTGTCAAAGCCAGAAACTTGGTTGAATCGAGTCAGGTTGATGCCATTCGACCTCTGAAATCTTCATGGTTACAGACAGAGCAGCACGGCTGTGAGCCTGTGATGATTCACTCGCCTCCCGTGCTCCTAAATCAGTGCTGTAGGCATAGCAGAGAAATGTCTGAAGTTAGCGAGACACGATATTACCTTCCATTTTACTTCGGTTGCTTGCAATGACTTCTCAATGCCGCAGGATGTAGAGCTACGTCACAGGCATTTTTGAAGGGGCCGTAGATCTATGTCACCGGCGTTTCTGAAGGGGACAGATCTAAGTCGATAGCATTGTACGGGATAATGATAATCGAATGTTTTGTTATGAGTGGCGACATGAATCTCACAGGGTGGTGTTAGAACAAACAACCAAGAAGACCCAAGTCTACGCACAACTATTCGTGTGTTTCATTCTAAGTGCACTTCACCTCTTACGAAATAAGCACAAGGTGCTACCTTGCACTGTTGTGATTATTTCCTGGTCCTGTATTGGTGTGGTAACACTAGGGAGACCCAAACAATGGCCACTGACTGTTGTGCTTTCCTCCCACAAGTGCCTAATTCACCTTTCTACTGTTCTACTCACACCTAATGTTTCCACTCTCTATTCGGGATTCTTTCCTCCTAAATAAAAGTATATCATGTCCTCTCTCATCTTCCCAGTAACTGGATGCATGTTGTTTGCCCTCTCCGTACCAAGGTTCATACTAGGTCTGCCTGACGTTTTGTAGTAAGGTGCAAGATGTGACGGCCTGGTGAACATCGCCTGGACAAATATGGTTCATATTTCGTTTATCGGACGCAGCAGCTCTCGCACATGGATGATAAGGCTTCAGAATATCCTGAGTACGTTTATACTGTCATCCCATCAGTGGCACACACGAAGTTGAGGAAAGTCAGGTTACCCTCATGAATGGTCTAGACCAGTGGAGCTGCCATCGACCCAACCATGAAACAGTGTTGTATGAAGTGCTTACATAATTTATTCAAGTAAAATTAGTTACTCTGCTGAAAGTCTATTGGAGTAAAAGTACAAAGTTAAGTTTGCAGTTGGTCAAGAAAGTACAACTAAAAAAGAAACATGCTAAAGAGTAACTTTTTTTTTTTTTTTTTTTTTTTTTACGTGTCCAACTCTGGGCAAAGGATTCAGGGCCTATTCCCAAGTCCCAGTAGTCCTCGTTGGGGCCCAGTAGTCCTCCTACATCTCCACATGTCACCACTTCGGCGCAAACACCCACCATCCATATTGAATACATGCTAGGGCTGTCTCATACAGGACTGGTGTAAGGGTATTAGCGGGGGTACTTTTATGACATGTCGGCGGGTCATCTGGTAGATCAGAAAAGTCTGCTTTTTAAGAAATTCAAATCCTTAAACTGCTCCCTGCCCCAGCCGGGATTCGAACCTGGGTCCATTAGGACTGCAGGCCGCCTCTCTACTGATTCTGCCAATGTCCTGAAAATACAGGGTAAATTTCAAAAATTCACCAGTTTATTAACAGTATCCTTTAAAATATGATAGGTGAAGAGAGAGCATGATAAGTGGAATAGCCAGAATCGTTATAGCTGCAATTAAGACCCACATGTGTTCTTTAATTTCTGATGTTCAGTGATTTCTTGCATCAGAGATATAACAGGTTTTGGGATGAGCTGGGTGAAGTAGTGGGAGAAATGCCCAGGAGCTATAAAGTGATCGTGATGGGGGATATGAATGGAAGAGTAGGCACTGGTCTTGAAGATGACATAATGGGTTGTAGTGGAGTACCAGGAGAAAATGATAATGGGAATCGACTAAAGAATATGTGTCAGGAGAGGAGGTTGTGCATTTGTAACTAGTATTTCAAACACAAAGATGCACATATATATACATGGTATAGAGGAAACGGGGATCGTGTTGAAAGAAGCCTGATTGATTACGTGCTCGTAGAGAGGTCGATGATAGGAATGGCTGCTGATACGAGGGCTGTGAGAGGACAATGTGGAGATCTGTCAGATCATATGATCGTGGTATGCAAGATCAAGCTGAGAGGAGTAAGGTGGATCAAGAGAGAGAGGAGCAGTCAGGGAGAAAGACTGAAAGTTGAGAAGCTGAGGATCAAAGAAATGGCAGATGATTATAGGACCAAGGTAGAGGACGAGTTAGAATCAGTGAACTGGAATGGATTGGATCTGGACAGCCTGTGGAATGCACATAGGGATTGCTTAGTTAGGGATACTAAAGTGGTGTGTGGCGTGGCAAGAGTATCAACAAAAAAGAAGGGTACGGCATGGTGGGATGAGGGGGTTAAAGAGCGGTGGAGGAAAAGAGGAAGAAGTGGCTAAAGTGGTTACAGGACAGGGGTTCAATTGAAATAAGAACTGAGTATATCGAGAGCAAGAAGCACGTAAAGAGACTAGTGAAGAGGAAAAAGAAGGAGGTAAATGATGATCTGGGAAGAAAAATGAAAGCGAACTACTCTGAAAGTAGGAAGTTATTCTGGAAAGAGGTGCGGAAACGTGGAAGTGAAAGCGGAAAGAAATGTGATGGTGTGAAGGATGCAGGTGGTAGGTTACTAACCCACGGAGATGAAGTAAGGACCAGATGGAAAGAATATTTTGAAAGCCTGATGAATGGGATTAGAGAGAGCAGAACGGCTGTAAACATGATTGGTTTGGGGGATGTGCAGAGAAGGCATGCAGTGCCAGGAGACGTGACACTCGCACAGGTGAAAAGCTCAGTGAAACGGCTGAAAAATGGGAAAGCAGCTGAGGTTGATGGGGTGTATGCAGAGATGCTTAAGCGTAGTGGACAGAGTGGAATGAAGCGCTTGTTGGAGATATGTAGGAAGGCATGGATGAGTGAAACTGTGCTTGCAGAGTGGAAAAAGGCTGTGATTGTACCCCTGTACAAAAATAAAGGTGAGCGAAGTGAATGCAAGACTTATCGTGGCATAAGTTTATTGAGTATGGTAGGGAAGGTATATGTAAGAATCATTATAGAGAAAGTAAGAGAGATATCAGAAATCCTAGTGAGTGATGAACAGGGTGGCTTTAGGAGTGGCAGATGATGTGTGGATCAAGTATTTGCAGTGAGACAGATAGCAAAGAATGCTTGTGAGAAGGACCATAAGGTATTTATGGCATTCATGGATCTGGAAAAGGCATATGACAAAGTAGACAGAGAGGGACTGTGGAAAGTTTTGCGCATGTTTGGTGTAGATGGTACGCTGCTAGGTGCCGTTAAGAGTTTTTATGATGGTAGCGAAGCTTGGGTAAGGGTTAAAGGGCATCTAAGTGAATGGTCCACAATCGGTGTGGATGCGTGACAAGGTTGTGTGATGTCCCCATGGTTGTTCAATACATATATGGATGGGGTGATGAGAGAAGTAAAAACACGAGTAATGGAGAGAGGGATGGCGTTGGTAATGAATGGTTATAGATGGAATATCTCAAATTTGTTGTATGCTGATGATGCAGTACTGCTTGCAAGTACCGGACAAGAACTTGGTAGACTACTGTAGAGTTTTGCTGATGTCTGTGAGCATCGTGCCTTGAGAGTAAATGTTAAGAAGAGTAATGTGATGGTTACTGAGAGAGAAGGTGACTCCCAGTGTGATGTCACAGTGAATGGAGAAAGACTGAAATTGGTGAGAGAGTTCAAATACTTGGACACAGTGATAGAAAAGAGAGGAAAATGTGCAAAAGTTGAAAGCAGAGTAACACAAGGAAGAAAAGTAGCTGGTGCAATGAAGGCCTTGATAAGAAACAGAGGCTTGAGTGTTGCAGCTGCACGAGGCTTACATGAGGGAGTGTTAGTGCCAACTTTAACATATGGGTGTAAGACTATGGTGTGGCATGAAAATGAAAAGTCAAGAGTATGAGCAATGGAGATGGGACTGCTGAGGAATGTATGTGGAGTACAAAGGGTGGACAGGATACGAAATAATGTGATTCGTGAAAGGTGTGGGGTAAGGAAGTCTGTGGACACCAGAATCGAAGAGAGTGTCCTGAGATGGTATGGTCATGTGGAAAGAATGGATAACAACAGAGTGGTGAAAAAGGTATACCTGAGCTAATTTGAAGGAGGGAGGAGGCGAGGTAGGCCAAGGAGAAGGTGGAGAGATATGGTGGATGAGTGTTTGAGGAAGAGAGGTTTGGAAATCGGTGAGGTTAGGGAACTGACAAGAGATCGAGCTGGCTGGATGAATGTTATGAGAAGTGCATGATCAGGGATTTTGGCACCCCTTGTGAGCAAGGCAGAATCCGGACTAACTCAATCGGATACGTTTGATTGAAGCTGCAGAATGTGGTGAATGTTTTTGGCGTATCCGGTGGAGCCAGGATTCCGGGGGCTTGAATGATGAGTAAATGGAAGTGTGGCCTATTTGGACCGGGCAAGTTTGTGCTGTCTGGACACTGTTGCTCCTCACCCTGCCCTTGGGTGGGAAAGGAGGTCCGGATGATGATGATGATGATGATATATATATATATATATATATATATATATATATATATATATATATATATATATATATATATATATATATATACTATATATATATATATATATATATAATAAAGGCCAGTGTATGTTTGTTACCCATAAACTCGGCTTCCTCAGGGTCTACCCCCACATATGATACATATTCTAAATCAGCATGATCCACGGAGTGTTTTGGTATATAATTTATTAGGATTAACAGTATGTTGAAAAGTTGACCGAAGGCCCAATCAGCTGGAGTTAGCGGGAAAAAACCGCCCTGCGGGTGGACTTTTTCGGCTAGTATATATATATATATATATATATATATATATATATATATATATATATATATATATATATATATATATATATATATATATAATGAATCCCTGACAACATCCATTTCCTTCACCCAACTGTGAATTTACTAGATGAAAAATTACTCACCAACGGTTTGTAAATAACAACATGTAAGTCACGATGTTGTGGTACTGTAAATAAATGAGTACATGAATATAAAACTTGTTATGCTAGATGTTTAAGGGGCGGCTTCCCGTCCCTAGAACGCCTAGAGTGCAGCTGGGTTCCCTTTCTAGACCGGAGCTTAGACACAGTAAGAGAGGAACAGGGTATAAGACCACAGGGCGATAACCTTACACATGTATTGACAAATTCAGTACTGCAGAACAGGAAGACTTATACACAATACACTGATCAAAATTAATACATGGGCTGGCAGGTGGTTTTGGAGTATCTCCCAGGATACTAGTCAGACAGGAGTCTTAATTTAGGTTTGGGAAATACACAGCTTTTACAGTCACTGCACGAGAGGCTCTTTTACCAAAGGAGGCGATACACAAGTGCCATAAGTTAAAGGACATTTGTTCTGGCACTGACTCTAGTTCTAGCTCTTAGGATGATACTGGGAATTATGTCACGGTTCTCTGATTCTGGGCTTACACAATATGGCTGTGCACTGATACTGAATTATGGTAATAATACTGGGGGTTTGCCTTCGGCCACGCCCGGTATTTCAAACCTAAGTATTATGGCAGGAATGAACCATCCTTGATCAGCTGGAGTTTACATTCACCTCCCAGCTGCTGCCGGAGACCTGTTCCATCACGATGCGTGTGGTCGTACCTGTGCCTTTCGTACTCTTCACTCTTGATGTATTACGCTCTTTCACTTCAGCGTCCTTACCCAACATAATGATTATCAGTGAATGTTAGGCAAATAACCTAATTAAATCTTCCTTCATACCTTCTCGAAAGCTGTCATTACCCACATAACAAACAAGGTCAATCACCCTTTATGCCTGTGTTCTACAATGAAAGAAGAGATACCGAATGCACATAGCTGGTACAGTACATGCACTACTATTCACTCGATCTCTCTATTTCAATAATTTCCAATGTAGTATTGTCCACAAATACAGTGTAATACGCGACGTTACTCTTCACCCGTTGTTTTGGCGTCCTACATGGAGACTGAGCGGCGTACTAATCCCACAAGAGGCGCATTCTTGACCATGGGAGTGCAACTCATATTTTTCTCGATTGACGAAATTTTGACTTCAAGCGAATACATTACCAATGTAGCTCGAATTAGTTGCTAACTTTTTAAATGTTAATTTGAACTGTCGAAAAAACAAGTCCATATCGGAGGATTTACTATAGTGAAATGTTGACGCTCGGTAGGACTCTCTCTCTCTCTCTCTTTCTCTCTCTCTCTCTCTCTCTCTCTCTCTCTCTCTCTCTCTCAACGTGCGCTGGCGGGGTATACTGCTTAGATGGTTGCGTGGTCTAGAGATGCTGGTTACTGGGTCAGGTCGCGCGTCTGTCGACATTAATTTTGTCTCCACTTTTAGGGTGCATGCCTTCAAACTGACCCATGACGGGAATAAAAATGTAACGTGTAATGCCTGCTTTGTACAGCAAAAGTAACAAACTAAAAGTACGATATGTGTGAGAAAAAATTACTTCAGTAAAGGTAAAGGTATTCATAATTCAAAATACTTCCAAAGTACTCCAATATTCATAGTTTAAGTGACGAAGTAATACTACTTCGTTATTAGCCACCTTTGGAAACTGGTTGTACTGGATTACATGTTACCTGTATGTATGTACGTATGTATGTACTATACGTGCTTCAAAGCAGAATTTGCCTCAGGCCCCTGGTGCTGCTATAGTCCGCAATGGAGGGTACCATAAAATCGAACAAAATTATTTCGTTTTCTATGATGCCTTTCACTGCCTGTTTTCCCATTATACTGAAGTATAAACTATAGTATTTTGTGGGATTACGAGTAAGACCCCCCCCCACCCATGCTTCGGGGATACCACTGCTATCATACCCACTCTGGCCAAGGCGGTTACATACAGTCGTCACTCTATTCCCCAAACCCTCATTACCAAATCACCTGCCTCATCTCACTCCTTTTTCATTTAATTCGCCTCTCTATCAATGATGCCTCTTTGTATATATGTAACGTCTATCTCAGTCCAACTGGGGGTGATCCCACCACTTTATCTACTCGCCGCTCCTCACCTAAAAGTTACCTGGGCGATTTTAATGCCTCATCCGTCATTTGGCGGTTCCCGTGCTTCTCCTGCTGGTCATCGTCTCCATGACTTTGCCAATAACCATCATCTGTATCCATTCCCCACACCTCATCCACTCATGTTGGGGGAGGCTACTCGATCTCGTCCTTGGTAGCAACGTGGTACAACATGCTGTCACTGTTGACATTGTCCCTACTCTTATCTGCGACCACAATGCCATCCTTGCCACATATTCCATTCCCATATTACACTCCCAGCACCGCCATGTCAGGAAAAAGATTAATATCCCTATTCCGCTGCAACCCGCTTTCAAGGACATGCTCACCACCTAGTTTGCCAGTCATTCGTTCACCACATCTGCTCAACTTTACACCTCCCTAGTTACCGTACTACAAACTTTTTATGATCATTAAGTGCTGCAAGTCGGTCATATGAAAACCTCTGTTCGCCAGGTTGGGGAGTGGGTCAGGGATCGCTGTCTACAAACACAGTACACACTACAGTTCCTTTTCAAAATTAAAAAAGGAAAAATGGCACAATTGAATCTGGCCTCGGAGTCCCCGGAGGGGGGGGGACTATAAATTCCCCCACTATCCGCCCCTCTCCCGGTGACGAATCAGAGAGATGCCAGAAACCACTGTCTGACTCACTCCTTCTTCGTTTCTGCAACATTCGCGGCCTATCCTCTAACTTTCTCTCTGTCGAACATCATCTCTCCTCCTCTAAACCTCACCTTCTCTTCCCGTCAGAGACTCAGCTGTCTGAGGTAACTGACAGCAAACCCTTTTTTGTTTCCTCTTACTTTCTCTATACTCATTTCAAAGCCAAAGGTGGCTGTTGTGTATATGTACGGAACGATTTACCTTGCTCTCGTGTTCCTGAACTTGATTCTTCTGACTTCTCTACTCTCTGGCTTTGGCTTTCCTGTCATTCTCTAACTAAATATATCTGCGCTGTTTACTTATCTCCTAATTCTAATGACTATGAAAAATTCTTCGACTATCTTACTTCAACGATGGAACACATTCTATCCATTCCTCCTTTCTCTGAAATCTCCATTTCAGGAGATTTCAATGTTCACCACCACCTTTGGCTCTCCTCTCCTTTCACTGATCCATCTGGTGAACAAGCCTACATCTTTTCTATCCTTAATGACCTAAAGCAACTTGTACAGCACCCTACCCGTATCCCTAACCACCTTGGAGAGAGCTCCAACATACTTGACCTCTTTCTTACAACTAATCCTTCTGCTTGCACTGTTAATCTTTCCTCTCCATTGGGCTCCTCCGATCACAACCTAATTACCTTGACCTGTCCTATTGCTCCAGTACAGTCTGTGGACCCTCCAAAGAAACGTCGACTGTGGCACTTTGGAGCTGCGGATTGGGAGGCCCTCAGGCAGTACTTCTTTGATTTTCCCTGGAATGATTATTGCTTCCATGGACGGGAGCCATCTGAGTGTACATTGCACATTACGAAGGTTATTCTCTCGGGCATGGAAGCATACATTCCTTTCTCATATCCTTTGACTAATGCAAGAAAGCCTTGGTTTAATCACGCTTGTTCTAATGTTGTCCACAACAAGGAGGGGCCCTATAAAAGGTACCAGGACCAACCCACCCTTGAATCACATCTTGCTTATGTTTCTGTCTGGAATCGTGCTAAGTCTGTTCTTTGCTCTGCTAAAAATATTTTCATCCGTACTAAATGCTCTCAACTCTCTAACTCGAATTCTTCCTGCTCCTTCTGGCACCTTGCCAAAAACTTTTCTAACAACATTACCTCGTCATCCTTCCCTCCTCTTTTCTATTCTGATGGCTCTGTGGCTATTTCTACTTATAAAGCAGATCTCTTCACTCAGATTTTCTCCTCCAATTCCACTTTAGACAATTCCAGTGCTATTCCTCCATCACTTCCCACCTCTGACTTCCTCATGGCTGACATTTAAATTTCTTCAGCTGATGTATTTTCTGATATAACTGGCCTTAATACTAACAAGGCATATGGGCCTGATGGAGTCCCTCCTGTTGTCCTCAAGAACTGTGCTTCTGTGCTTACACCCTGCCTAGGTAAACTCTTTCGCCTTTGTCTGTCAACTTGTACCTTTCCTTCTTGTTGGAAGCTTGCTCTCATTCAGCCAGTCCCAAAGAAAGGTGACCATTCCCAGCCCTCTAACTATCGTCCAATTGCTTTAATATCCTGTGTCTCAAAAGTTTTCGAGTCAATTCTTAACAGAAAAATTTTATAGCATCTTTCCTATCGCAACTTCTTTCTGATCGTCAGTATGGGTTCCAGCAGGGATGCTCCACTGGCGATCTTCTCACCTACCTTTCAGACTCCTGGTCATCCTCCTTTCGGGACTTTGGCGAAAGCTTTGCTATTGCACTTGACATCTCAAAGGCTTTCGATCGAGTCTGGCATAAATCTTTAATTTCCAAACTGCCCTCCTACGGTTTCTATCCTTCTATCTGTGCCTTCATCTCTAGCTTCCTTTCTGGTCGTTCTGTAGTTGCTGTTGTAGACGGCCATCGTTCTTCTAGATTTGTCAACAGTGGTGTTCCTCAGGGCTCTGTCCTATCACTGACTCTCTTCCTTTTATTCATCAATGACCTTCTGAGCTGTACATCTAACCCTATCCACTCGTACGTTAATGATTCCACCCTTCACCTTTCCATTCGGTTCCCGCAACGTCCATCTCAGCAATTACTTCAACAAACAAGGGATGAGGCTATGGCAAACCTAATGTTTGACTTGGCTCGTATCTCTGACTGGGGTAAAAATAATCCTGTTGTTTGTAATGCATCAAAAACTCAATTTTTGCACCTATCAACCCGACAGAATCTTCCACAGGAGTACCCACTAATGTTTAATAATATCCAGCTCAATCCTGCATCATCCTTGAACATGCTTGGGGTTTCATTCACTCGGGATTTATCTTGGAAAGATCGTATAGCATCTCTTGTAAAATCTGCTTCCAAGAGATTAGGTGTGCTAAGCCGACTCCGTACCTTCTTTACCGGTGCACAGCTGTTGACTTTATACACGGGTTTTATTCGCCCCTGTGTAGAGTACAACTCTCATGTGTGGGGAGGCTCTCCACATACAGCTCTTCTCAATAGGGTGGAGTCAAAGGCTTTTCATCTCATCAACTCTCCTTCTCTTATTGGCTCCCTTCAATCTCTGTCTCTTGCCACACTGTTGCATCTTTACCTCTTTTCTATCACTACTTCAATGGTCGCTGCTCCTCTGAACTGTCCGCTTGCATCCCTCCACCTCTACAACGGGCGCATAGCACCCGTCTAGCATCAAACTCTCATCCCCTTTCTGTCCAATTCTCTAATGCAAGAGTTAACCGTTACTCCCAGTCCTTCATTTATGCAACAGGTCAAGTCTGGAAGTGTCTTCCTCTGTCTGTATTCCCTACTTCCTATGATCTCCAGTCTTTCAAACGCAGTGTGTCCAGGCATCTCAAAATGAATGGCTCTTGAATTTGGCTCTCTTTTGTATTGCTTTTGCTTTTTTTCTTGGGAGGAACGGTTTGGGGGCCCCTGGCCTTTGGTTCCTTCTTTCTTGCATAAAAAAAAACATGACAGCGAGGAGGAAGTTAGGAGAGCAGTGACCATGTACCGTGCTGACCGCAATGCTGACAACCTCCACTCCTATCTCACCACAGCCAGGTCCTCCCGTGACCTTAAACACAGTGTTCTCCAGGAGTATTGGCATGACTTTCTTCAGCATATTAACGCACACACTCCTCAATCTAAGGCTTGGCGGCTTGTTGAAAGAGTTATTCAATCACGCGAGTCCCCCTCCCCTCCTCTCCACCACAATCCTGTGGAATATGTCAACAACCTAGTTGACAAATGGTCCACCCATTCTCAGCTGACATCCCTGCCTCCCCCCATCAAGGCTCGCCTCTTGGCTGCTAGCGGAAACAGGCTAGCACATATTGCAGAGGCTCGCTCCACTCCCTCTCTCCTCGATGATCACCCCATCACCAGTGATGAGTTGCACCTTGCACTACTGCAAGGCACTGCAACTTCCCCGGGCGATGACGGGATCACCTACGCCACACTCAGACTCATCGATCAAGTCCCTGGCAATCCCCTACTCTCACTGTTCAACCTGAGCCTTTCCGAAGGTAGTCTCCCTGCAGACTGGACCCATAGCACCATCATCCCCACCCCCAAGCCTAATTCCTCTGATTTCCGTCCCATTTCCCTGACTTCCTGCATCTGCAAAGTCCTCGAGAGACTTCTTTTAGCAAGGCTCCACAATCTTCTTCAGGAGCAGCTCTCTCCCCATCTTTTTGGTTTCCTCCCAGGCCGAAGCACACAACAATGCCTTGCAGAATTACTCACTTACTTCACATCCTCCTCCTGTACAGCCTTCATTGACCTCAAAGCTGCATTTGACGTCGCAAACCGTGACGTCATCCTTGACGAACTTGCCCACCTGGGTGTATCTGGCCACCTGTTCTGCTGGCTGGAAAGCTACCTGTCTCATTGTCACTCACGGGTTCTGCTTTGCGGGGCGGTTAGTGGTTATCGACCCTTCAATCTTGGCACACCTCAGGGAATCAGGGATAGGACCTAAAAGACGAAGGAGTTTGTTCATAAGAAGACTGAAGAGAAAGGGGCTAAGTACCCCATACTTAGCCCCTTTCTCTTCAATCTTCTCATGAACAAACTCCTCCGTCTTTTAGGTCCTGTCCCTGATTCTT
>NC_137063.1:34292631-34297631 GCF_032717465.1 Coenobita brevimanus | reverse complement strand
TATCTGTTCTATGGGCGACTGAACCTATATTTTGGCAGATGGGGTTCATTTAAACAGTACAAGTAACTGTGTGCTGGGGTACATGGTGAACCAGGGCCTCTGTCATGTCGTATGGTCAGTCCCTGTGTGAGGTGTGGGTCGTTCTCCTGAAGTCATGTTTCTGGGGTGTCTTTTGAAGAAGTGGCACCACAGAAGGACAGCATCCTCTCAGGCAGGGAGATTACCTATCACAGAAGGTGTACTGACACCTCAAGCAGCAGCACTGCCAACAGCATAAACTGTTGTCAGCCATGGGCAAGTAGACCCCTAGAATTCGGGAAATCCGAAGGATTAGGGAGGTACTTATTACTGACTCCCTACAACTAGTAATTATTAAAGCTAGATCATTTAGGAACTGGTTTAATGGACTTAGATCTTTAATAGCAACTGAGAAGATGGATAAATAACAGTTACGAAGTCGCTGATTCATACTGACGGGAGGGACTTTATCGGAGAATTCGAAATCCCTACTTTTAGATTATTTCATGGGGACCGATCTGATCGGCAGGGGGGAGTGGCATTGTACTGCCGGGAGTACCTGGATCCCGTGGCCAGCAAAGTCAATGCAGAACAGGAAATGATAGTTGTAGACCTCGCTGTGGGAACAGGTACATACAGCTTTGTTGCTGTTTTAGAGTCCTCATCTGGTTATCGATGATGATGCTAAACTCTACAATGAGATCAGTGAGTTAATAAGGGAAAGGATTACAGTTATCCTCGGAGACTTTAACGGTCACGTTAACAGGACAGATAAAACAGGAGATGCGGAAGCAAGATGATGCCTTCTGGACCCAGTGGGTAACTGAGCCCACAAGGGAACTTTCTTGTGTTCACCACCAAAGATGACTCCATTTCCGGCCTGACTGTAACTGCGCCTTTAGGGGGAAGTGACCATAATCTAACTGATTCTCGCTGTGTGCATATATGGTCGAAGTCAAGGCTCGGCGGCGTGGTGGACCTGATTTAAGAAGAGTGGACGTCAATGGCCTCAGAGACGTAGTGTGTGTAATACATCTGGAAATGAGGCAGAGTGTGAATGCATCTTGGTGCTTCTTCAGAAACTGATTTATAGCACAACTGATAAAGTCTGTGCTCTTATAGTCAGTCAGATCATCACTGTCTCCACCCAAACGGTTCACATGGGAGACAGTAGCAACAGTTAGGAACAGAAAGGCAGGAGTAGACTGTAGCACCAGTCGAGCATGGCAGTACTCCCAAGGTGGATGGAAAGCTGATGACAGGGAGAGCTGGAGCTCCCGTCTCATCAGCCCTCGGGACTAGTGTCTGATCATCCCCCTTTGCTGAACACTTTCAGTGTTTCAGTAACACAGAGAGCAGGACAGCATATTCTCCAATACAAGTTTCTCTAACTGTCAACACAAAATTACATGCACAGTACACACTACACTTCCTAGTCAAAATTAAAAAAGAAAAATGGCGTCCAATAATCAAGCCTCGGAGTCCCCGGGGGGGGGGGAGGGGGACGGGAAATAAGCCTCAAAACTATGAAAATCTCCGTCAAGTTAAAGTGGACAAACTATACACATAAAGGCACAAATAAAAATATTAATAATGTACAATGTGGGTCACTTGATTACCGATGATATTGGTGGCAGTTCTCTAAAACTGCCATAATTACTGGGGAAGGAAATATGTATGAGGAGAGTAATCGCCACTTAAAGGTCTCTCTCTCTCTCTCTCTCTCTCTCTCTCTCTCTCTCTCTCTCTCGGGACTTAATTCAAGCTAGTTCTTAACTACCTTCGAACAATGACGACTTTTTAAAAAAATTATTCTTACTATCACCAGACTATTGTATTCAGCTTAAGGCCTCCTATATCTAATCTCTCCCTAACAAGCCTTCCCTCAGGCTGGATAAAATCGTCTGGCTGAAGCAAGAATAAGCCACAAAAGTCGTCCTGGTACTCATGGGTAACCCGCTGACTGCTACAATTTTTCTCAACTGAATACAATCGTCTGGGCTTGATGGTACCCTTGTGTCTCCCTACACACCAAACAGACACTCCCAAAATGAACAAAGACTAAAACATCCTAAGGTTAATTAAAGTTTCTTACGTCTTGTGTGTGTGTATGTGTGTGTGTGTGTGTGTGTGTGTGTGTGTGTGTGTGTGTGTGTGTGTGTGTGTGTGTGTGTGTGTATGCAGCCAAAGCTGGAAGACGGATTTTGACGAGATTTGGCAGGATGGCTGGAATCGGGTCCCAGATGGGCCAGCTTCAACTTCATGTCGATTGGTATTTTTTGAAGGGGTGTGGTAGACCATAATACTCTTCCCATTGGTGTTGCAATACATGTATGTGGAACAGGCGGCGGGGAAGTCCCGTGAAGCTTCGTATGTCCATATGTCATTCCAGAGAGAGAGAGAGAGAGAGAGAGAGAGAGAGAGAGAGGGTTGTACTCTACACTCCGATGTCCATTGTTTCGCTGATGCTACGATTTTATTCAGCGGAAAATGGAGGTAGCGGTGGTGGTGGTAGTGGTAGCTGTGATGGTGATGATGGTGGTGGTGGTAGCTGTGACGATGATATCGGTGGTGGTGGTTGTGGTAACTGTGATGATGATGGTGGCAGTACCTGTAATGGTGGTGGTACCTGTGATGATAATGGTGTCAGCTGTGGTGATGGTGGTGGTGTTGTTGATGGCAGCTGTGGTGATGGTGGTGGTGTTGTTGATGGCAGCTGTGGTGATGGTGGTGGTGTTGTTGATGGCAGCTGTGGTGATGGTGGTGGTGTTGCTGATGGCAGCTGTGGTGATGGTGGTGGTGTTGTTGATGGTAGCTGTGGTGATGGTGGTGGTGTTGTTGATGGCAGCTGTGGTGATGGTGGTGGTGTTGTTGATGGCAGCTGTGGTGATGGTGGTGGTGTTGCTGATGGCAGCTGTGGTGATGGTGGTGGTGTTGTTGATGGCAGCTGTGGTGATGGTGGTGGTGTTGTTGATGGCAGCTGTGGTGATGGTGGTGGTGTTGTTGATGGCAGCTGTGGTGATGGTGGTGGTGTTGTTGATGGCAGCTGTGGTGATGGTGGTGGTGTTGTTGATGGCAGCTGTGGTGATGGTGGTGGTGTTGTTGATGGCAGCTGTGGTGATGGTGGTGGTGTTGTTGATGGCAGCTGTGGTGATGGTGGTGGTGTTGTTGATGGCAGCTGTGGTGATGGTGGTGGTGTTGCTGATGGCAGCTGTGGTGATGGTGGTGGTGTTGTTGATGGCAGCTGTGGTGATGGTGGTGGTGTTGTTGATGGCAGCTGTGGTGATGGTGGTGGTGTTGTTGATGGCAGCTGTGGTGATGGTGGTGGTGTTGCTGATGGCAGCTGTGGTGATGGTGGTGGTGTTGTTGATGGTAGCTGTGGTGATGGTGGTGGTGTTGTTGATGGCAGCTGTGGTGATGGTGGTGGTGTTGTTGATGGCAGCTGTGGTGATGGTGGTGGTGTTGCTGATGGCAGCTGTGGTGATGGTGGTGGTGTTGTTGATGGCAGCTGTGGTGATGGTGGTGGTGTTGTTGATGGCAGCTGTGGTGATGGTGGTGGTGTTGCTGATGGCAGCTGTGGTGATGGTGGTGGTGTTGCTGATGGTAGCTGTGGTGATGGTGGTGGTGTTGTTGATGGCAGCTGTGGTGATGGTGGTGGTGTTGTTGATGGTAGCTGTGGTGGTGTTGCTGATGGCAGCTGTGGTGATGGTGGTGGTGTTGTTGATGGTAGCTGTGGTGGTGTTGCTGATGGCAGCTGTGGTGATGGTGGTGGTGTTGTTGATGGTAGCTGTGGTGGTGTTGCTGATGGCAGCTGTGGTGATGGTGGTGGTGTTGTTGATGGTAGCTGTGGTGGTGTTGCTGATGGCAGCTGTGGTGGTGGTGGCTGTTCAAAAACGGCTCTCATTTGGAAAAGTGCTTTGCGACCTTGAAAACACTTGCTCCAAAGTGAAGCGTGGTTCACAGATGGCTCTGATTTGGGCAAGTGCTTGGGGGTCCGATGGCGTGGCGAGGCTCTTTTGAACTATAATATCTACTGTAGAATGGTTCTAAGCTGACCTGTGCTGATTTGACAGGGCCTACTTGGATGTGAAGGCTCTGAATGGACATGGAAAGCGCTCAAATATCCTGTACTCAACTGACTGACCCTGAAAGAATAAGAATGACCTGAATTGATGGAAGTGACGACGGGGCCTAAATAAACTTCAGTTTACCTAACTAGGTCAAAACAGATGTAATGGACCTGAGTAGATCTGTAGCTGCACTGATGGACCTGTATCAACTTTTTTATTTAGTAGAGACGAATTCTAACTGGCCCTGACGAAGCCTGAACTGATTCAATTAAAACCGGACTGGATGTGAAAAATCTTCCTGGACCAAAATCAAACTGGCTGGACCTGACCTAAATGAATACGAACAGGCCTAACTGGTCTAACTACTGTAGGTCGCAATAGACATGACTGGCCCGATGGACCTTAAGCGGTATTCATGAACCTTACTAGTCCTGAATTGGCCTTGACCAATGCGACTAACCCTGACTGCATGTGGAGGGCCTAAGTAAACGATTAATGGTCTGCATGAATCTAACTGGACCTGAAAGGCTCTAAACACACCTTAATGGACAATAACTGAAGTAAAGGAACGTAAATTCACAAGAGGAGGTCTTTATTGCTCTAATGTTTAATAATATTCAGCTTAATCCTGCATCATCCTTGAACATGCTTGGGGTTTCATTTACTCGGGACTTATCTTGGAAAGAGCATATTACATCTCTTGTAAAATCTGCTTCCAAGAGATTGGGTGTGCTAAGCCGTCTCCGCTCTTTCTTTACCCCTGCACAATTGTTGACTCTATACAGGGGTTTTATCCGCCCCTGTGTGGAGTACAACTCTCATGTGTGGGGAGGCTCACCACATACAGCTCTTCTCAATAGGGTGGAGTCAAAGGCTTTTCGTCTCATTAACTCTCCTCCTCTTACTGACTCC
>NC_137063.1:34260131-34287631 GCF_032717465.1 Coenobita brevimanus | reverse complement strand
AGTCCACACACTGACCCACCTTGCACCACCACTACGCACAACACTGAACCGAGACGCTGCAACGTGCTGCACACTGGGTCACTGAAGTTTTCTTTAGCTACGCCATAAATACGGCATCGTTTATATTCTACTTCCACCGTCATTTAATTGCTAAAATTAGCTCTACACTGGGAAGGACAGCTGCTCATAACTGACTAATCAGAACATACCCGAATGTCAGTCTGTCTTCGGCGTTAATCCCATCAGCCCAAGTACGTTATTTACAAATTGTTTTGGCTGACGCGAGAAAATTACTGCTGCACTGGTACACACACACACACACACACACACACACACACACACACACACACAGGTACTCACCCCTAGCCTGGTGTAGCGTGATGTGGTGTGCGTGTGTGTACGTACACCTACACCCAACTGCCAAGCTTTAAATAACCAACGCCACGTGTAGACGTGAGGGGGAGGGGAAGGGAGGTGGGTGACCTAGTGGGGGGAGGGGAATGAAGTGGTTACGAGATGGAATGGGGGGATGGGAGAGAAGGGCAGAGAAAGAGGAAAGGTTAATTAGGGAGGAAGGAGCGAGGAGAAAGGGAGAACATGAGGAAAGGAACAGAAGGGAGAGATAGATAAAGGAAGGAATGAAGGAAGAAAAGGAAAGTTGGATGGATGGATGTTGGCTGGATGGATCCATGGAGAGATGGATGGATGGGTGGGTGGGTGGGTGGATGGATGGACAGATGAATGGATGGATATTGGATGGATGTTGGATGGATGGATGGATGGATGGATGTTGGATGGGTGGATGGATGGATGAATGGATGTTGGATGGATGGATGTTGGATGGATGTTGGATGGATGGATGATGGATGGATGTTGGATGGATGGATGTTGGATGGGTGGATGGATGGATGGATGGATGTTGGATGGGTGGATGGATGGATGAATGGATGTTGGATGGATGGATGATGGATGGATGTTGGATGGATGGATGATGGATGGATGTTGGATGGATGGATGGATGGATGGATGGATGGATGGATGATGGATGGATGTTGGAAGGATGGATGGATGGATGGATGGATGGATGGATGGATGGATGGATGGATGAATGAATGAATGAATGAATGAATGACGGAAGGAAGGAAGGAAGGAAAGTAGGAAGGAAGGAAGGAAGGAAGGAGGGAAGGGATGAAGGAAGGAAGGAAGAAAACAAGGAAGAATGAAGGAAGGAAAAGATGAATGAATGAATGACGTAAGGAAGGAAAGATGGAAGATGAATATATGAATGAATGAATGAAGGGAGGAAAGAAGGGAGAGATATATAAATGACTGAAGCACGGAAAGAAGGGAGATTAATGAATACAGGAAGGAAGGAAGGAATGGAATGATGAATGTATGAGTGTAAGAACGGATGAATGAATGAAGGAAGGAAGATATATGTGTATGAAAGAAAAGGAAACAAAGAAAGAAGGAAAGATGAACAGAAGGGAAAGACGGACGAAGGAAGTATCGGAAATGGATGAATGAATGAAAGAATGATTGAAGGTAGGTAGGTAGGTACACTAGGTAGGCAGGCAGGCAGGCAGGCAGGCAGGATGGATGAATGGATGGATGGATGGATGGATGGAAGGAAGGTAGGTAGGTAGGTAGGTAGGTAGGTAGATAAGTGGGTAGGTAAGTGGGTAGGTAGGTATTTAGGTAGGTAGGTGGTAGGTAGGTAGGTAGGTAGGTAGGTAGGGAGGGAGGGAGGGAGGGAGGTAAGTATTTAGGTAGGTTGGCAAGTAGGTAAGTAGGTAGGTAGGTAGGTAAGTGGGTAGGTAGGTATTTAGGTAGGTAGGTGGTTGGTAGGTAGGTACTGTAGGTAGGTAGGTAGGTAGGTAGGTAGGTGGGTAGGTAGGTAGGTAGGTAGGTAGGTAGGTAGGGAGGGAGGGAGGGAGGGAGGGAGGGAGGGAGGGTGGTAAGTATTTAGATAGGTTGGTAAGTAGGTAGGAAGGTAGGAAGGTAGGAAGGAAGGAAGGAAGGAAGGAAGGAAGGTAGGTAGGTAGGTAGGTAAGTATGCCGGTAGGCAGGTAGGTAGGTAGAAAGGAAGGAAGGAAGGTAGGTAGGTAAGTATGCCGGTAGGCAGGCACGCAGCACGCGGACAGGTAGGAAGGCAGGCAGGCAGGTAAGCAGGGAGGTAGGTAGGTCGGTAGCAACGAAGGTAGGTACTGTAGGTATTAACCTATCTGTGACAGGACGGAACTGGGCATTTTCAAAATCTGATAGAGAAGGGAACCCGTGGGACGGGACCTGTGATCGCGACAATGCGCCGATGACGAGAGGCGGAGGGCGGTACGCTGAATGCCCTTCCAGAAAAATCCATCGTGCAGGTGTTCCGGAAGCTAATGGGTTAAACACTGGCAAATCTCATTGTTTTTCTTTAAACACTGTCACACTTATCAGTTTCTTTACCCCATCTGCGCCCACCATCCTCGATATAGGACGGAACTGGGTATTTTCAAAATTTGATAGACAAGGGAACAACGGGGCAGGGACCAATGAGTTGCTGGACGATGAGCTGATGCCGAGAGTCTTAGCGCGGTACGCCTAGAGCCCTTCCAACAAAAGCCTTTGCACAGGAACTCTGGGAACTAATGGGTTAAGGAGGGAAGGAATGAAGGATGGAAGGTGGATAGGTATTAAGGAAGGTAGGTAGGAAGGAAGGAAGGTAGATAGGTATTAAGGAAGGAAGGAAAGAAGGTGGACAGGTATTAAGGAAGATAGGTAGGAAGGAAGGAAGGTAGACAGGTATTAAGGAAGGTAGGTAGGAAGGAAGGAAAGAAGGATGGAAGGAAGGAAGGAAGGTGGATAGGTATTAAGGAAGGTAGGCAGGAAGGAAGGAAGGTAGACAGGTATTAAGGAAGGAAGGAAGGAAGGAAGGAAGGAAGGAAGGAAGGAAGCCAGGCAGGCAGGCAGGCAGGCTGGGGGGTAGGTCGGTAGGAAGGAAGGAAAGTATGTATTACGGAAGGAAGGAAGGAAGGTAGATAGGTAGGCAGGTAGGTTGGCAGGTAGGTTGGCAGGTAAGTTGGGAGCAGGCAGGTAGGTAGGCAGGTGGGTAGGCAGACAGACGGGCAAGTAGGAAGGAAGGAGAGAAAGAAGGTAGGTAGGTAGGCAGATAGACAGATAGATAATAGATAGATAGATAGATAGATAGATAGGTAGGTAGGTAGGCAGGAAGGTAGGTAGACAGACAGACAGACAGAGACAGGAAGGAAGGAAGGATGGATGGATGGATGGATGAAAGGAAGGAAGGTAAGTAGGAACAGCACTGTATCAATGTAGGTAGGTATGTATGTATGTATGTATGTAGGACGGAAGGAAAGAAGGAAGGAGGAAAGATAGGAGAAAGGAAGAATGAAAGAAGGGAAGAAAGAAGAGAAAGAAAGAAAGAGAGAAAGAAACGAAGGAAGGGTGGCAGATGGGTATGATGGAAAGTAGGAAGGCAGGTGAGTGGAAAAGGAAGGACGTATGCAGACACACTAACAGACCAACAGACACGTAGGAAGTAGAGCTGTTGTGTAGCAAGGCCGTGTGTGTGTGTGTGTGTGTGTGTGTGTGTGTGTGTGTGTGTGTGTGTGTGTGTGTGTGTGTGTGTGTGTGTGTGTGTGTGTGTGTGTGTGTGTGTGTGTGTGTGTGTGTCAATACCCTCTCATCAGGTGCCAAAGTCGTAGGTGGTAGGTGGGTGTTTGTGGCCTACTGGTGGCGGTCACGGCCTTCACACGCACAATCTATCCCTCTCCTATACTCTGTTTAACCAGGCGTAGAACAGTTCTCTCTCCATCTTGAATGCTGAGTTGTAACAAGAGATTAATACTGGAATACCGTGTTATACTCCTTTTACTCTAACTTGGCCTAAAATTCCCATCTCTCCATCTTGAATGCTGAGCTGGTGCAATAGATAACACTAAAGTCTGATGCTAGTCACGAAGTAGTGCTGTAGAGCCGTGGCACTGCCTTTTTCTGCCACTGAGTTACATTAATAGGATGCAAAACAACGAAAATCTGGGACATGTTACGGTGAATGAGCTTGATGAAGTAATATGGCAAGGGTGTAGAGTCGTGGTTTTCCTATTGTGCCAATGACCTACATGTAACAGGCTGCAAAAGAACGAAGATCTTAACCTACTTAAAGTGAATGTACTATAATAAAGATGTACGAGTACTTATTATTATTTTATTTTTTACAGGAGGGATAAAGGAAGGAGAGTGTCGTCTCAAATCTCATTCTTCCTGCTAAAATATACTTCTAATCCCTTCCCTGTTGTAGCTAAGACACCACTACCTCCTCCTCATCCTCCTCCTCCTCCTCCTCCTCCTCCTCATCATCATCATCATCATCATCATCATCATCATCATCATCATAACCACCATTAAGAATTTCCTCGTGCCTCTTGTTCTGTCCGTAATAATAAATCTTACTTATGACAGAAGCATCATCAAATTCCTGTCGTATTCGTTTCTTACACGATGGCAAGGGAAGGAGAATACAGTATTATCAGTACGATCAGTCCCCAGTCGTAGGGAGGACACGGGCAGGCAAGCAAGGAATTTTCTCATGTCTATTGTTATTCTGGGAAAACAATTCTTAGGTAGATGCAAATTTCCTTATTACCGTATGCTATACTTAGTCCAGGGCATCATTTCTTCGCAGTTACTGTCGAGGGGAATGGCTAGATCTCGAAAATGGGCTTCTTTAGGCTATGTCCAGAGACTAATACCAGGCACAGTTCCGATCAGCACTTCTATAACAATGTCTAATACGATCTTCCCCACTCCACCCCTAAAAATAAGCAAGCGGGTTCGATTTGGTTGCCATTCAGCCATAGTAGCTAAAAGTAATTTTACGCATTCGAAACAGTCTAAACCTTTTTATAGATCTCGCCAAACAAGCCAGTACTGTATATTTAAACAGGTTGAATGATTCTCATCTCGCTTCAACAGTTCACACCACCTCTTCTGCTGCCAGTCAGTTAATACTGGGATTATTTATAAAGTTTGATCACGTCACGAAACATTATTAGAATATAAATCTTGCGTCCCTCCTTCAACATCACTGGGTACCATACGTACTCCTGTCTACACTACGCTGAACTACAGGTGTAAAAGATGACTTCAAGAATGCAGTGGTAAAGGTGCAACAAACATCGAGGACATCTATCTCTGGTGTCTGACGCTGCATGCTAAGAAGTGGCCTCGGGCAAATGGAACTCCAGATATTCCTGTACCTACTCAATAACGACCACTCTTCGCAGGCCACTCCACTCTATGGAACTCTTCCTAGACTAGCCAGAGGTATTCAGGTGCGTTGGACTCCCGCTGCATTAGTCTAGAACCCTAGACGTGTGATGGTATTACTGACCGCAACTGTACAAATTCGAAAAAAGGTATGTCAATGACAGTGGTATGAGCTGGAGGGAGGGCAACCTGATGGCAGAGGACAGGAGGACATGGAGGTGTTGTTTGTGGACATCCCCTCCGAGACTGAGGCTCTGGCTACAGATAAATAGACAGACAGACCGCTAGATAGACAGCTAGATAGATACAGACAGACAGACAGACAAACTTTCACTGGGACATGCTTCTCTTAGCCAAATAAAACGCTATGGGTGTAGCTGGTCTAAAAATACAACCGGTGCGCCTGATAGTGCAAGGCCACTCTGTGCTACACATACCAAAGCCCACTTGCTTAGGAATGCAATCGTCTAGGTGAATAGGCAACATGCTGACAGTGTTTTGTATTAATAGGACCAACACTTGAACTCACACTCCTACCAGCATTATCAAACTTGAACTCACACTCCTACCAGCATTACCATTGCCACTACTACTGTTGTACCATCACCACTAATATCATCACCTTTAATACCATCACCACCATAAGTACCCTAATATCACCACTGTTATCACCACCGCCACTAACATCATCACCACGACTACCGTAATCACTAACATTAAGAAAATAGGTGGTGTGTGTGTGTGTGTGTGTGTGTGTGTGTGTGTGTGTGTGTGTGTGTGTGTGTGTGTGTGTGTGTGTGTGTGTGTGTGTGTGTGTGTGTGTGTGTGTGTGTGTGTGAACCCTTCGGATAACTACATGCCACACAGTAAAAGACGCTGAACGGCGAGGTGACAGCGATGGTGTAAATTATAACTGCGTGCGGCCAGTTGTGTGCGAATCACGCGCACTTTTGTGCAGAATTCTTCGCCAGACACTGGGTACCTTCTACAGGTCATACCGCTGGGTGGAATGAACTGAAATTTCACATGGGCATGCCCGGTATGTTAGAGAAGGTCCATGTCAAGTTTGGTGTCAGTGCGGGGCTCGGAGGCAAGCGCTTCGAGACCCATAAGGGCGGCTAAGCGCTTGTTAGTCACTATAATACGATAGCGGAAAGGAATGGGGGAGAACAGTAGGGTGAATGAAATCGAATGAGCTTATATGAATGGGTGGGTGGCTGGCTTGGTGGATGAGGGAGAGGAGGGGACAGCGTGACTACTGTAATGAAACCTCTCATTACCGTAAACAGACAGAATGGTTTGCACATGTATGACAAGCTTGCGGTGGTACCCTACTGTTCAGTAATAACGTCCAAATTATTTATAATATTTCGTCGTATATTATACATCAATTGAAGTAATTTCTTCCTTCTTCCACCATTCTTCCATGTGTACCCAAACTCTTGTCATATACCACCACGCGTCAACTCCGCTAATCGTTGTGCATCCCTCTCCTCTCTGTTGAGTGATTCGACGACCCAGGCTTCGAAACCCAAGGAGTTCAGACCTCTATTTACCTTGGTTCAGACCTCTATTTACCTTGGTTCAGACCTCTATTTACCTTGGTTCAGACCCCTATTTACCTTGGTTCAGACCTCTATTTACCTTGGTTCAGACCTCTATTTACCTTGGTTCAGACCTCTATTTACCTTGGTTCAGACCTCTCACAAGGAGAATGTTGGCAACGTTAAATGTTTAAGCTGGAAACTTGGCCAACTGTACAGTCTCGGTTCACTACTATTATCACCACAACCACTGTCGCTACTACCACTACTATTACTACAACTACCATCACTTCTATCACCGCCACTACCATCATCGCGACCATTACCACCATCACTACCATCACCATCACCACTACCACCATCACCAGCATTATAAATATCAATATCTCTACAACTACGAGACAACCATTATTACTATCACTATTACCTACATTAACTCAGAATCGATATCGCTACTACTACTATATACCACCACAACTACCACAACCACCAAAACCTTATACCATACCCACCTCTCCAGTCATTACCACCGCCTCAACCACCATCTTCAACCCTCACAACATCCACCACTAAGGCAACCACTACTTACATAACCACTGTCACCACAAGCCCAATCACCACCACCACCACCACCATAACCATAACAACCATCTCCACCACTACCACCACCTCCACTACAACAACCACTACCACCAAAACAACCACCTCCACCATTACCATCACAACAATTATCACCACCACACCACCACCACAAGCACCACCGCCATAAACATAACCTACCTCACTACACCACCACATCCACCACCACTACCACCACCACAGAGTACAAACAGGGTACTAAAAATTCTAAAATATTTGTGCAGAGCTATCTAGATCATGAGGGTGGCGAAGGGTACGGGACTGTCAACTGAACGCTTCCGGAGTACACACACAATTCGCTTTCACTCGCCACCAGCACGTCTTTTTCCGGTCACACCACTCTCATGCCCATCATCATCATCATCATCATCATCATCATCATCATCATCATTATCATCATCATCATCCTGACCTTAATTCCGCTCATATAAATTGGGCCAAACATGTCCATAAAAGGGAAAAAGGAAAGCTTAAAGAGAATTATTATTATTATTATTATTATTATTATTATTATTATTATTACTATCAACCAGAGCAACGTGAAAGCATCAAACCAGGCCAATTACGACCACAGTACCCCGGGATTTGGTGCACACATCCCTTCACTCCTCACTCAAGCCTTCCAAACCCACGGCACCATCCCACACCACAATCACCTTTCCTTACACACACACACACACACACACACACACACACACACACACACACAGAAGGGGGGTGGGAAACGTGAATGACAACACCTGTCAACAGCTTCTGCCTAGTGTCTGCTGACGGTTGTATGATCTGCCAGTCCTACCAGTGTCAGCAGTCACTATATACCCTGACATGAACGAGTGAGGAAAACAGAATATTTACGCAAGACACAGGCAATGGTATTTTTCTCGATTCCCTGCGCCTCATCAGCAGTCAAGTGAAGGGTGTACCTTGAAGGTGGAACCCTACCCCTCCAGAACCAAGTCAGATTCCCTCATGTAAATGTGTACTGAGAGCTTTGCGTCGATCAACACCCAAGGGATGCCACTTGTCAGGCCTTCCTATGTGTGTCAGTACTGCACTACGTAGCGAGTTTCACTGGTAACAAGGAATGCGTCTCCTCTATAAGGCCCGGCTAAAACCATGTTAGAACATAATGCCCTGGTATAGATGTCTTGTGCCAGCCCACACCTGTGCTGACTGGACAAAGATGAGCAACGTGCCTTGTGACTGGTTGAGGGCAATAACTTCCCACTGCTCACTCAGGATTAAACCTCATGACCCTCATCAGCAGCACCGGAACATTTCAGCACTTGTGGTCCAGTTCCAAGGAATACCAAACCTGGCCAGGGAGAGACTTCCCCCGCCCCCCACGCCTTATCAAAACTCACAAAAACTGCGCTCTCCATTCTCAAGCTGGTGGAGGTGCCAAGATCGGATGCAAGCCAACATCAGCTGATCTACTTGGCCGGTGTTTGCGCCCACGTAACCAGTTTACAGCGGCTGTACCTGTGCTATGCTTGCCCACACAACAGATGAAGCTGAAAGCCTAAACTGACGCGGGACCCTCTCCACTCTACCGCTGCTGCTCACGGTGTAGCTGTCCCCCGTCATTCCTATATACAGGCACCTCCTTATGTCCTCTTTTGCATCCTTTTTTTGGCCATTAAATGTCATGTAGTTTAAAGACAAAATACTTACTAAAGTTCGACTGCTACCTGTGAAGCTTATTCGTCAGCCTGTTCCAATTTACAGCAACAGTTGTATGTTGAAGGTTCTGATGTCTCAGAAATTAGGACATACATAATTATAACGAGGACTGCGTACATTATAATTACCAAATTTCAACTGTAAGTTTTAGGTGGTAACGGTAGATTCTCATATATATATATATATATATATATATATATATATATATATATATATATATATATATATATATATATATATATATATATATATATATAATTCATCATCATCATCCGTACCTCCTTTCCCACCCTAGGGCAAGGTGAGCAGTAGCAACGTCCAGACAGCCCAAATTTGCCCAGTCCAATGGCCCACACTTCCATTCACTCATCATTCAAGCCCAGGAATAATGGCCCTACCTGATACGCCAAAAACATTCACCACGTTCTGTACCTTCACATAAACGTATCCGATAGGATCAATCCGGAAGCTGCCACGTTAAATGGGGGTGCAAAATCCCACGTTAAATGGGGGTGCGCTTCTCCTCAAAATATTCAACAAACCAGCTCGATCTCTTGTCAGTTCCCTAGCCTCACCGACTTCCAAACCTCTCCTCCTCACACACTCATCCACCATATCCCTCCACCTTCTCCTTGGCCTGCCTCGCCTCCTCCTTCCTTCAAATTCGCTCAGATATACCTTTTCATCACTCTACTGTTATCCACTCTCCCTACATGACCATACCATCTCAGCACACTCTCTTCGATTCTGGTGTCCACAGACTTCCTCATTCCACATCTTTCACGATTCACATTGTTTCGTATCTATCCACTCTCTGTACTCCACATACATTCCTCAGCAGTCCCATCTCCACTGCTCTCACCCCTGACTTTTCATTGTCATGCCACACCATAGTCTCACTTCCATATGTTACAGTTGGCTTTAACACTCCTTCATGTAAGCCTCGTGCAGGTGCAACACTCAGGCGTCTGTTTCTTATCAAGGCCTTCATAGCACAAGTTACTTTCCTTCCTGGAGTCACTTTACTTTCCACTTCTTTGGCACATTTTCCTCTCTTTTCTATCACTGTACCAGGTATTTGAAGTCTCTCACCAATTCGAGTCTCTCTCCATTCACTGTGACATCACACTGGGAGTCGCATTCTCTCTCAATACCCATCACTTTACTCTTTTCTACATTTACTCTCAAGGCACGACGCTCACAGACATCAACAAAACTCTGCACTAGTCTACCAAGTTCTTGTCCGGTATTTGCAAAGTAGTACTGCATCATCAGCATACAACAAATCTGAGATATTCCATCCATCACCATTCATTTATAACGCCATCCCCCTCTCCATTACTCGTGTTTTTACTTCTCTCATCACCTCATATATATATATATATATATATATATATATATATATATATATAGATAGATAGATAGATAGATAGATAGATAGATAGATAGATAGATAGATAGATAGATATACTGAACAACCATGGGAACATCACACAACCTTGTCGAACGCTCACGCCGATCGTGAACCATTCACTTAGATGCCCATTTACCCTTACACACGCTTCACTACCATCATAAGAACTCTTGAAGACACCTAGCAGCTTACCATGTACACCGTCCATGCGCAAAACCTTCCACAATCCTCATCTGTGTACTTTGTCGTATGCTCTTTCCAGATCCATGAATGCCATTATCACCATATAATACTTCTCACATGCCTTCTCCACTATCTCTCTCACTGCAAATATTTGATCCAAACATCCCCTGCCACTCCTAAAGCCACTCTGTTCATCACTTACCAGGAATTCTGATATCCTGCTTACTTTCTCTAAAATAATTCTTCCATTTACCTTCCCTACCACACTCAATAAACTGATGCCACGATAATTCTTGCACTCACTTCGCTCACCTTTATTTTTGTACAGGAGTATATATAAGAGGAGCCTGTGGAGTCACATGGAGAGACAGGCTGACAAATGAGGATATAAAGGAGTGTTGTGGTGTGGATGTGGATGTGATAGGAAGCGTTAGGAGGAATACACTGAGGTGGTTTGGCCATGTGGAGAGGATGGAGGGTGAGAGACTGACGAGGAGAGTGTATGTGAGTGAGGTGGAGGGGGGGAGAGGGAAGGGGAGGCCGAGGATGAGATGGAGGGATGGGGTGGAGAGGTATATGAGAGAGAGGGGTGTGAATTGGGAGCAGGGCAGTGAAATGGCGGGGGACAGGGCGACGTGGAGGCGATTTGTTTGTGGCCACCCCGTACGGGATTGAGGCGTCTGGCAATAGATAGATAGATAGATGGATAGTATAATCACTGCGTTTTTCCACTCTGCTGGCACAGTTTCACTCATCCATGCCTTCTTATGTGTCTCCAACAAGCACCTCATTCCGCTCTCTCCATTACACTTAATCATCTCTGCATACACCACATCAACCCCAGCTGCTTTCCCATTTTTCAGCTGCTTCACAGCGCTCTTCACCTGTGCGAGTGTCACGTTTCCTGTCACTGCATTCCTTCTCTGCACACCCCCAAAACCAATCATGTTTACAGCGGCTCTGCTCTCCCTATTCCCATTCATCAGGCTTTCAAAATATTCTTTCCATCTGGTCCTTACTTCATCCCCATGGGTTAATAATCTACCACTTACATCCTTCACACTTTCACATTTCTTTCCACTGTCACTTCTACATTTCCGCACCTTTTTCCAGAATAACTTCCTATTTTCAGAGTAATTTGCATTCATTTTTCTTCCTAGATCTTTACCTCCTTTTTTCTCTTCCGATCAGCGAAGTTAAGCAACGTTGGGTCTGCTTAGTACTTGGATGGGTGACCGCCTGGGAACACCAGATGCTGTTGGCATCCCTACGTGTCAAGTGGGGTTGGTGGAGGATTAGTGCCCCTCCCTGTAAAATAATTAAGCCCTTGGCCACCCCGTCTGGGATACATGGCGTCTGGCAATGAGTGAATGATTATATCACTTGAACCCCTGTCCTGTAACTAGCCATTTCATCCTCTCTTCATCCACTGCTCTCTTAACCTCATCATCCCACCATGCCATACCTTTCTTCTTAGCTGTTACTCTTGTCACACCACACATCGCTTTAGCATTCCTAACTATGCAATCCCTATATGCATCGCACAGGCTGTCCGGATCCATTTCATTCCAATTCACTGATTCTAACTCCTCTCCTACTTCGGTCCTGTATTCATCTGCCATTTCTTTGATCCTCAGCTTCTCGACTTTCAGTCTTTCTCCATGACTGTTCCTCTCTCTCCTGGTCCACCTCACTCCTCTCAGCTTGATCTTGCATACCACAATCATATGATCTGACAGACCTCCACACTGTTCTCTCGCAGCCCTCGTATCAGCAACCATTCCCATCATCGACCTCTCTACGAGCACGTAATCAATCACGCTCCTTTCAACACGATCTTCGTTCCCTCTATACCATGTATATTTATGTGCATCTTTGTGCATGAAATTTGAGTTACAAATGCACAACCTCCTATCCTGACATAGCCTTCAGCCGCTGCCCATTATCATTCTCTCCTGGTTCTCCATTACAACCTATTATGTCATCCTCAGGACTAATGCCTACTCTTCCATTCATATCGCCCATTACGATCACTTTATAGCTCCTACGCATTTCTCCAACTGCTTCATCCAGTTCATTCCAAAACCTTTCTCTCACCCCTGTCATCACATGGCGCATACACTACCACTTGCACCTTCTCAAACTTGATCTTGATATACATACATCTCGAGCTGAAACATTTGTAATCATTCCACTCTCCCACACTCCATTCATCAACAAAGCAACTCCTTCCTTGCATCTTCCTCGGTAATTCATGCCCAACCTTACACACTTTACACTCTCCCATATATATATATATATATATATATATATATATATATATATATATATATATATATATATATATATATATATATATATATATATATATATATATATATATATATATATATATATATATATATATATATATATATATATATATATACCGGGTGTTTTAAAAGTGCGTCACTAATTTGATATTCAGTTTTCATTGCCGGTAATCGACCAATGACGTTCATCTTGTGACAAACTCTTACTCAGTAGTTGAGAATTTTTTGAAGTCTACATTTGAAGTGTTGCACCGTTTTCTTCTGCTACCATGCTGACTCTAGAGCACAGATGTAAATCACTGCATGGCAGGAGGTTTTTCAATTTGTGGTTGAAGTGCAGCGATGATTCCGGGCAGTCTATGGACAGCATTGTGCATCAGATAGAAACACCATCGTTGCCACCCACCAAAAGTTTATGGAGACCAGATCCGTTAAGGACAAACCCCGATCAGGAAGACCTCGAAGTGGGCGGAGGGAGGAGAATGTCGAAACTGTCCATGAGGCTTTTGCTCAGAGTCAAGGAAAGTCCGTTCAGCGAGCAGCTGTGGAACTGAACATCAGCGAACATCTATCCAATGATTTTTGTAGTGTGATCTCAAGTTGTATCCATAAAAGATCCAGGTGGTTCAGAAGCTGAAACCTCAGGACTACGATTGCCCGGTGGAGATGTGTGAGGCACTGCTGCACCACTACGAAAGAGACCCATCGATCCTGGAGCACATGTGGTTCAGTGACGATGCTCTCTTCCACCTTTCTGGTCGCGTAAATCTGCACAACACCCGCATCTGGGGAACTCACAATCCTGTGGAAATCCGTGAACATAAAAGCGACACGCCGAACTTGATCGTCTGGTATGCCATCTCCTCAGCTGGGCTGATTGGTCCGTTCTTCTTCCAGGATAAAGATGGAAATTCCGTGAACATCAACAGAGACAATTACCTTCGTATGCTTGAGGAGTTCTGCATCCCCCAACTGTCAGCTGTAGCCAACATGCATGAAGTCATTTTCCAGCAAGACGGTGCCCCTGCTCATTACCTAGGTGAGGTCCGCTCATTTCTGAATAAGCAGTTCCCAGATTGGAAGACTGGTCGCCGTGGTCCAATCGAATGGGCTGCTTGCTCACCTGATCTTACACCATACGACTTCTTTTTGTGGGGCTACATTAAGAGCAAAGTGTACGCCACCAAGCCGTGACACCTCCCCACACTAGAAGAATGGATCAGGAATGTGTGCTTCTGTTACTCCCGAAATGTTGTCCAATGTCGGCCAAGAATGTGTAAAACGGTGGCTCGCTTGTTTCGAAAAAGGCGGTGCCCACGTTGAGGTGTACCTGTTACTTTCCAGTAGACTTATGAAGCCAAGTTTGATGCCACCCAAATTCTCGTGAATCGTAGATTCAGCAACTAAACTGTCATTTGGTTCCTCTTGGAATTGCAATTCTAACAAATTCTAAAAAATAACGAGAGACTTTTGAAACAGTATATATATATATATATATATATATATATATATATATATATATATATATATATATATATATATATATATGTACATACATAAAATGTCTCTTTAAACCTTCTACAATGCAGTGTCTTTAAATATTGCTAGCAGGGGGGTATCCGGCGTTGCCTGGGTAAAACCCGTCCATGCCGAAAAAGCCTGGGACTCCGGGTGGTCACTCCCCCAGTGGGAGAAGAACCTCAGGGTCCCATTTTACCCAGAGAACCTATCTTCCTCCTTGGGGCCATTTCCCCTGAGACCTATTCCCCGTGGACCTATTCCTACCATGGACCTATTTTCCCACTATCCACCAACCCTGCCCACCCGACTGACCCGTTGTACTGTATCTAATAATAAGGTTGCTGAAGCGGAAAACCTCTATGGTAATTGGCAACCTGTGTCCACCATGCTGATTTATATTTAATTAGTTTTAATCTTGGACATCAGGGACGCCACTTTGGCAACTGTAATTACAAATCTATATTCGTCGTAAACAGTTACACCTGTTACAGTTCTTAAGGGAGTTCTATATACATCCACCTCGATTGCCACAGAAGACACACAGGCAAACTTTATATATATATATATATATATATATATATATATATATATATATATATATATATATATATATATATATATATATATATATATATATATATATATATATATACAGAGAGAGAGAGAGAGAGAGAGAGAGGAAACAATGAATGCAAGTATGAATACGAATCATAGAGCATATCTGAGACAGTTGGAGAGGTCCAGAAGAGATGTCACCTCGACGACGATCGAGACAAGACTGAGCCCAGCTGATTAAATTTCACAATTGTCTGATTGTCGCTCTGCTGGCCATGCATTCGATACAACTGCGTCCGCACAACACACTACCTTCATGCCGCGTTCTCGTTGCACAGGTACGGGTGGTCAAGTTTTCAGCTTTAATGCTTAACTGTGCCAACGCTCGCCTTGGGCAGGGTCTGAACTCTGGTGACAGACTTAGCTCTGGTGTATCGCTGGATGCATTCGAATGATTCACAACAGAAGTGGAGATGGTGCAGGGGATGATTGGAGCTAATGGGTGATGTGATGCAGGGGAGCAGGAGGGTTTGGGTTTAAAAGGAAGGGTGAGACAGTAAAGGATGGTATCTGGTGAAAGGATAATTATAATTTGAATTGTATTATCAAATCACAGATTATTACAAGTTTGTAATGGATTTCTGAGACATACTTCGCATATATACTGTACTGAACTGAGAAGCTTCGCCACAATAATCGCTTGCAACCGCTCTTTCCTCACGCACCAGTTGCACCAGCCACGCCACACCTCCCCTTTCTACAAACACACACACAATCGTTCACCCTGCTGTTTCCCTCCCTCCCTTCCCCTTCCTCTGCGGTACCATCGACCAGGAAGCACAACTATTACCCCTGCTGCAGCTATGGGAGGATTTCATCACGCATCTAAATATGACTTACTTTAACGACGGGGTCACAGCTAGGAGTTCCCGAGGCGTTTGATCCTGGCCACGGCATTAACATAAACTAAATCTTGTTTGCAAGTAGAGAAATCATAAGTACAATTTCCAAATTTTGAGTTTAAACATAGAGCAGCATAATATGATAATGATTGTGTGTGTGTGTGTGTGTGTGTGTGTGTGTGTGTGTGTGTGTGTGTGTGTGTGTGTGTGTGTGTGTGTGTGTGTGTGTGTGTGTGTGTGTGTGTGTGTGTGTGTGAACTACAACCCCCAAACACTTTTCATCCGATTATAACTAAACTCCGTGGACATGCTGACGGTAGGGAAAGGGGATGATCTTTTACTTTTGAGAATAACTGATCGACTGCCAAGTCACATGACAAGTTTAAAGCCTAACCTAACGAGGTCAGCTTAAGTTACTTTTATCCACGGTAAACCAACTTGGAGGAAAGGTTGAGAGAATTTAAGAACGGATTGCCTCGGTTATTTAGAACAATCTGTCAAACGTCAAGGTCACAGGGCAAGGTCAAAGCTCCACCCATGTGTCTGTGTGTGAAGAAAATAACTATATCATCACCCAGACCTCTTGTTTCACTTTAGGATGGGGCATAAGTCCAGAGAAGAGAGAGAGAGAGAGAGAGAGAGAGCTGGCTGAAGGAGAAACTACGAAAAGAATACTTCATTAAATGGGGCCACGTCTCATTCACACATCATCCAGGCCCCGGGACTCCTGACTCCACCCCGCAGTCAAAGGGTTATAAACTGTGTATCGATCTCGTTTGGTTCGGAAAGCCTCTCCTAAGCCTAACAAAGTCGTCAGAAAGTAGAAAGAAAATGATTAATAAGTCATCTAAGTGAAGAGATTGAGGGAGACTTCTTGTGGTGAATGGGTTACACATTATCTCCACGTACCATGAAAGGACGATGATGTTTTAAGTCTTATTGTTGGTGCCGACAAATGATTTCAAGTAGGAAGGCCTTCTCGCAGTGACAAGGTTTGAATATATGGTGAAAATCTAGGAAAGGCACACTCATGCGATACACTGATTCACACCTGAGTGTCGAAATCTACTGTATTTCTTTCCTCAGTTTCATTCCTCTTCCTCTCCCAAACACTTTTCAATTAGGTGCCATTTCTTTTTCTCTACGCCAATTCACTTCGATTTGTACACAATTGTTTCTTAGACAAATATCGCCATATTTTCAATCATTTTTTTTTTTTTTTTACTTAGAGCCTTTAAAGAGATTGTGGATCACAGGTGAAGCCATAAAAACACAAGTTTTGGGTTCCTACTAGTGGAAATGCCAAGCTCCAGCAAAACCCCCAACGGGTCAACCCCCAACCACCTGTCTTCCCACAGGGACCTGCTACCGCGTTTACCAGTTTTCCCCTGGACCTATTTTCACCATGGATCATTATTTTCCCTTATGGACCTATTTTTCATTATGGACATTTTCTCCCAGGGAACATCTGTTCCCTCTGAACCCATTTCCCCCATAAACCTGTTTTCTCTATGGACTCATTTTCCTCACGGACCTATCTTCCCCCATGGACCTAGCGTCTGTCATGAACTTATTCTTCACCGTGGACCTGTTTTCATCATGGATCTCTCTTTCCCTTCATGACCTTACGCTATTTTTTCCCTCTGACCTGCTTGTTGCATGAGTTGTGTGAAAACAACCTTGCATTTCCTTGGGAATGTTGGCAGTCTAATTTCGAATGCTTTCCCTTTATGAAATATAACCTAGTTATCAGAGCAACATGTTTTAAGAATCTGCGGAAGTGCAAAACATTTACGTTACTAGCCTAACTGCAGAACATTCCTCGGTCCTTGCCTTCAGTGAGACTCTAGAATATACTTACGATCGATTCCTTGTCGTAAAACAGACTTGCTTGTAAAGGAAGAACTAGAGAAACGGGAAGATTCTGCACTTTCCTTCCACTGACCTAACTGCAAAAGCAAATCATGGTAATGAGTGAAAAATTATAAAGTAACTATGCAGGATAGGGAATGCAGAGTGAAGAATCGTCTTGTGCTTCTAAGTTAGTTCTTCCGGCGGAAAAAAAATATATATATATATATATATATATATATATATATATATATATATATATATATATATATATATATATATATATGCCGGGGTAACAAGGAACCGTCACGTGATGGCGCTGTCCCTACAGGATGGAGCAGCTGCGGCGTCCATCTGGGAGTCAAGCCTCCTCATATTTCCCTGCACTTCGCTGTGGGAAGGACCCTGGAGGCAGTTTGAACCGTAAAATATGATATTTTTATCACCATATAACTTCACACAAAGCTCATTACGTGAATTCTGGTCGACACAGTGTTTTAAATTTGACTTTTAATAAGAAATCTGGCCTTAACGCGAACTCTCTCCTTCACGGTGAAGACGTTTCCAGGCTTTGGTTTGATGACACGAATTGGCTGTACAAGACGGAAATAAGAAAAAAAATATGTTTCGGTTTTACGTTCTCTTACGGGAACACCACAAGATGATGTCCAAAACGTTCCCATTGAGCCCTCTAGTACGATGACGCCTTTTATAGTATATTCTTGCTATCACCAGACGACTTTCTAAGCTCGTAGTGATGGATTAGCTCTATTCGTTTTCTATGATTGGCTAAGCGTCCACATGAAATAGGACTGTTGGCGTTTTCGGATATTCTCTCTCTCTCTCTCTCTCTCTCCTTTATACCCCATCCTCACTCTCTTCGATAACATTACACCTATACTCTCATTTTATCTATCTATATTCTTGTTTTCTATATTTTCTTTGTGCATATTCTTTTGTTTTTAATCTCATTTGTTTATTCTAGTCTCGTTTTCTGTCTCCTTAACATTCATTGCTTATTGTTCTCGGGTTCGGTGCTTTATAGTTTTTAGTTTCTCATCCCGTCTAAATTTTGCTTTACTCTCTTTAACTGCCAAATTACTTTTCATTCTCGTCTTCCACAATATGTTTAGTTTATATTCTCGACTTCTATGCTGCTATTATCCTCATTCTCGCTTTTTTTTTTTTTTTTTTTTTTTTTGCATGGAGATTTATTGTGCTTATTACGTCTATACATTCTCCTGTATGCCGTTATATCGATGAAATATAGGCATACATACCGGCAGCTGGCAATAGTAACGCAGGTGGATGGCGTGTGGTGCTGTGCTGAATACATCGCTATGGAAGAGGTGTAAGAAATCTCCAAATGTCACTACAATGCGTACCTCTTGGCTTCACGGTGATCCAGGTAGAGGGGAGGTCCAGAGTGTAGTATTCCCCCCCTCCCCCCATTCTTCATCTCTCTTAGGGGGTGGTGCCTGTCATCCACTCACTCGATGTACTGCTGCCTCCAGATTTTTTTTTTTTTTTTTTTTAATGTGTCCGACTTTGGGTATAGGCTTCACAAACTGTTCCCAACGCCCAGTAGTTCTCCTACATACCATACACCTCCACATGTCACCACTTCGGCGCTAACACTCACCACCCACCGTCCATACTTGAATACATGTTAGGGCTGTCTCATATATGACTGGTGTATTGTTGAGAGGTATATGAGGGAGGGGGGGGGTGAGTTGGGGGGAGGGTAGTCGAATGGTGGGTGACAGAGTGACTTGGAGGCGTTTTGTCTGCGGCCACCCTTTGCGGGATTAGGGCGTCGGGCTATAGATAGATAGATAGATTGGTGCTAAGTCAAATGGGTCTTTACAACTCAGGAAACCATTTACTAAGCGAGGTGATAACCATATAACCAAATGACGCCTGGTGGTGTAGTGGGTTTAAGTGCTCCAACCAGACCGGGACAGCAAGGGTTTACATACAAGGAATGGTTGTGGCTTACTGCTTACGTAATGCCACTCAGGGATGAGTGAGGCTGGTCCCACGCACCAGACTAAGCAGCACAGACCAGGACTTCTAGATCCTGATGGGACAGAAAGGACTGGATGATGGATGAACGGACACATGAATGGTAACTTTTTTTCCATTTTCCTTTTCAGCCTGAAACAAATTTACAGAATAATTACATGACGAGCAGCACATCATGTTTAAAATTCTTCATCGTACACGCGCGATTCTACTGACGGAGCTTTCTACTTCATGGCGCCCACCACGCCGTGAATGGGGCGTCACGGCCACGGCACGTATTCATATATATATATATATATATATATATATATATATATATATATATATATATATTGGGCTGGTATAGAGCTGCTTTATACTTTAATCGTCACTCATCCACTTGCCAGATACTTTACAAACAAGAGTGAAGTGAAGTATACGACAAAGTAATGGTATTTATAGAAACTGTTCACTGCTTTGGACACTTGTTTGTTATAAGAATCTTTGGGCGTCTATGCGAACACGATTCTAGGTGTTGACTGGACGCCATGGCATCCCGTTATAATGACAGAGACATACGAGTATGCAGGAGCAATTGCAGAACATATACCCCCGACGAAGTTTGAAAGTTTAAGGTCAATTTAGATCAATTTCAATCTTGATTATCTCATAAAGGTTCAAGGTCACATATCAAGACCATAATTCGAAACGATTGGCTTTCTGTAAGTAACATGATGGCCGCTGTTACTTTGCTCCATTCCTGAGATATGGACAGTTTAATGACTCATGTTTTTCGTGATCTTGTCCTTTGAACTTTTTCGGCTAAAAACTAATCTATTGTCCCTTTGATAACCCTCAATCATTATTCCATTTCTGGTGCACTTCCATCAAGCAGTATTTATTTATTTAGTTATTTTTTAATTCATTTATGAACCTCACTTAAACCGTTTAATTACTTCCCCCGAACTTTATTTCTTATTCCTCTGATGGTCCAAAATCAATATCCCGAATGTGGTGCAATATTATCCAGTCTTTTTTCATAACACTAATAACGGATAGACAAGCGTACCAAGCCAAACACATAGACTCCTTGGAGGGGGTAAAAAAGGCCCTGGAATGGTAATGCTGCTGCACAAGTTATAAAGATGAAAGAAGAGTGACAGATACGAAGTACACATGCCACCCTTGACCTAGCAAGTGTCGGTGATGTCCACGCATACATTATATACGATATGTACAGTATATCTATCTATCTATCTATCTACCTATGTGTATATATATATATATATATATATATATATATATATATATATATATATATATATATATATATATATGTATGTATACTTTGAACTAGAAAAATACAAGAAAATTATAAGGTGCATAGCAGGTACGGATGAGGGGGGGGGAGGGGAGGCTGAAATGGCGTAACCCCTTCCTATTTTCGCCAGACCACTATTTAATTATAAGAGCAATGCCTTCCACCAAAATATCTACAGTATATATCTTATATAAATGTTCACAGAACAGGTCAAGGAAAATAGGTATCTGACCTTGGTAATAAAGCATGAGGAATTTGGTAACAAGTCACCATGAATTCAAACATGTAATTCAGCTAGGAATCACTCCCCACCCCCATATTCCAAAGGGCTGGATCCGGCCCTACAAAGGTAAATCGCTAAGACCGTGGTGCAACGAAGTGTCCTAAACCAATGGGATACGGACCCTTGTGCACCACTTGACACTGATAACGGCAATCTCCCTCGATTCAAATTCTTCCATATTGCACAATCTTTTACGCAGAGTCTTATCGGGTTCATGCTGGGTTTATTTCTTCTCTTTCTTCTGATTCGGCCGTCTTATTGCGTTTTTTCCTTCTACAGCTTTTGTTTTTTATTCTAATTTCAAACCCAACTTACTCTATTGCAATTAAAATCCTGACATTTCTTCATACTAAATTGAACTTCTTTTCTTATATTTTGGAACTGCTCTGTGTTTTAAAATATTTACTTTTAAGCTGACATTCTTCTGGTGCAATACAGATTCAGTCATACTGAGTCTCTTCACATTGTTTTACTCATTTCCATTTTATTTCATCATAATTACAATGAAGCTCAAATTCCTGCATCTAACACAACTCAGCTCCTAAGCTGTGTGTCATTTGCTTTATTACCTCCGCCAAGGAAGTCATGTTTTCACCCCTGTCCGTTTGTTGGTTGGTTGGTTTGTGAGCACGATTACACAAAAACTACTGGACGGATTTCCACGAAACTCGGTAGAAGAATGGGCCTTGGCCCAGAGTACATTCCAGTAAATTTTGGTGCGGATCCGGATAAAGGTGCGGATCCAGGAATTTTTTTTTTCTCTCATTAACATTGCGGGATAGGGCGTTGGCGGAGGTATGCGCCCTACTGAGTGCCATTCTAGTTCTTTTTGTTTTACCATTCTCTAATTCACTACTCTGTTAAGCTCAAACTTTCAGCGCCTGCGATACAGGAGGTGGGTGTTCTGCTTTGTTCGACGTGTGTCTGAAGGTTTGAACAAAATAACTCAAGAGTTTTCATGCAGTTTCAACCAAACGTGGTTGCAGGGTTAACCGTCAACCAAGGGGTTGGTCTAGTGTATTTTAAGACAATGGGTCAAATGTGAAGGTCAGATGGCAAAGTCTGCTTACACTGTTTTCATACGATTTAAACCACACTCACTGGGAGGGCTGAGGTAAAGCAAGAATATACGGATTCAGTTTTAACAAAAACTGTCAAGGTTACACGCCAAAGGCAGTGTATGTCAGCCTGTGAATAAAATACTTGGAACAGTTTTGGTGTGACGGGGACCAAACTTAGTTGAGGGGTTGAAGGCCTCCCAAGGCGCTGACTTATTGATTTTATGAACATACTCGTGGTCTGCTTCAGTTTCCCTCAACCATACATTCATTATAGACTTTACTCTGGACAATTTTTCAATTTTTTTCCATCTTGATTTCTGAACTGCAAAAAGAGATTGACAACAGAATATGATGATAGTTGCGTAAGTGTAACAAAATAAGGCAGTCATAGTACTGTCTTAAACTGCCATGGAAGAACGGATGAACAGCAGAATATGATGATAAACGCGAAACAGTGTTATTAAAACGGCGTAAAGTCGAGGATTATCTTATTGTGCCAGTGAAGAACAGGGGGGGGGGGAGCTGCAAAAGTATACAAATCGCCGAGTTACGGTGAACAGACCAGAGTGTGGCAACGTTTTCTCCTCGTTTGTCACGCTTATATCCATTCCAACCTGCCATCCTTCATGACTCCCTCAGTTATCTCTCTCTCTCTCTCTCTCTCTCTCTCTCTCTCTCTCTTATCATATTTTAGCTCTCCGTGGGATGTTATTTTTGGATTAGGATTACTTTGTTTACTGCTAGAGTTTGTAGTTCGGAGCATACATCATCCACTCACTAGACGTAGCTCTACGTTCAGTAAACGCTACACACAATAATAAGCTAAACAGTTTTCTGTAACCCAGTAATCCATAATCCGTACTACGTTTGGTGGTAACCATAAAACTAAACGACGCCTGGTGGTCTAGTGAGTCAGGCAGCTCAGGCTTCTCCAACATAATAATGCCACTCAGCAACGAGTCGGGTTGCCCACCCTCGCTTTTACATGTAGGGACTGATCAGTTTAGCCCCGGAACCCTAAGCTACCGCTGCCAGGCGCACGCGCGCAAGCCCGAGAGAGAGAGAGAGAGAGAGAGAAAGACGGGGGCATTACATAGGTAAGTTAGGGTTTAAAGGGGATGGACAAGAGGAACTGAGCTGGAGTGTACCCAACGCTTTCCATACAATATCATATGGAGTAAATGATATCAACTCTGTCTCCCTGTTTATCTTTTATTTTGCTTAGATGGCCAACTAGTTATATATTCGTCAGTGTCTTTGTTAATTTACCTGTATGTCTTCCTATAACAGGGGTTCCCAACCTTTTTAGCACTGCGCCCCCCTTTGGTCAGGACTGTATTCATGATGCTCCCCCCCCCCCTCTGACACCTAAACGACGATGTTTTATCTGTTCCACATGGATGCTTAAGACGTTAGATGACAACAATTCATGTGGCTGCTCGAAACGACGGTTGTAAAGTTTTCCTATCAAAGTTTCTTATTCATACATATCTTTCGGAATACCCTGTATGCATTTGAACGGATTAGCCCTATGTTGAACTTTGATTACCCCCCCCTAGCAATCTCAAACGCCCCCCCCCAGGGGGGCGCGTCCCCCAGGTTGGGAAATGCTGTCCTATAATATACATAACTACTCGTACAGTTGGCAGTATTTTATGAATTATTTAAATTAATCAGTATTTATGTACCTACCTATCTATCTATCCATCTACCTTATCACGAATTAGCGACATTGTAGTGTTATTATGGGAACTCGCAACACTGTATTTGTGCGAGCCTACGAGCATTAATGGGAAATCCCAGAAAACCCAGTGTAATTCGCTCAGCCAGCCATCCTCATTTACACTTTGACTGGAGCAGAATTTCAAAACATTTATCAGTGTTTCATCTGTGATTGCCTTATGCACGACATTAGTGCTTCACTAAGTGAAATTAGTATGTATATATCGTTCGCCCCACCTCTGTTAACCACTGAGGGAAAGCTCCGCCCTTTTCCCACAATAGCCACAGGGCATCTGTGAGTACATAGTTCGAGAGGGCCACCGACCGGAGGCAGACGTTCAGCAGGCAGTGTGAGAAGTGATTCCCAGAGACCACCCTCGTGTCTCGATCTGTGGATCCTCTTGCAGCTCTGTGACGCCATACCTCTCCACTCACCGTGGTTAGCTGGAGAGGAAGAGCAATCATGGGCGGACGTTTGGCAACGCAGTGGGAGAAGTGATTGCCGGAGACCACCCCTTTTGTCTCAATCTGCGGGTCATCTTTCATCTCTGCGTGCCAAGCCTGTCCACTCACCGAAGTTAGCTGGAAAGGGACAGTTCCTAAGGGCAGACGTATGCAGGACAGTGTGAGAAGTGATTCCCGGAGACCATCTCGCGTCTTGATCTGCGGATAATCTTGCAGCTCCGAGGCGCCAGCGAGCAGTGTGAGAAGTGATTCCCAGAAACCATCCTTCCTGTCTCGATCTGCGGGTCATCTTGCAGCTTTGCGACGCCATACCTCTCCACTCACTGTAGTTAGTTGGAGGTTAACGGTCAAGAGAGAGACGGTTGCAGCCTAAGCCAATGAAAGGGCAATGACCAGTGGAGGCTTCCCCTTGTAAGTGGAGTCTTCAGGTGTGGATCACCTAGTTCCCTCGCAGTTCTGCAACTCCATTCTAGACGTTGGGCAGTACAGGACCGAGCAGTGCAAGATGCAGTCTCTTTGCAACTTTGTGGCTCCATATCTCCAATTATCGTAATTTTTTTTCTGTTTGGGTTTAAGAGTGTTAGTTAGCTTGATTGTATGAGTGAGTAAATTTACTTAAGTTCTCCTGTAACATAAGCATTCATTTTCCCGTAATTAATAAATTTACAGTTTTTTTTTTTTTTTTGAGCTCATTTTAATGTAAAATCGTGTTTCATTCTTTCCATATTGTTCTCACTTAATTTTCTTTGCTTCCAGTTTGCACAAACTTCCCTTGATATTAATCACGACTGGTGGTTAGCCAGTTCTTTTGTATTAATTCACAATAAAACTGTTTGCACAAGCTAGGAGATGCGAAAGCAAGAATCTGATTTATTATTGCTATGTTCCAGGGTAAAAACTTTTAACTTTAAGGGGGCATGGGTCGTTCTTTCTCTCAGAGGCCGACAGTGCTAATAATTCAACATTCATGAGTGGTTATTCTCAGCTGAATACTGGTTCAAGAGAAAACTTAGGTATAAATCTCTCGTTTTCTGAGATTGGCGACCTACGCTAGAATAAAATAAAAAGTTAAGACTTTAATTTTATCTAAAATGACTTAAATTTCCCCACTGAAAGTGGCGAAATCCTTTTCCCCGGTAACATGCCTACAGTATATATCAGTATTTCAGTCTATATCGAAATCAGTCTGTCTATATCTATTATACATACATACATATATATATATATATATATATATATATATATATATATATATATATATATATATATATATATATATATATATCGAAATCAGTCTGTCTATATCTATTATACATACATACATACATATATATATATATATATATATATATATATATATATATATATATATATATATATATATATATATATATATATATATAATTGATTAGTTTATATATTTACACTATATATGGTTTTGTAGGTGTGGCGGTCAGCTGCATCGTTCAGCATGCCTCTGTATCAGTTGTCTGGTCCATGTCATGTGAGGGTGGCCGCAACGAAACACCTTCGGCCACAACAGACACTCTGCAGTAACGACATTAAATGGAGGACGCATGAAAAAGGTCAAGCTGGTGGAAGAATGTGGGGAGACCAGGAACGAGGTGGACAGTTACAGTGGAGTACATGAGGGAGGGTGACGAGTGGCGAAAGGATGTGGCGACAGACAGGCTTGGAATGATGGCGGGGAGTGGTGATACAGAGGCTTGGAGTGGTGGCAGAGAGTGGTGACAGAGAGGCTTGGAATGATGGCGGGGAGTGGTGATACAGAGGCTTGGAGTGGTGATAGAGAGGCTTGGAGTGGTGGCAGGGAGTGGTGATAGAGAGGCTTGGAGTGGTGGCAGGGAGTGGTGATAAAGAGGCTTGGAGTGGTGGCAGGGAGTGGTGATAGAGAGGCTTGGAATGATGGCGGGGAGTGGTGATAGAGAGGCTTGGAGTGGTGATAGAGAGGCTTGGAGTGGTGGCAGGGAGTGGTGATAGAAAGGCTTGGAGTGGTGGCAGGGAGTGGTGATAGACAGGCTTGGAGTGGTGGAAGGGAGTGGTGATAGATGGTGATAGACAGGCTTGGAGTGGTGATAGAGAGGCTTGGAGTGGTGGCTGGGAGTGGTGATAGAGAGGCTTGGAGTGGTGGCAGGGAGTGGTGATAGAGAGGCTTGGAGTGGTGGCAGGGAGTGGTGATAGAGAGGCTTGGAGTGGTGGCAGGGAGTGGTGATAGAGAGGCTTGGAGTGGTGGCAGGGAGTGGTGATAGAGAGGCTTGGAGTGGTGGCAGGGAGTGGTGATAGAGAGGCTTGGAGTGGTGGCAGGGAGTGGTGATAGAGAGGCTTGGAGTGGTGGCAGGGAGTGGTGATAGAGAGGCTTGGAGTGGTGGCAGGGAGTGGTGATAGAGAGGCTTGGAGTGGTGGCAGGGAGTGGTGATAGAGAGGCTTGGAGTGGTGGCAGGGAGTGGTGATAGAGAGGCTTGGAGTGGTGGCAGGGAGTGGTGATAGAGAGGCTTGGAGTGGTGATAGAGAGGCTTGGAGTGGTGGCAGGGAGTGGTGATAGAGAGGCTTGGAGTGGTGGCAGGGAGTGGTGATAGAGAGGCTTGGAGTGGTGGCAGGGACTGGTGATAGAGAGGCTTGGAGTGGTGATAGACAGGCTTGGAGTGGTGGCAGGGAGGGGTGATAGAGAGGCTTGGAGTGGTGATAGAGAGGCTTGGAGTGGTGGCAGGGAGTGGTGATAGACAGGCTTGGAGTGATGGCAGGGAG
>NC_137063.1:34245131-34255131 GCF_032717465.1 Coenobita brevimanus | reverse complement strand
GTGGATTCTCTGTTATGCGTTAATTCAAGATTTTGCAGCCACTATGTAGGACCCTCTGTTTTCTCACAAATTAGTCCTGCACCAAACACTGTGCGCTGGAAGCACTCCTTAGCTTATAAATGCAATAACAAACGGGTAAGAACACAGTGCTCCAGGGTTAGATAAGCGTGAGAACATAATCATGCTGAGTATTCCGGAATGCAGGAAATATGTAACTCATTATCAACGTAATCGACTGCAGTTTGAAACATCGATGTTCCTTTCCCTGACAGACTCTGTATACTTCCACAAGGCTAATCCAGAATCGTCATGCTTGAATGATGTCAGTTGGTTACGTGCTGATCTCGGGTTTTGCAACCACTCTGCCAGAAGGAAATAACCTGCATTTTTCTTGTTGCTTTTCCACATCAAGAGGTAACAGGACAGGTGTGTATTTATTAATTTACAGTATTTTTTTTTTTTTTTTACAAAGTCAATTTCCAGTGGGGTATATCAGTACTGTGATGAAGACAAAAACTGCTGCATTTCCAACACCTGTCCAATGGTACTACGTTTATGTCTACATTCCTGAAAATATAGATTTTTGCTCTGTAGCCTTGACCTTGAGGTGTACCTGAGCACATCGACCACTTAGAGAAGGACACACCGTCAGCTTGTAAGGATTCATTTGTCACCTTAATCGTCAAGCGTGGTGAACAATTACGGACAGTACAGCACGACGGAATGGATGAACGGATGGACTGAAAACTTCCATTCTGGCCCAACCGTCCAAGGCCCCTGACTTCGCCTTCAGGAATGGAAGTGAAAGTGTAACGTTAAAAGAAAAAAATGAAATCGCCGGACTCCGTCCCGGCCGAGGTAAAAAAAAAAAAAAAATCTATGGTTGCAACGAGTCATATTTTATTACTCAGAGTACACAGCAGTGGTTCTTAACATTTTTGTCACTGTTACCCCTTGGCAGACCAAGACAAGCTGTTACTACCCCATCTTACTTAAACCGCCGTGGGAAAAAGCAGAAAAACACTGGTACTGCTAATGTACTTTCCAAGTGATTATGCAAGCAATAAAAAGAAGTTAGTATATGGTTTTCAGTTACATTAAATTGTGTTTTCAGGAGAACATACACTGTCTAAGACTAATGGTGTGATGTGTGAAAAAATTTTCCTTATTCAGTATTCTTATGTATGGCTCAGGGGGAATACGCATTGCATGTCACAGTCACTAAGATTCTTTTTTTTTTTTTTTTTTTTTTTAACTTTTCTTTAGCACAGCAAAAGAGCCCACTTCAGCAGAAGGCTTTATGGTTGCAAAAGGCATTAGGATCTTGTGTGCCTACTAAGATAAGATGTTGTGTTCTTTATCAAGCATTATCCAATAAGTACCAAGATCCTGCTTTGATAATCTTGTTTATTGTATTATAAAAAAAAAAAAAAAAATCAACGAGCAAAATGTTTTACCGATATTACCCCGTCGAAAGGGAAAAATTACCCTTTGGGGGTAATGACCTCCAGATTAAGAACCACTGGTACGGATTGTATGCCCTTGTCACTGAGTCTGTAGTATAGACTCAGTGACGCAGTTAAGGACACACACTGGATATGGCGACCCTTGTGCGAGCAGAAAAAATATTATCACTTGAAACTGCCTTGGCTGGAACTTTGGTTGCGATAATTCCCATCTCTCCTCCATTCTCAATAGTGAGTCCTCTGGTGTGGTTAGACAGGATATAAACAGATGGTGAAATGCGTACACACGAGTGAAGCTGTGAGTAGGATGGGTCGAGGCAGACCAAGAAGATGGTTGGATATGGCAGATAAATGTGTAAGAAAGCAGGGTATGGAATCTGAGGAAGCTATGGAATTGCTAAGGCATCAAAATGACTGGATGAAGTATATATGGACATGTGTTTGACGTGGGCTGCGTCCCTTGTCTGACCTGGCAGGGTAGTCAATGGCACACCTAACCCACATGTGTAAATAAAACACTATTGTGGAGAGTATTTGCTTGTCAGGTGGAGGCACGATTTTGAAAGCCTGAGTGATGTGTATATTACTGTGTGGTCCATTTTACTGGGTATACCGTTTGACAACCCTCCTATTTGTTCCCTTGTTCTGAATCATTCCTCAGCCTCTGTCTCAGGTGGGACTTGTGGCTGGGACTACCATAATCAACACTGATCGTTTATCCGAATCAGAAGAATACGATTTCCCTTACTTCAGGCAATCTTAGCTCTATCGTTTTAATCGCTTATGACTAAACCCCAAAGAATAATACTCGCACTTCATTACACTTTGCTACAAAACACTCAGCCTGAGATATTTACCTAAACTTATGTAGTGTTTGGTTTGGTTTTCTTTGTGCATAATGCTGTGATAGTGTTAAATATAATGCTGCTGGGCTGGTAATACACTACAAGAGTAGGCTACAGTATACAGGAGGGGCCTCGCAAGGAAAGGGAAGCCCTATGCACCTGCAACGACTGAACAGAGCTGATGCCATCTCTCTCTCTCTCTCTCTCTCTCTCTCTCTCTCTCTCTCTCTCTCTCTCTCTCTATATATATATATATATATATATGGTATTGTATGAAAGGCATTCTCTCTCTCTCTCTCTCTCTCTCTGGAAGGCGTTGCTTGCACTCCAGTTCTCTGCTTCCCTTGGCCATCCCCTTTAAACCTAACTCACTAACGGCTCTCTCTCTCTCTCTCTCTCTCTCTCTCTCTCTCTCTCTCTCTCTCTCTCCTCTGTCTCTTCCTCCTGTCTCTCTCTCTCCTTTCCTCCATTTCTCCCTCTCTCCCTCTTCTCCTCCATCTCTTCCTCTCTTCCTCCTCCCTTCCGCTCCCCTTCCCTTCCCTTCACATGCCACCCCCTGCTCTCCTCTGTTTTTTCCTTTCCTCCCCTTCACTTCTCGCTCCCTTCTTAACGCCTTCCTTTCCTCCTTCTCCATCTTTCTTCTTCCTTCAATTCTTCTCTCCCACCCTTCCTAACTCCTTCCTTGCCTCTCCCCGCTCGCTATCTTTCTTCTCTCCTTCCTCCATGTCCTCCCTCCCTTCCTTCTCATCTTTCCTTACTTTTTTCCTTCCCAATTCATCCTAGTTTCCCTTCTATTTCCTACGACTCCCCTCCTATGCTCCTCCTTTCCATCTTCTCTATTCCCATTCCCCCCCCCTCATCATCAAGGTTAATCATTTCACCTGCTCTTAATTACCTGTCCTCCTGACCTGTGAACGAAGACTGACTAATATCTGTCTCACACCACACCACCACATCTGGCGCAGGTAACCCTCCCATACTGCTCAGATTCACAGCGCAAGGTTTTCGTGTGAACCTGCATTTACCCCTTCATTACGTTTAATGTGTAATGTAATTTATCATACACTGCCCGCAGGGTGTACTCGTCCCGCCTTGCCCCATCACCCACTACTACAGCCTATTTGATCTGATCTGAGAAGAGACGAGCTTCAAACTTTTGAAAGCTGACAGCTGATTGGTTGTCCAAGTGCATTCATTATCAAGGACGCATTTTAAATTATTTTTTATTATGTACGGTTCAATACCTGTTTGATGATGACTGCCCAAATAAATTGTTGTACATAGTTATCTGCATACATTTATTTAAAAATGGGAACAAATCAAAACATGTCCATGTAAAGTTTTACGAGTACCTTGATTTTTCTCATTTTAAGGAAAATTAAGCAAAATTGTCAATATTGCGATTATAAAATGTCACTTAGTAAAACATCAGAACTGCAATGAAATATAACATATTCCCTGAATTCTGATGAATGATAGACGGGGGAGGGGGTGGACCGTTCATAGGATGTCCCACTTGACTAAGCAGACGATTATTCAAATTCACGTGAGACCGTTTTGCTGTCGTATCAGTTTGCTTTATGCTGTCTACTCTGGCATCATCAGCAAATGTCCTATATTTTTAGTTTCGAATATCTAGTTACAACAAAGCTGTAACATGGTATGGCCTGCAGAATATTTAAGAGTGACGGTGAAATACACCTTCCTCACCCGTGTCTACCAGTCACTCTTCATTGAAATTCCGATGTTTTACTAAGTTAGATTTTACATAATGTCGCAGTAATGACATAATTTATCTTAATTTGCCCCAACACTGGGGGACAGACTCGCGGCACTCGTGAAAGTTTCCAGGGGCGTGTGTTGATTTGTCCCGAGAATTCAAAATGTCACAAGTATCTAGGCCATCTGATATGCTTTGCAAGGCCCCGTTTTTAAAATCAGCCATGCAAATAACTATATATAGCTAACATTTTATTTGGGCAGTAGCTTCGTCAAACAATTATTGAAACTGATATAAATAAATTGCGTCGTTAATAATGAATGCACACTGACAACCAATCAGCTGCCAGTCTTCTAAACCTTAATGTTCGCCTCTTCTCGGGTCAGGTGAAATAGGCTATATCAGAGCCTGTTAAGCACACTGCTCTCCATCCACCCTAGTCCAGACCTGAACCAACAGACATTTATCCCTCAGACCAAAGTACCGATGGGACTCATTCCGGGCACACGTTTTCATAAGCAAAACCTTAAGTTATGATCCTAAACCGATCTGAAACATGTGGAAGGCTCTGACAGGACCTGGAATACCTGAACTATAATATTTCCATACCCATTCCAGTACTTGGTCTGATCTGTATTTTCATCACACTACAGTAATGATTTGACGGATCTGGGGTGACCTGAAATGACCTAATACGGCTTACATTGATCCAAACACGCCTTACTTCAACCACATGGACCTGAGCATGGTAGAAATGAAACAGAACCCCTAGAGGGGATCTGAGCTGACCTGAAACGATGTGGCTAGACCTGAAGTTGCCGGAATGGACCTGATTTTGCCTCACTGGACCTGAAGTTGCCGGAATGGACCTGAAGTTGCCGGAATGGACCTGAAGTTGCCAGAATGGACCTGATTTTGCCTCACTGGACCTGAAGTTGCCAGAATGGACCTGATTTTGCCTCACTGGACCTGAAGTTGCCTGAATGGACCTGATTTTGCCTCACTGGACCTGAAGTTGCCTGAATGGACCTGATTTTGCCTCACTGGACCTGAAGTTGCCGGAATGAAATTAACTGGACCAAAACAAACACTACTGAATCTAAACTGACATTATTACACTTGATCTTATTTGACTGGGACTGACCGGACGCCATGGCTTTGAATACACGGACCTTAACGGACCTAACTGGACCCAAGTGGACCAAAATGGACCTGAACGGACTCAACTGAACCTGAACGGACCGTAATAAAATAAAATGGACCTGAACGGATCTACCTGAACCAGAAAAGACCTAATTGGACCTAAATGAACCTAACTGGATCTCGATGAACCTTAAAGGACCTCAACGGATCTGAATGGACCTAACTGGACCTGAATGGACCTAACTGGACCTGAATGAACCTAACTGGACCTGCATGAACCTAACTGGACCTGAATGAACCTAAATGAACCTGAATGGACCTAACTAGCACTGACTAGCTCTGAGTGAATGTGAATGGCTGCAACTGAGTCTGAACTGATATGTACATACTGCATGTTGTACTGGCCAGTTTGCACACGACTGACACGTTCAAGCCATGTTTTACAGACCCTAAGGGAAGACCAATCTGTAGACCAGTTTCTCTCCCTGGAGGCGTGACTCCCTCCCAACCACTGCTTCAGGCACAGGTATAGGTGTGGCAAGGTTATGGCGTGATGGGTGAGCACTGGTTTGGAAACCGTGCTGGAGTGGCTGTGTTTGGGTGTGAGTGTGTAGTCATGGAAGAACCTCGACAAAGTCCGTGCAGGTGAGAGTCAACTTAAGCCAGGAATGGCAGAGGCACCTGCTGCAGACACAACCACCTAACACTGAGAATTTACCTCACTGAGTGGTGATGGATGTGAAGGCCCTCAGTGGCGACAACATGCTCTGAGGTGATCCCACTGCACAGGAAGTGATGTGATGGCCCTGACTGGATGTGAAGTGGCCTGAGACGCCAATTAATCTGTTGCTTTTTGTCATGGAGGCTGATGCTTATAATTACCGATGGTTATGTGGGCTGACGATTATGCTGACTGACTGACAGTATGCTGACCTATAGTTATAATGGCAAACGGCTGTGAGGGCATTGTGGACCTCCTTTGTCCACGAACACTTACATATATATATATATATATATATATATATATATATATATATATATATATATATATATATATATATATATATATATACATATCTGCAACAGCCAAAAGATTTCATATAACTTAGTGGTGGCCTTCCGTAGTGAAGGGGTTAAAAGTTTTACGTCCTGCCTGCAAGCTTTCATGAACTGATTAAAATAATGCTGGGATGTACAGGGTTGCTCCAAAGTTTAACCGGCTTGATCAGAGACTAAAACTTGTTTAAAGAATTAAAATAGGTTGCTGGAAGCTTAACCAAAGTTAAAACTGTCTATCCAGCTGCTGAACTTACTCATCCCTAAAGGAATGGATAGGTTGGTAAAGTAACAGCTAAAAATGGCAGCGAGACAATCTAAGATGTGCGAACTTTCTAGAAACACCATATTAATTTACAGTTTGTACATGATTATAAAAGTGACAGGTATATAATAATATACAAGTTTACCATACCCACAGCCGTGTTATTTTACTGGAATAAGTTAGCACAGCAAGACTGCATCACTTCACTGGACTACTGCATGACATTCCCGACAAAATTTAACTGTACCTAGCATAGTCTGGCACTGCGTTATTGCGGTACAGTAAGTGTCCCGAAAGCTAATACAGACACGATGAGCTATCTTATCTACAGTGTGCAGAGACCAGGTCGGCAGGTATGAAACTGTAAGAGAAAAATGTATACCCGGTAAGTAGTACTATAACTGATCAGTGCATGACTTGAAATATCACCAATGAAGAATTCTGCAGACACACGACTAATTTTTTGTGTTCTGATTATAAATGACCATGATGATAAATGATCTATGTTGATATACTAGTGTCTGCTGTGTATATCTATCTATATATATATATTTGTATCTATATATATACAGATATAGATACGGAGAGTGGAGAGTGTGAGAGTGTGCATATGGATTGGGTACATGTGCGGGGATGGGTGAGAATGAGAGGACAGAGGAGGGTGTAGGTACTGTTGTGTGCAAGAGAAAAAAAGGAGAATGTAACAGTGTGGACCAGTTAGCTCAAGGCATGTGTGGGTCAGACTGAGAGTAGAGTGAAAGAAGAGTTCTGGGCAAATATGGAAGTATGCAGGGAAGTGTGTGGGTGTTTTTGATTGGAGATATGAATGGCAAAGTAGGGAATGTGAAGGTGGATGGAGTAGTTGGTGTGTGAGGTGTGCCTGCAGAAGTGGATAAGAATGGTAGTGCTCCAGTGGACATTTGTGCGGGAAGGAGGGTGGTGACAGCCAATACCCTCTTCAGGCACAAAAACGTAATGATCCACAGGTCTACATTGCGAGTGATGAGGGAGGTGGGTGATGAACTGAATGAACGGAAGGCAATGACTGATTATGTGTGTGTGGATGAGGAAATGAGAAGGTATGTGCTGGATGCGAGAGTATGAGTACTCGTATACAGAGGTTGGGGAAGTGGACTGCTACCACCACCAAAGTACAAATGCGACGGATAAACAGAAGGGGAGAAAGGACAGAGGAAGCAGTCCATATAAAGAGGGCAAAGAGGTTACAAAAGCATGAATGAAAAAAGCAGACTATAAGAGACAAGTGGCAGAGCGATTGGGTAAATATAATTTTGAGCATATGGGGGAAGTGGAAGGTGTGTGCAAGGTATTCACAGAAGAAATATGTGCTACAAGTGAGGTGGTGTGGGTTGATGAGAAGAAAGAGAGTGCAAGGAACAGCATGGTGGAATGAAGAGGTGAGACAAGCTGTGGTGCAAAAGAAGAAGGCATTAGCGAGTGAATGGGACGCAGGGGCATGGAGGAAGTTGAGAAACTGAATAAAGAGTTATATGCAGAGAAGAAGTGAGAGGTGATAAGATTAGTAAGAGAGAGTAAGAAGAGACTGAATGAGGAGTTTGGAAGGAATTTGAGGGTAAAGTGTAGGGAATGTAAGATACTGTTCTGGAAGGAGGAAAAGAGAGTTTGACAGGGTGTTAAAGAAGTTAGTAGGGGAGTGAACGATAAAAATGGCAGACTGTTAGTGGGGAAGAGAGAAAAAGTGAGGAGACAGAGAGAACACTTTAAGGAACTGTTATATATAAACAATGAAAGTAACACATGTATAAGTGGCTGATGAATAGTTGGGAGAAGGAGGGAGGCCAGAAGAGAGGTAGAAATCAGTAGGATGGAAGAAGTGGAAGCAATGAAGAAAGTCAAAATGGGGAAAGCCCCAGGAATTGATGGAGTGTGTGGTGAAATGCTGATGCATGGGGAAGAGATAGTAGTAGAATGGATTTGGAAGATGTGCAGATTGGCCTGGGAGGAAGGTAGAGTCCCGGAGGATGGAAATCAGGTAAAATTATTCCCCTGTACAATGGACAGAGGGAGAAAGAAGTGTGTGGTAATAACATGGGCATCTGTCTTCTTAGTGAACCGTAATAGGAAAAGTCTATGGTAGGATATTTATTGACAGAGCTAGGGATATAGCAGAGGAATTAGCTGGAGAGGAACAGGGAAGATGTAGGATGGGAAGCGGGTGTGTAGATCAGATATTCATCCTAAGATCTTTCGTGGAAAAGTTTCCAGAGAAGGGAAAGAAGTTGTATGTGGCCTTAATGGATTTGGAGAAAGCATATGATACAATGGATACACAGGGAATGTGGAAAACATTACGAATGTATGGAGTAAATGGGAAGCTGTTGAATGCCGTGAAGAATATGTGTAAGGGCGCTTAGACTGCAGTGCGTGTGGATGGTGAACTGAGTGACTTTTTTGAAACAAGGGTATGTCACGTACATATGGTTGTTCAACCTGTATATGCATGAAGTTATAAAAGAGATACAAGGTAGGGCAGTGGATGTTAGAGCGGCCCTAATGAGAGACGGCAGCGTTTGGAAACTTCTTGTTCTGTTGTTTGCACATGATACCGTATTAAATGAAGACAAAGGGGAACTGCAAGGCTTGGTGAATGAGTCGCTTCATGATAGTACTGTATAGTATTGTGATACCAACTCTAACGTTTGGAAGCGAAGCTTGGACCTTGTTGGAAGTACACAACTCAAGAGTGACAGCAGTGGAAATGAGTTATCTGAGAGGAGCATGTGGAGTTACATGGAGAGACAGACTGACAAATGAGGATGTGAAGGAGCGTTGCTGTATGGACGTGGATATAACAGAAACTGTTAGGAGAAATACACAGAGGTGGTTTGGCCATGTGAAGAGGATGGAGAGCGAGGGACTAACGAGGAGAGTGTATGTGAGGGAGGTGGATGGGGGGGGGAAGGGAAGGGGAGACTAAGGATGAGATGGAGGGATGGAGTAGAGAGGTATATGAGAGAGGGGTGTGTGAGCTGGGGGGAGGACAGCGAAATGGCAGGGGATAGGTTGACATGGTGGCGACTTGTTTGTGGCCACTCCTTACGGAATTAAGGCGTCTGGCTATAAACAGATAGATAGGCTGATATATGTATGTATATACATATAGAGATGCATGTATATGCCCTTACATTACATAGAGTATATAATTATGATAACTATATGTACAATGTATTACATACGTATTATACAGATCGATAGATGAACTGATTGATAACGTGTCCGACTCTGGGTATAACCTTAGCAGCCTGTTCCCTGAGGGCCTGTAGTCCTTCTACGTACTGTACCACAACGTTAATGCCCACCGTCCATATTGAATACATGCTTGGGCTGCCTAGTTCTGGGACGGTGTACTGGTAATAATGGGGGCAGCTTTATGACACAGCGGTGGGTCTGACAGTAGGTCAGTAGAGACTATTTTAACGAAATTCAAATCCTTAAACTCTTCCCTACAACAGCTGGGGCTCGA
>NC_137063.1:34237631-34240131 GCF_032717465.1 Coenobita brevimanus | reverse complement strand
GAGCTCAATGTACTGTATATAATCTCTGTTACCTTCCCCTACCTTCCCCAGCAGGGTGGCGCCAGAAACCAATACATGAAACAGCAATGTCATTCACTCACGTATATATATATAAAACACAGAAAATTTCCTGCATTTGGATGTCACTTTACTGTCTGTTTTCTTTTCAGTAAAGCACAGGACGGAACAGGAATGCAGCCCAGCCTATCGATTTGGGACACCGCAGAAGAGGACAAGATGTACATCAGGTATCATATTCTGTCTACCACAGACGATATTATGTTCGGCTGGAAGCCTCCAGAGACCCTGAGAGAGAAAGAGAGAGAGAGAGAGGGAGAGAGAAAGAGAAAGAGAGAGAGAGAGAGAGAGAGAGAGAGAGGGGGGGGGACCCAGCATCTTGAGATGATGGTTTCGCAAGGGCACTACGCGAGCCTCCCTACCGAGAACAGCACGATGACACTCTTCCCACCCAACCCCTCCCTCCATTCCTCCCTCCCTCTCCCCTTACCCCTCTCTCCCTCCCTCTCCCTTTACCCCTCCCTCCCGCTCCCCTTACCCCTCCTTCCCTCTCTTGTTACCCTTCCCTCTCTCACCCATTACCCCGTTCCTCCCTCCCCTTTCTCCTCCCTCCCTGTCCCATTAATCCTATCCTACCCATCACTCCTCGCTTCTCCTTTCCTTACCCTTCCTTTTCCCCCCTTTCACAACTCCTCTACCCATTTCTTCTTCCTCCCTCCCCCTCTTTTTCTGTATCCCCCTCCCCTCCCCTCCCCTCATCATTTTCCATCCTCCTCTCCTCTTCATATCTCCTCCCCGTCTCCCGCCCCATCTCTTCCCTCCCCTATCTTCTCCTCCCCTTACTTCTCACCTTCACCTTCACCTTCTATTTTCATCTTCCTTGTCGCCTTTTCAGTGTTCTCTCTCTCTCTCTCTCTCTCTCTCTCTCTCTCTCTCTCTTTAATTTTGCGTTTCAGCATATTCTATTAATTGCCTCCCTTCCCCTTCTGCTGACGTCTTGCATCCCCCTCCCTCTCTCCGCATCCCTCTCCCCTCCCTCTCTCTTCCAACTCAGCTCTTCCCACTCCCTCCCTCCCTTCTGTTTCTTTACTCCTCCCTCCCTATAATTCTCTCCTTTCCCCTCTCTCCCTTTTTTTCATTCCTCCCTTCTCTCCTTTCCCCTCACTCTCTGTCCCTCCCTTCTCTCCTTTCCCCTCACTCTCTGTCCCTCCCTCCCTCCCTCGATCCCACCGACACAGCATTTTTTCCCTCTCTTCTCTCTCTCTCTCTCTTTTCCTCCCTTCATCCGCTTCCATCTTTGTCCTCCCCTCTCCCCCATCCATGTTTCCTTCCCTCCTCCTCCCTCCTCCCTCACACCGCTCCCTGCATCACACCTGTTTCTCCTTAATGCAAGAGCTGATCCGCAGTGGCTGCGTCAGAGGAAGAGAGAAAAAAAAAAAAGTATTAAAGAATCCAATTTCTACTGCAAGTCCCTCCCGCCACTCCACACCGCCCTCCCTCATATACTCTTCCACCCTTCACCTTGCTCTCGGCCTCTCTCGGCCTTTGTCTTTCACCTACACCGATGCAAACTCAACTCAGTGCTCTATTTTTGTGTGTTTTCTGCTACTCTCGTTAGGCATGGCTTCGGAAATCCGAGAAATATGAGTATTCGAATTTCTGACCAGAACCATGCAATATTCAGGTCACATCCATTTTTATTTACTTATTTGTTTGTACTGAGTTGATGGAATGGATGTGCAACCGACCGAAACTTTGGGGGTAGCACATCTTCTCTCCATCGACGCGCTCTGAAAAACAAGTCTTCATAATTGTCAACCTACTCTTAACATACATACAACAGACAAAATTGTATATTACGAGAGATGCAGAAGTCAGAGAACCGAGCTATATTTTGAGTCAGGAGTGTAACTGTTTCTTCCCTTACTCTTCACGACGATCCCCGCCGGTCTGAAAAATAAATCTTACAAAGCATGCAACACTGAGGCCAGGTTTGGCTTTGTAAAAAACTGAGGGTATGGATATGCAACCATCAGTATTTTTTGCGGTGAGTTTACTTTCCTTACGAGATAACAACTTCCATTTAGAAGCATAACCACAATTTTTAATATGGAGTGGCTCATGGAGAGCTCTTTAGGGGTTCTGGGGTATTCTGGAAATTTCGGATGGACGCCTGGGGTTGCCAAGTATATATCAAGGGTGGCCAGTACAACCCCGGCCACCCCTCTGGCTACGTCACTGCCCTCAGTTCTCTGAAATATTATTATTACAATACATGCAACACTGAGACCAGCTCTGATTCTTTTCAAAAACTGACATTTGTGATTAATAATCGACCGACTCTTTTAAGCTGAAGTAAATCCCGTCCCCCTGCAAGACACCGCCAATCAATAACACTTGCCAGGTTGCCAGAGACAACAATCTGCAGCTACATTTATACATTAAACAATAAAATGAAAATAGTTGTACCTGTTATGGGGGA
>NC_137063.1:34062631-34235131 GCF_032717465.1 Coenobita brevimanus | reverse complement strand
TTTAGCTAGATGAGGAGCAGGTTGTGGGGAACACTTTTTCAAAACTATGGGAGGAATAGCATCTGGACCTGGAGGGTGCTGGTTGGTAAATTGTCTAACATTGATTTTACATGTCTAGTCTGTATCTTTAAAGGGGCAGTTTTGGGAGAGACAAGTTCTAGCACAAGAACATTCTGACTGACTTCCTCTAAAGTAAAATTTCCCACACTCTTTTCCTTGCCGTTCCTGCAATGCAAAATAGCTAATTATAATTTTTCTCATACATATTACGAGTTTCTGCTATACAACTAGACACATGAGAATATTTTACACTTGCGAAGAATGGCTCTTCCGATCCTCTTTCCTTATCAAAGTTCCATGACAATCTGTTCATGCTGCATGGTAATCCTGATCAATTTTTCCTGCCGCCATCGGCTGGAGGCTTTTGTGAGCAGGGAGAGGTGAGTTTTCTGCTTTGCTGTCCTCGTCGTCAGCTCACATCACAGAAACGCAAAGGAATTTTGTTGGATGTTATCACTGAGGCGCTTGACCTGACAAGGGACGTTGCAGGGACGCCACATAGCCAAAATACAAAAAATTGGGATAAGCAGTGTAATGTGCAGAAAAAAAAAAATCGTTACGGAGGAGGTGCTTGGAACTCTCCAAGGCCACTCAGAATACGACCGTGAGTGAAATATGGCATCCAGGCCGCAGAGTTGCCTGATTGTGATGAGTGGCCTAAACATCCCCAAAGACGACATCAATCTAGACCAAAAGCGCAATGTAAGATGATGGATCCTCCTTTGCTGCGCAAAGATTCATTAAAAGATATTTGTTAAGGTTCGGAGTTTTGTTACGTACACAGGACAAACACACAGACTTACATACATAAAATTCAACGTCAACAGCAAACACGTTACTCATAACCTACCTTAAACCGCCTCGCACTCATCACCAGGCGTGTTGCTGTGTCCAATTTCCTTTGTACCCTCCCGATCCGTCCTGTGGAAACACATCACAGTTAGGGAAGGCAAGTGATTGAAGTTCTTAGTGAATCTGGGCCGGGGGGACAGATGGGAAATTGGAAATCATAACAAAATAGATTTACATAAAGAAAAAATGTCTAGTTGATGGCGGTCCAGTGAGTTAAAGCGCTCCAACTGGATGTGGCCGATGAAAAGGGGAAATGTTCACCCGAGCTATACCTTATTAGATCATATAACCATGCTAGGTGATAGGAGGACGCTACCCCTCCCAGCATGGCAGCTACCGAGCGTGGCCAGAACTCACGACCCCCGTTCCAAGTCCGACGCTCTACCACTGAGCCACCCTGCCCCCATGGTTTCCATCAAAAGGTTGGTCAGCGTTTATTGCTCACACAATGGCACACATTGAGCAGGAACTGGTCATTCTTGCCTTAAATGCCTGGACTGAGCAGCCTAACCCAGGGCCCCTATGTTCCTGATGGGGTAATTGAGGTGTAACGCCGTAAAATACAATCAACTAAAATGTCTGCACTCCGACTGCCTTTATCTTAAAGTTGGCGTAAAACTGCCTTTTCTCCATGAATGTGAGGTTTACTAGACATTATCACTAGAATATGGTGCCTGTCACGAAGAAGTGCTATGGGAAAGATGCAAAGTCACAGTACCGTCTTATTCTACCACTGAGCTACGGGAAACAGTCAGCAAGGGCACGAAAATCTCCACCAAGTTAGAGTGATTTAACTACACCTTAGTACGTGGGTGTATTGGCCTTCACTCTCACTACGACTGGACGACGTGATGCGGCTAAATGAACAGGTCTCGCAACAACAGAAATACCATGTCAGTCCCATGTCGTTATTCTGGCTTATTCTTGTTATTCCTGGACAAGTGTATGCAGTAACTGGGATAATGAAGGCTTTATCTAATCCCTTCACCTCGAAAAGTCTATCCTTACTAAAAACAAATCGTCTGCTGATGGCAAGAACAAACTTTTCAGACATGCCACTGGATTACGAGAGTTTAAGGAGTTTGGGCGGTATTCCCGTGTGGTTAGGAAGCTAACACCTCTTCCTTGCCGATTTATTTCTGATTGTGCGCCGTTACTATATTTTTGTGTTTTATTCATGCAATCTACTGTATGTATAAGAAGCAAAAACGAGGACATTAATGGGTGGTCTGGAAAACAAATCATTACGGAAGAGGTGTTAGGGAGCTTCTTTACCCGACGAAAATACGGGCCATTGTCTCTAACCTCTTTACAACCAGACGTCTCTCCTAAGCTCAATAAATTAGTGGGTCGGTAACAAGAATACAACATAAAAGAGGTTACCGCAGTGGAGATACTAAATTTTTCAATATAGTGATTTTTTTTTTTTATCTGCTTCGAACAGACATCTTATTCATGTCAGAAAAACCGCCTAGAAGTAAAGGGGTTTATGAAGCTGTATCTATGACTTTCAGTAATAAAAATAATATATAAATAAATAGTTACAAGACTGAATACACTCGTCTGGAATTACCGAGTCAAAATGTCAAAAAAAGAAAAAAAAAAAAAAATGATATGAGTGAAACGGTGAGCTCCTTTATATATATCGACGCTGGTTTGTTGTACCGCCCCTACCGTTGCAGTTCAAATCACAACCCTTTCAGCAACGACACATCATCTTGTTTCATTTAACTTTTTTTCTTTTCATATACTGATCTATTTACACATTTTTTGCCAACTTCAGACGATATAGTTAAGGTTAGGAGAAGATTATCGAACTGGAGGGCTTAGATGCAACCAGGGCTCTCAGTTCTTGTTCGCGGAATTTCCTTAGAAAGCTGTAAAAATTTCTCTAAATTTGATCATATTTCCTCAGAGAGCAAATCGAACGTATAAAATTATTGAGCAGGCCAAAACTCTTAAACAAAGACATAATAACATTATTTTTACTTGCAGACATAAAATAAAATACAATGACCACACATTCATAAGCTTCGCAGTTAATACATGCTATACAGAGTACTGCAAATCGTCCGATTCGATAACTGCCATAACTCACAATCAAATAAAAAATTCCAGTTGCATAATAACCAAACTTATAAATCTTAATTGTAAATAATTTTTAATGAATTATCTTTTTTTTCGCCGACGCGTGGTAGCGAAATAACCCCCCCCCCCAAAAAAAAAGAAACTCAAAGACATCATATAGCCTCCCCCTGACAGTTGATTGTTAGTTTTGTGTGTGTGTGTGTGTGTGTGTGTGTGTGTGTGTGTGTGTGTGTGTGTGTGTGTGTGTCCGACTCTGGGCAAAGGCTTCAGGGCCTTTATCTCGGGGGCAGTAGTCTGTCCCAAGGCCCAGTAGTCCTACTACACCTCCTCATGTCACCACTTCGGCGCTAACACCCACCGTCCATATTGAATACATGCTAGGGCTGTCTCATACAGGACTGGTGTATTGGTATTAGCGGGGGTATTTTTACGACATGTTGGCGGGTCATCAGGTAGATCAGGAAAGTCTGTTTTTTTATGAAATTCAAATCCTTAAACTGTTCCCTGCCCCAGCAGGGATTCGAACCTGGGTCCATTAGGACTGTGGGCCGCCTCTCTACCGATTCAGCCACCGCCTACTCTGCTTTTCTCGAAAAATCGTTAAAAATTCTCAGATATTTCAAGTAAATTCCATCAAATTTCTTCAGATTTACTTTAAAATCCCCGTATCCTTAAAAATTTCTTTATATAACCTCAGGTTTCTCAATCTAAGGAAATTTCCTTAAAACTGAGAGCCCTGGATGCAGCCTTCATTAACCCTTTCCAGCCGATGTCGTGTTCTTTTCTTATTACTCCTGCTGCCACCACACGATTTTCTTCAACTCAGACACGCCTTTACCAATGGGGGATTTATCGAAAGCTACACATAACTCCCTCCAGTCCGAAAAATCTCTCCAAATCGGAATAAAATCGTCTGCCGGTACCAATAACGGAATATGTAACACGTCATCAGAGTGAAGACGTTAAGCCTCTCATAGCCAAGTTTTCTTTCCAGAACTTTAACCCAAAATTATAGTGCCATGTGATTTGAGTTAGCTAGCTGTGAATTAGAGGAGCCTGAGTGTTTTTACTGTCGCCATTAATTTAGTCCAAAATTATAATACCACACGATTTTATTCCGCTGCTTTTGAATTACTGGAACCTAGATGCTTTTTTTTTATCCCACCCTCGTATGGTGGGAACAGCTCTAGCACTGTACTCCTGCTCCCCCCATATCGTGTTGTTTACCTGAGTGTGCACAGGAGCCTCAGAGTGTTCCTACTGCCGCCATTAACCCTTCTGTGCCGGAAACAACTCTAGCACAGCACCCCAGGTCCACCCACACGATTTGCCAGTGAGTCAACCCAGCCAGGCAATTAACTGATCACTACCCACGGCTCTACTATGGTGAACAAAACTTTACAGCAACGACACACACACACACACACACACACACACACACACACACACACACACACACACACACACACACACACACACGCACGCACGCACGCACGCACGCACGCGCGGAAAAGGACGTTACCGTACTGAAAGGGTTAAAACATTCTCTAGACATAATTACTTTGCATGGTGTGTGTGTGTGTGTGTGTGTGTGTGTGTGTGTGTGTGTGTGTGTGTGTGTGTGTGTGTGTGTGTGTGTGTGTGTGTGTGTGAATGAGAGAGAGAGAGAGAGAGAGAGAGAAAGTTTAGGTGACAATAAGGGAGAGCTAGATATTATGTGAGAAGTGTGTGTAAGAGCAAGAGTGGAGTGTGAGATTTTTGTTACTACTGTATTATCATTACTAAAAAAAAAAAAAAAAGTATGGAATCGTGTGTAAGTTATCTTCCCACAGAATATTAACAAATGAATGATGTATCAGTATCAATATTCCTCGAGCCATTTCTTTAAATACTGGAGAAAAACAACTTAAGGCAGAGTTGCAAAGATGATCGTTTGAGCATGTGAAGGCCTAAGGATGACTGATAACTCCTGCAATACCGAACGGGGCACAAAAACAGTGACAGAGATTGCCTAGACGGGCTAAGTGCTGCCCGTGATGCAAGAGGGATGCATGCTGAGCTCTGAAATACTGTGACCATAAGTTTACAATTTTCGTTTGTTGTATATCAATAATGTTACGTGTTACTATAGTTATGACTTTTTAAAAATATTGGTATAACCAGATTTGTCTTATTTCCAGTTCCATCGTCTCCTTATCCACCTGATCATTATACTAAGGTGTAAAAAGGTCAAACTGCTGAGACAAGACTCTTATGGTCCACAGTGTAAGGACAGTGTCACGAAGGACGACGTTATGTGTTCAGTAAACAAGTGATGTTTGTTTCCTGTTCATGGAAACGTGACCCAAGATGATTTAGTCTATCTGTCACGTTATACATTTTTGATACTGCATTGAGTTTTTGATAATACGATAATATGTATACCTGTGATTTTTTTTTTTTACAATGTGGTAATAATTACCATTACTTACAGGTGTTTTAGCATTTGGGAAGTTTAGAAACCCGTGTTTATGACTGGTCGTATGTGTGGCTACTCAGCAACAAATCTTAAATATTACTGGTGTTGGTGGAGGTATGCACTCTCTCTGTACTTTCTAGTTACTGCTTCTTTTGCGTGGTGGTAATATTACAAACTCAAGTTGTTTTTAACTGTAATCTTACGAAGGCGCTGATATGACTGCCTTATGGTTTGTTTATTGTTTGATTTCTTGTTACTATGACTGCCTGAAATTTTTCTGGTGTGTGATGAATGCCAGTTTGTATTGTGTTCTTACAACGGTGTTGATAATATGACTTTCTGACGATGTTTTGACTCTTGATCTATTGACATTATGACTGCCTTTAGTGTTTGTGCTGTGTGAAATTGCGACGGTGATGATAACAGGCGTGCCTGATGGTGTTTTACTGTAATGTGTAATCTTACGCCAGTGGCGATATTATAAATGTCTTTATGTATTATTTCTGGTGAGAGATGTAGCGGTCTCTCCAAGGATCTCTCCATGTCCTGCAGAGCTATAGGATTCATTGGTCCTTCCTCAGGGGATTCGCCCTTTGACTTTATGATGGTCTAGCTTATACATGTATTTTTCATTACAATTCCAGATACCTTTATGGCCTCATCAGCCAAGAACTGCCAGTATGATGAAAGTTACATTCAGAATGGATTCACTGCTTCCCTCAAAAACGGATGTGAATTTCCACGGTGTGTTACAGGCCATAAAGGTTTATTACTGGAGTGTATGAAACCAAGCTTTCTCAAGCGATATTTCAATAGTTGTCATCCGAATCTGAAAAGTAAGAATGCTGCCTTCTTCATGCAATAGGAAGAGGGACTAAAGCGAGCACTTTTTTTTTTTTTTTTTTCGTTTGGACAGTTAACAAAATGAATGGGTTATGTGCACTGTACATGGCATCACTGAGAATTGCACAAGAAAACAACTGCAGTAAAGTTAATCGTCCCTTGCTGTAAAGACGGGGGGCGCGGTAGCACAGTGGTAGCGCGCCGGACTCGTAATCGGGGGATTGCGAGTTCGAGCCTCGCCCGGGCTGCCGTGCCGGGAGTGGTAGCTCGCTCCTGTAACCCTAGCGGGGCTATATAGTCCAATACAGGGCTTAGCTCGGGGGAACTCCATTTCTCCCCATTTTTGCTGTAAAGACGTAGTCCACTGTGTTATTTGACATGATGCTGAGCAGGCCACAACCCCTCTCAGTTGATACTGTTCATCGACGAATATTAGATATGTCTGAGGATATCAAACAAGAAGTGATTGCTGAAATAAAGGGGACATCTTAGGCAAATGTGCAATCTAGCGTGATGAGTCGACTGATGTGGCTGCCTGTACCCAACTCCTGGTGTTCGTACGATGCATCAGTGGTGCAGATTTCAAGGAGGATTTCTTGTTCTATCATGCTTTGAAGTCGATTAAATGAGGTGAAGAAAGTGTCCTTAAAGTTTTACTCTCTCTCTCTCTCTCTTTTTTTTTTTTTTTTTTTTTTTTTCAGGCTCAAGGACTATCTTGCAGTAATGTATGCGTGTGCACAACTGACGGAGCACCTGCATACTTTGTCGTCATTCAGGGTTTCGAGGAGAGGTGCATGAGGGGAATCCTAACACAAGGTACCTTCACTGTATGCTTCATAGATATGCTCTGGCATATAAAACTCTCCCTTCAAAGTTAAGCTTAGTACTTGATGATGGTGTGCACATGGTAAATACTATCACGTCAACTGCTCGAAATAAACGACTCTTCCACCTACTGTGACCAGAGTTAGAACAGATGAAGAAGTGTTACTCTTTCACACCGAGGATCGCTTGTTGTTGCAGGGGAATATGGTATTAACAATCAGTGAAGGGACTTTCCAGATTCTTCAAACATGACAAGACAAAGTCGCTTAAGTTCACCAAGAAACTGTCAGTCAACCAGTGGCTCCAGAAGCTGGCCACCATGAAGGACATATTCTTACATCTAAACTCATTAAACTTATCCCTTCAAGGCCGTTTTACCACAGTGATTGATTTCACGGACAAACTAAGATCCCTCAACATGAAGCTGGAGTTGTGGGAAGGGGCGCAGTGGTATAACGGCGGGGTTCAGTGGGGTAGTGGAGGAACGGGAGAGGTGTAGTGGAATAATGGTGGGGTTTGGCAGGGTGCAGAGAGGGAACCGCGGGGTGCACAAGGGTGGCGGGGTGAGGCGTGATGTAGGAGGATAACGGCGGAACTGGGTGAGGTGTTGTGGGGTAATGGTGAGGCTGGGTGGAGTCCAGTGGGCAACTGGTTGGGTTCGGTGGGCTGCAGTGGGGTAATGACAGTGAAGAGTGGGGTGCACTGGAGTAAGAATGGCGTTGGGTGAGGTTGGAGAGGTAAGGGCGGGACTGAGTGGGGTGCAGTGAGGAATTGACAGTGTTGGGTGGGGTGCAGTGGGGTAGGTAGCAGCTGGAATGGGTGTGAAAGGAACAAAGGTGGGTTGGCGGGGTGCGATACGTTAAGGGGGATTGGGTAGGGTGTAGTGAGGTAATGTCGCTGTTGGGCGGGGTGCAGTGGAGTCATGCAGGGATCGGGTGGATTCCAATACGGTTACGGCAGGGTTGGGCGGCCAGTAGTAGGGAGCAATGGGGTAACGGTGTACCGTAGTAGGGTACTGGTGGGGTTGGGTGGGGTACTGTGGGGTAAGAGCTGGGATGGGTGGTAAGTAATGTGGTAAAGGCGGGGTTGGGTGGGGTGCAGTGATGTAATGCTGGAGTTGGGTTGGGTGCAGTCGGGTAATGCCAGAATTGGGTGGGGTGCAGTGGGGTAATGCCAGAGTTGGGTGGGGTGCAGTGGGGTAATGCTGGAGTTGGGTGGGGTGCAGTGGGGTAATGCTGGAGTTGGGTGGGGTGCAGTGGGGTAATGCTGGAGTTGGGTGGGGTGCAGTGGGGTAATGCTGGAGTTGGGTGGGGTGCAGTGGGGTAATGCTGGAGTTGGGTGGGGTGTAGTGAGGTAATGCTGGAGTTGGGTGGGGTGCAGTGGGGTAATGCTGGAGTTGGGTGGGGTGTAGGGGGGTAATGCTGGAGTTGGGTGGGGTGCAGTGGGGTAATGCCAGAGTTTTGCAGTGGGGTAATGCCGGGGTTAGATGGGATGCAGTCGGGGTAGTGGCGAGATTGGGTGATATGCCGTGGGGTGATGTCGGGGCTGGATGAGGTGCAGTTAGGTAACGAAGGGGTTTGGTGGAATACAATGGGGTAAGTCAGGGTTTGGATGTGATGCAGTGGTTACGGGCCGAGTTGAGTGAGACGCACTGGGGTGCAGAAGGGGATGGGGTGGATGCAGTAAGGTAAGGGCAGTGATCTATTGGGTATAGTGGAATAATGCTGGAGACAGGTGGGGTGCAAACTGGAAGAGGTGCAGCGGTGTAAGGACGGGGTTCAGTGATGTGAAGATGGAGTTAGGTGAAGAATGCACTGGGTTGAGTGCGTTGTAGTTGGGTAAGGTCGGGTCGGGGTTGTGTGAGGTGTATTGGGATATTGGCAGGGTTCGGAGGGGTACAGGGGGTGTGGTACAGATAGAGTTCGATGGGATTCTCTGTGGGGAGGGGGGAGATATGGTTCGATGGGATGCTCTGGGGGGGTGAAGATAAGATTCAATGAGATGCTCTTGGGTTCCAGCAGGGAAGGATGAGGTGCAGATGGTAAGGGCAGAGTTCAATAGGGTGCAGTGAGGTAATGCCGAGTTTAGGTGGGGTGTAGTGGGGTAATGGTGCTGTTGAGAAGGGTGCAGTAATGGCGGGGATGGGTGGGGTTCAGTGGGGCAATGGGAGGGGTTGGGTTGGGTGTTGTTTGGTAATGGTGGGATTGGGAGGGGTGCAATTTGTAAGGGCGGGGTTGGGTGGGGTCCAGTGCGGTAGTAACGGGGATAGGCAGAGTACAGCTGGGTAATGGGCTGTTGGGAAGGGTATAATGGGATAAGGGCGGGGTTGGGTGTGGTTCACTGAGGTACCGGAGTGGTTAGGCTGGATGCAAACGGGTAATGACGGGTACTGAGGGGTAATAACGAGGGTGGGCGGGGTGCAGAGGGGTAATGGCGGGATTGGAGTAGGTGCAGCAGGGTAATGGTGGGGTGCTGCTGCGTAGACCCAAGGCTAGGGTGGGTGAAGCAGAATAATGAGGAGGCTGCGTGGGGTGCACAGGGGTAACGGCAGGATGCAGAGGAGTACTGGCGGGGCTGGTGGGGTGCAGCGGGGTAATGGCGCAATTGGGTGGGGTACAGAGGAATAATAGTTGGGTCTCTTGGGGTACAATGGGGTAACTGCGAGTTGTATTGAGGTAAGAACAAGTTCGTTGAGTAGGTCGGGTTAGGACGGGTGCAGTGGGGTATAGACAGCTTTGGGTGGGACACAGACGGGAATTAGGAGGGTTGAGTGGGGTGCAGTGGGGAAGGAACGGGGCTCATTGGGGTACAGTCGGGTAAGGGTGGGGTTCAGTGGGGTACGGAAGGGGTCTGGTGAGGTAGAAAGGGGTAAGAGCTGGGTTATAATGGGGTGCAAGGGGATAAGGGCGGAGTTAGTCAGAATGAAGTGAGGTATGAACAAACTTTGGCAGAATGCAAAAGAGTAATAACGGCGTTGGGTCGGATGAAATGGGGTAATGGCGAAGCTGGACAGGGTGCAGTGAGGTAATGGCGGGATTGGGTAGCCTGCTGTGGATAAGAACGTGGTTAGGTAGAATGCAGTGGAGTATGGGAGGGATGGTGGGTATAATGGTGTAAAGGCGGGGCTGGGTGGGGTGCTGTGAGGTACTAGCGCTGTTAGTTAGGGTACAATAGGATAATGGTGGGGTTAGGCGATACACAAGGGGGAAACGACAGGGTTAAGTTGGGTGCATTGGAGTATTGTCTAGGTTGCGTGGGGTGGAGCGGGGTAATGGCGGGTTTTGTTGAGGGTGTGAGGTTTGATCAGATGTAGTGGCTTATGGGCGGGGTTGAGAAGTGCAGTGGGATCAGAGTGGGGTTGTGTGGGGTACAATGGGGTAATGGCATGGTGGGGTTGGGTAGAGTGTATTGTGTTACACAGTCGGGGTCCTGCGGGGTAGAAGTGGAGATGGGTGGGATGTGGTGAGGTAAGGGTGAGTTGTGTGGGATGTAGTGGGGTAAGGGTGGGATAGGGTGGAGTACAGTTGGGAATGGCGGGGTTTGGGTGGGGTCCAGTGGAGTCAGAATGGCGTTGGGTGCAGTGCAGAGGGGTTAAGGAGGAGTTGGTTGGGGTACATTGAGGTAGGTGCGGAGATCAGGAGAGTGCAGTGGTAAGGTGCAGCGTTGACAGGGTGCGATAGGGTAATGCCGGGAATGGTCAGGGTGCTGTGGGGTACTGGCAAGGTTGGGGGGTGCGGTGAAGCAATGGCGGAGTTGGGTGGCCTGCAAAAAAGTAATGGCGGGATTGGGCACTGTGTAGTGAGGTAAGAAGGCATAGGCTGGGGTTCAGTGGGGCACTGGGGGGCTTGGGTGGGTTACAGTGAGGTAATGAGGATGCTGGGCGTAGTGCAGTGCAGTAGTGGGAGGTTGGGTGAGGTGCACTGGGATGTACTAGGGTCTCTGTGGGATACGGTAGGCTGAGGAGGGAGGCCGGGGCTGGGTGGGGAGGGGTGGGGTTGGGTCGGGTGCAGAGGGGTACGTTAGGGTTGTGTGGGGTGTTGAGTGGGGTGCAGTGGGATACGGGAGGGGTTGAGTGGGGCGCAGGCAGGTGACACCAGGATGGATGAGGTACAGTGAAGAAAGAGTGGTTTTGGATGGTGTGCAATTCCATAAGGGTGGCGAGTACGTTAGCTGCAGTAGGGTTAGGGCGGGGTTAGGTCGGTGCAGTGGAGTGAGGGCGGGGTTAGGTGGAGTAACATGCTATACGGGTGGGGGTGGGGGTGATGCAGTGGGGTACTAGAGTGGTCAGCTTTGTTCAGAAAGATAATGGTGTGGTTGGATGAGGTGCACCGAAGTAATGGCATGGCTGGGTGGGGTGCACTGGGCTAACAGAATTGTTGGATGGAGTGTAGTAGCGTACGGGCGGGGATGGGTAAGGTGTCGTTGGGAAAAGACTGGGTTGGGTAGGATGCAGTGCGGTAAGGGCGGGTTTGGGAGGGGTGCAATGAGGTAAGGTCGGGGTTTATGTGGAGTACACTGTGTTAAGGATGGAGTTGGGTGGGGTGAACAGGGGTGCACTGGGTTGGGTACAGTGTGGCAATGAGAGGGTTGTGACGAGTGCAGTGGGGTAACGGAGGGGTGGTGGAATGCATTGGTGTGAAGGCGCGGTTGGGCGAAGTGCAGTGTGGTAAGGGCGTGGTTAGGTGGGGTGCAGTGGGGAAAGGGCAGGGTTCGGGGATCCGTAGTTGAGTAACGGCGGGGCTGAGTAGGGTACAGTAGAGTAAAGGCAAGGTTTGTTTTGGTGCAGTAAGGTATATGAGGAGTTGGTCTGCGTGCAGCGGAGTTAGGGAGGGGCTGGGAGGGGTGCAGTGCGTTAAGGGCGGGGTTGAGAGGGGTGCAGTGCGTTGCAGTGCGTTAAGGGCGGGGCTGGGAGGGGTGCAGTGTATTAAGCCGGGGCTGGGAGGGGTGCAATGCGTTAAGAGCGGGGTTGGGAGGGGTGCAGTGCGTTAAGGGCGAGGCTGGGAGGGGTGCAGTGCGTTAAGGGCGGGGTTGGGAGGGGTGCAGTGCGTTAAGGGCGGGGTTACAGGTTAGGAGGGGTGCAGTGCGTTAAGGGCGGGGTTGGGAGGGATGCAGTGCGTTAAGGGCGGGGTTGGGAGGGGTGCAGTGCATTAAGGGCGGGGATGGGAGAGGTGCAGTGCGTTAAGGGCGGGATTAGGGGTTAGGGGTGCAGTGCGTTAAGGGAGGGCTCTGATGGGGTTATACCGGAGTTGGATGTGGTTAAGGGCGGCGAGGGTGTGGTGTAGTGAGGCAATGGCGGGGTCAGTGAGGTACAATGGCGTAATGGCAGGGGTGGTGCGGTGCGGCGGGGAAATGGTAGGGATGTTTTGGGTGCAGTGGGGTAATGGTGTGGTTGGATGGGGTGGAGTAGGGAAATGGCGGGGTTGCGTAGGATGTAATGGGGTATTGACAAAGTTGCGTGAGGTGCCGCGGAGTAAGGGTAGGATTGTATGGGATAGAATGGGGTAAGGTCGGGAGTTGGTGGGATGGCGTGGGGTAAGGTATGCGCCGAGTAGGGTGCCGTGGGATAAGGGTGGGGTAGGGTGGGGCAGAGTAAGGCAATGGTAGGGTCGGGTGAGATGCACTGGCGCAAGGAGGGGGAGTGGTTGGATCAGATGCAGTGGGGTAAGGGTGGGGTTGGGTTCGGTTCGATGGTGCAAGGATCTGGTTGTGTGGGGTACAATGAGGTAAGGGCGGGGTTGGGTGGAGTGCAGTTTGTTAAGGGCGGGATTGGATGAGGTAAGCGCTGAGTAGGGTGGGGTGATGTGGAGTAAGGATGAAGTTATGTAGGGTGCAATGGCATACAACAGGGATAGGGTCGGGTGTAGTGAGGAATGGGTGGGGTTGGGTAGGATGCATTGAGGTAATTACCGAGATAAGTGGGGTGCAGTGGGGACACTGGTGGGGCTGGGCAGGGTGCAGCGGGATAACGGCGAGGTACGGTTGGGTGCTGTGGGGTAATGGACGCATAGAGTGGTAGCTACAGGTCTGGGTAGGGTGCAGTGGGGCAATGATGGGGTTAGATTGGGTACAGTGGGGCAATGATGGGGTTAGGTGGGGTGCAATGGAGCTATAACTGGGGTTAGTGGGGGTGAGTGGTGTAAAGGCGCGCCTGGAGGGTGGCGTTAGGTTAAAGGCAGGGTTTAGTGGGGTAATGGTGGGATTGGGTTGCGTGAAGTAGGGCGATGACAGGGATGAGTGAGGTGTAATAGGATGATGGGAGTGTGACGTTCGGGAGGGAGTAAAGTGGGGTGATGGTCTAGGTGAAGTGGGGTGACGACGGAGTTGGGAAAGGGCAAGATTGGGTGAGGTAAGATAGGATAAGGGTGGGGTTGGTCTTCGTAAAACAGTTGGTTGGCAAGCAGTGGAGTATAGGGTGGGGTTGGGCAGGGTGCAGTGGGGTTGGGGGGAGAATCGGTGGGATAATGGCACTCTGACTACTGTACTGAATTCCCTTTTTCCAAGGTCACAGGTTTTGCACTGATAACACGCAATATTATCGTGGTCTTTCCCTGCATGTAACGGATATCTTTCTAACACTCCAGCTCCTATGACTCACTATCAGCTGAATGAAATAGTAGGCTACTGCAGGTTTACACAGGCTCCTAAATAATCTACTGCAGGTTTACACAGGCTCCTAAATAATCTACTGCAGGTTTACACAGGCTCCTAAATAATCTACTGCAGGTTTACACAGGCTCCTAAATAATCTACTGCAGGTTTACACAGGCTCCTAAATAATCTACTGCAGGTTTACTCAGGGACCTAAATAATCTACTGCAGGTTTACACACGCTCCTAAATAATCTACTGCAGGTTTACTCAGGGACATAAATAATCTACTGCAGGTTTACTCAGGACCTAAATAATCTACTGCAGGTTTACTCAGGGGAGCTAAACAATCTACAGTACAAAACAATACTACAATACTACAGCTGTCCCGACAAGTATTTTGACTCAAGCTCCTATGGCTCATCCTCAACTGAAAAAATCAAAATATCAACCAGTCATATCCAGAAATAAATAAATGCATACATATATAATAAATAAAAATCAACTGGTAGGGAGTAGGTTCTACAGAGCCTCCTAAGCCCACGAGAACATGGCCCTAAATCTTTGTAGCATAAAAATAATCCACCTACCGTAAGCAACTCCAGCCAACACTATAAATCCCGACATTCCCTTTCAATAAACTCCCAGACATATGCAAGAATCTCTCTCTCTCTCTCTCTCTCTCTCTCTCTCTCTCTCTCTCTCTCTCACATGTGGGTGCCTGTATGAACATCACACTTTAATTTCAGCACTTATCACCAAATGTCATCGCGAGACATTTATTACACGAGCTGCCGGTCAAATTACTACATGGTTTCCGCATCCGTGTTTACAGAATGACATACTGTATATATTTCTGCTGCGCCAACTCTTCATCAATAACCACTTACGACCGTGTATGATCTTTAGTCAACATATTTTGTGGATATTTTCACTTGTTTACAATAAAAGGCAGATTAGCTGACCTCATCATAACACTACAAACAAAGGCACAAGATGAAGATACGCCCAACAAATGCTTCAACATCAGCCTAAGGCAACGAAAAAAAAAAAAGCTAGAGGAAGCAATGGTGAAGTGGCTACAAAAGTTGTTAGTCCATAGCTATGTTTTTGATGCCAGATTTGAATGCAAGAGTAGGCAAGATAAAAAGGTTGGTGAGACTGCAGTAGGACATTTTGGAATTTCCACCAACGATATGATAAGGAAAATCTCAGAAAAAAATACCGTAGTCTTGGTATTATATATACATATATATATATATATATATATATATATATATATATATATATATATATATATATATATATATATATATATATATATATATATATATATATATATATATGTGTGTGTGTGTGTGTATGTGTGTGTGTGTGTGTGTGTGTGTGTGTGTGTGTGTGTGTGTGTGTGTATATCTCTATATATATATATATATATATATATATATATATATATATATATATATATATATATATATGGAACCTCCGTGGTAGAGTGTGCGCTTCGCACGCAGGTGGATGCGGGTTCGCCTCCCGCCAGAGTTGTAAAAACTTTGGGAAGCATTAATCGAGCCACTTACTATTTTGGCAGACATGAGGGGTGCTGTGGTTGAACCAACGTCGCATACTAGTATGCTTGCACCCAATCAGCTTAAGGCGGGCCGATTACACTTGGCTCACAGACTACACACACATCCAAAGCCACTACAATCACATTCACAAGCACTTTTCACCCTACACACAGTCTCTGCCAGACTGCCTAAGCCAGTGGGTAGAGATACATTGGCTGTATCGTACCTGCTTCGGTAGGGATAGGCCGGTCCCGCAGTGGACCTCAACGGCTTATGATATATATATATATATATATATATATATATATATATATATATATATATATATATATATATATACATATATATATATATATATATATATATATATATATATATATATATATATATATATATATATATTGCCAGACGCTTTAAAATGAGTATAGAGAAAGTAGGAGGATACAGAGAAGGGTTTGCTATCAGTTGCCTCAGACAGCTGAGTCTCGGTGAAAGGTGAGGTTTAGAGGAGGGGAGGTGGTGCTCAACAGAGAGAATGTCAGAGGAAAGGCCGCAAAAATTGCAGAAATGAAGAACAAGTGAGACAGTGGTTCCAAGCATCTCGCTGGGTCGTCAGCGGGAGACGCGCGGATACTGGGGGCATTTGTGGTCTCCCTCCCCCCACCCCCCTTGGGGACTCCGTGGCTTGGTTGAACAACGCCATTTTTGTTAATTTTGAATAGGAAGTGCAGTGTGTACTGTGCATGTATTTGGTGCTGACAGTTGGAGAAACTTGTATTGGAGAATATGCTGGCCAGCTCTCTGTTACTGAAACACTGAAAAAGTTCAGCAAAGGGGGATGGTCAGGAACTAGTCCCGAGGGATGATGAAACGGGCTCCAGCTCTCCCTGTCACCAGCTTTCCATCCACCTTGAGAGTACTGCCCTGCTCGACTGGTGCTATGTATGTATGTATGTACAGTATGTATTTTAAGTAACAAAGTAGAAAGTGGACTTGAAAGGAATCACATGGTGAAACAAACAATGAAACAGGAGTCATTCTCAGTGGCTATTCACATGTCAGTGCAACAGAGTGTAACTGCACTGAACAGTATGGACTGTAACACCCGGCTTGCACACGCCTAACACCGGCAGGAAAGAGTAAACGTAGGAAGTGATCAGAGCATGGCGAAAAATCAGGCAATACTGGATCTCAGAAGGAAGAGAGGAGAGACTAATTTAAAAACAACAGCCAAACACCTAATCAGTGAGAGACAAGACAGTAGATTTTGGTATGTTATTTCTGCATTCAATACTTGCAGCTGATCAGTAAAATACAATAAAGTTAATACGGACACCACCCGTATTAGGGATACAGGTGACTTAGCGTTAAATGAACTGCCAAAACTATTTACAAAAAGCTTAGAAGTCAAAGGAACACCTGGAAAAATACATCCATTACTCTGCTCCACAAAAAGGCCAAACTGGAGAAGCAAAGAATTACTCTCCGATACATACTGCCCTGTTGTACTCAGAGTTTTCACCAAACGCTTAATAATTCGAAACAGCCTTGCACTACATGCAAACCAGCCAAGAGAACAAGTCAGATTTTGCAGTAGTTACTCGATAACAGATTATTTCCATGTTATTTATCACACTGTAATAACATCAGAATATGCGAAAGCTTTTGCATAGCATTTATTGACTGTGGGAAGATACTTCATTCAGCTGAAGCAGCTGCAGTAAGAAAGCAAACTGAGGTCTGGTGTAGAAGACTTATTTTAAAGTACCGGTACAACAAGGTACCCTGTTTACCGAGATAGCACAACCATCATTAAACCCTACAACGATAGTTTAAAAAGTTAAGTTGAGGTGTTTATAAGGCTATTCAGTTTCACACGATACATTCATTCCATACCTTGGAAAAGTTTTCAGAAATTTAGAATGTGAAGGCAAAGGAATTAACTTTAACGTGGAGCACCTGAAGACGATATACCGATATACAATTCATTTCAATGACTCAGGGAAAAAGCTTTTAAGAAACGATGGCTGATCTAGGCAGGGGGAGTCTGAAGAAAGGAATGAAAATGAGGATAAAATTTTGTATCACAGACATATTCAGCACTGTCAAAAAAAAAAAAAAAAAAAAAGGCGCTAACGATACATGCACGTAGGGCAGGTTATTCAGACAGTTCCAGTTCATGACACTGAAATTAAGCTAAGAATATTAATGAGATGGTGGGCTTGTGATAGTTAATCGACTACCGGTACATGAAGGATAAGCAACTGCCTTTAGGTCACTTTATACTTCCTGATATTCTAACTTATGGAGCGGAAAACTGAAGTCTAATAATATACTCTAACCTAAACTTGAAAGCGATTAAGAAGGAACTGAAATGATTAATGTTTAGTATCACAAGGAGAGATTGAGAGATTTTCGGATAAGGGAACACACGAAAGTAGAGGCCATAATCACCACAGTCAAAAACAGAAATGAGTAAGAGCATGACACGTCCTTCGTAGAACTGATAACTGACGGACAACCAAGGTATATGACTGGCAACTCAGAGATGATGGAATGAAAGGCGGAGGCAAACAGAGCACGAAGACAACATGAGAAACGCAGATTTGCTGTGATTGGATGCAACAGGTTAACAGCCAACTGGTCCGAGTGCAGACCGATGGAGGTGGCCTTCGTCCTGCAGTGGAGAATTCACGACGACGACGACGACAACGACAATGTTGATGACGATTACAAATTAAATCGCAAAGAGAATGTTTGACAAATAATTTCTAAAGCACGTACTGAAGACAGAACTTGTCTACCCTCTGTGTAAGCCATAATTACTGAGTTCACTGTGTAATGTGGAATGCAGGCTAATCATTACCTAATAGCCATAGGAACACTACAAATGTCCCTCAAGAACTAGGGGGCTGCCTTCCCTTGTCATGTATGGTCGATTGGGGTTTAAAAAAAAAAACAGGGGGGGGGGGAAGTTGGGGTAAACAGAAACAGCCTACCGAACTTTTTTACTGCCACATTTCTTTAGTTTTTGGTGTGGTGATAGACCTGTCGGTACTCCATAATACGCACAGGCAGATTTACCCAGCGATGGTTTGTGCTAAAATATGAAAAAAATATATATATATTATTTTTTACTTTTCAGTTGGTTTAAATGAACTGCTTTTATTCTGCTTTCGGCTGATGAGGGACGCGTGCCCCAGGGCGGTAACAAAAAGCAACGGTACAACACAGTCTCAGCTAAAGACGCACCGCCGGATCACAAGGCACGACGCTGGGCTGACATAATTATAAAGAGATCAGCAGAAACGGAAAGAAATGCAGAAGAAGAAAACGGTTAGTGAGCTGGTATCAGATAATAACTCTGCTGTAGATTCCCCGAAGAGATGCAGCCTGACACAACAAGAGAAAGAACATTGAAAACCTGAAGAAGAAGCTGGGAAGTGACACGGTGGCAGAGTGTCATTTAAATACAGAGTCGACTACTGAGGTACAGTATAACAGCAACTCTTCAAGTGATTGATCTGATACTGACACAAGCACACATACACTCACGATAACGGTTCAGTCAGCATTGTGTCGCAGAAAGCAATCGAAGAAATAGTTATATACCACCTCATGACATACAGAAGGACTAGTTTTATCCAATGCACTGACACAAACCATCCACATATTATTGGGGTAGAGTGAAAAGGGCATTAGGAGTGAAAAAGGTGACTGGTGTGAACGAGGTGGCATGAGGTTCCTAAAGGTTGCTGTCCCCCTGGTGACCCTATGCTCTATGTTTGGACTGGTCGAGTGATGATGATCTCCATGCAGTTCATGTAACATATATTATACCTAATCAAACCAAACCTCACAATGAAGAATAAGTTCGTGGCAAGCAGAAGTTCGTATTATTTTTCCTGAGGAAGTACAACTTGGTGAACGCTGCAAAAATGTGGTTCAGTTTGGACTTCCCTTTCCCTGAATAAGCAAATCATCAAATATGTGGCTTTTCTACACTTCCCGAGAGAGAGAGAGAGAGAGAGAGAGAGAGAGAGAGAGAGAGAGAGAGAGAGAGAAAACGTGATTTGAATACCAAAATGGTGAATTATGGGGGGCAACATACTTCCAATTATGTTTTTTTTTTTTTCACATCTAATTACTAATGTGTCCTAAACACAAAAATAAAACATTTTTGAGTTATATATATATATATATATATATATATATATATATATATATATATATATATATATATATATATATATATACCCCAAATCGGTTTCTATTAGGCCAACTCAGCAAGCGGGGTACAAAAAAATATCAGTGTTCACATTTTCTGTGTTCACTCATATTCCATCGTTTAGGTGGCTGTATCTGCCTGACATCCAATCGGTCCATTTGCTGCCAAACTCAGGAAAGTAAAGTTAAAACAAATCAACTTTATTTACTCCACCTGACTACAAGGTTTAATCTTTTGAATCAGACGACGAGCTTTATTGGTATATTCTTACAACCTCCACACGATTTTATTCAGCTAAGGGAAACCCCTAGTCTCTGTTAAGGGTCAATGTTGATTGTTTCTTGGCTACTTACTGTGAGAAATTCCCCCGAAAGCTGAACAAAACCGTCTGGTTATGCAGCAAACGTTCTCATAAGGAATAGGGGAATGGAGATGTTCTCACCTCTTTACCACTACAGGTTCCCTACAATTAACATAACTAGGTGGTACAGGATAATAGTAACCCTAATCCACGTCAGTTATCTAATATACTATAATCCTGTGTGTGTGTGTGTGTGTGTGTGTGTGTGTCACAGCGAAAATTGGACAATGGATTTTGATGAAATTTGGCAGGGTGGTTGGAACTGGGTCCCAGATGGGCCTGCTTCATGTTGATTGAAATTTTCTGAAGGGGTGCTGTCGCCCCTCATAATAGTCCTGGGCACTGGTTACGTTATGCGTGTGCGGAAAACACGGCGGAGCATTTCCGTGGAGTTTCACGCATCTCCAAAAGCGACAGTGCTCTGCGGCCCTTTAGGGCTGTAAAGCACTTGCTCCAAAGTGATGCGGTATACAGTAGCGGCCTTCGTTTGGACAAATGCTGAGCGGCCCGGTAAGGCCACGAGGAGCTTGTACACCTATGAAGAAACTATGCTATTCCAGGAGCAACCCCGCGAAAAATAAGTAAAAAAATAAATAAATAAATAAAGCAGGAGACAACGTCATTCACCACAAGGCAACCAAAAATCAGTTATACCACCAAGTTTGCTAACTTCCAAGTACCGGTATTAAGCTGTGTAAAACAGAACCGCTAAGTATATAAAGTTTGAGATTCGAAAGATATCTAACAATTTTTTTTCCACTCTTAGGGGTTTTTTTTTAATACAAAATCTCTTAAAGATCGATTACGCTGATGGCAGAAAGATCTGAGTTCCCTGTGAGATAGGATATTGTTTTTCACCTTTTGTAATCGTGCCAACTGAAAATGATATTTTTTCCCTTCAGCCACCAATAATACTCCGAAAATATGTATACTACATAGCAACTCGTAGTCGAAAGCCTTCGTCGCCTATGTGACGTCACAAGAACCAATTTCCAGCGCTGAGATTACCTGTCCAGGAGATAATTATATACATCCTTGCAGTAACACATAACTCTTATAACAGTCAGCAGCACTGGACACTCCAATCTCACTTTTGACTTGCATACCTTCGAATATAGTTACCGTCGTATCGTTCGTTCATATCGTTTATAAAGACTCCAACATCCTTGCACGCGTCGGCCTTGGTCACCTACTGGCAGCTCTCCACCCCGCTCGATCTCTGGCAGCCCCCCTATTCAGTCCCTTATCCGTGAGGTTATACTCAATGACCTCGTCCTAGGTCTTTTTCGGTCTGCCTCTCGCAAACCGACATTCATACTTCTTACTTTTCTCATCCACTTCTCACTTTTCGCACCCGACTGTCACCGTCCATCCTCTCAACATGCCCAAACCATCTCAATCTACCTCTCCTCATCACAGCGCCAATACACTCCAATCCCAACCTTCCTCTCAACCCTACAATCGTAAACCCAGCCCCTTCTCCCCAAGCCTCGTATTCATAGACGCACTACACATCCACCTAACCATTGTCGTTTCTGGACGTTTCAGCCTACGAATATCATCTTCCTTCACCGTCCAGCATTACACTCCTAACAAATACCGCATACGTAGATCCATTAGCTCTCTCAGTACCAGGGGACAACAGCTTCCTGAACTTCCTCCACTCACCCCTTATCCTAACCACAAAGCAAGCTCCAGCCCCACCTCCAACACGTAACATGTCTCCCAAACAACAAAACTCTTCCACACACTCAAGAGACTCACCAGCAAGATCAATCCTTCCACACCTGACAATCTTTACATGCTATTCCCGACATACCGCTCACACGAAATCAGCATTATCTCGCAGTCTACCTGTAATACCACTTTACTTGTATCTCTTATGCACCTACTTATCACAAATATTACACAAGATGGAGTTATTTCTCACACCCTTGTGAGAAACCGCACATGGCCACTCTCCCTCTGCTTTGACAGTACTGCCACCAGCCCTAAATATCATCACCTTTGTTTTATCTGCAATTACTCTCAAACACTTGTGCCCCATTCCATCTCTCTACTTCCTAAATCTTTCCTCTGCCTCCCTTACATTCTCAGCAATCAACACCAAGTCATCAGCATACAACATCTCCCATAGGAGTCCATTTCTGAAGTCATGTGAGAGAACTTCAAGCAGCATAATAAACAAACAAGGGTCTCAAGACTGACCCCTGACCCCTGACGCAAGCCAACATTCATGGAAAACTCACCTCTCAAATCTCCATTTACTCTCATCTGGGTGCATGCACCCACATACATAACCACTCCAACCAGCCATTCCTTGAACCCAAGCTTTCTCACTACCCACTTCACCACCTCGGTAATGCAAAGGGTCATGGATAATAATAAGGGTAGGCTAATCCACAATGACACATTAGACCACTTATTAAATATTATGAAAAATTTACCTACCTTTGAAGTGAGTCAGTGACTTTGTAATGTGTGCAGAAGTGTGTTTTTGCGTGAAGAGAATCCGTCAATAAACAAGGAATATATTAGTACATGTGGGATAGGTTAGGTTGATCAGGATAAGTTTAGTTAGGCTAGCATAACACTGGTTAGGTTAGCTTAGGATAAAGCTGGGTTGTAACGAAAATTTACGTTAGGTTTGGATAAACAGGCACTGAAAAGGGTAGTTTCGTTCAAAAATGACGTTCTAGGATGGCGTTCGAGGGTCTTCACGCACAACATCGCGTCCGTTTGCAAACAAACACCGCTGTTTTACCTCTTTAAAAAGAATTTAAAAATAAAAAATCAGAAACTTGAAAACACAGTCAGAAAATACTTACAGAATCCCATGATGAGATAAGGTAAGGAAAAACAGAGGATAACTGCAAAATAAAGTGGTCCTGTGTTTCCTTAAGGATTATCCTAACAAGAAAACAGGATCAACATTGAAATAAAATTGACAGCACACATCATTTACGCTGATAAATGACGAAGAAAAAGAAAATTAAAAAGGTAAATGAATTCGGGTAGATGTGGGTAGGACTGAGTCTTCCATTACGCCCGAAAAAAAAAAAAAAAAAAAAAAAAACACGCTGACAAGGAAAAGGAACACGATGATGCCAACGAGGGGCGGGGAAGCGGGGGAGTCAACAGGAAACAGTTGCATCAGATGTGAATTTAATATTAATTCTCTAAAATATTAAAGTTTTTCTTGTTACCTCTACCTTTAATATATATATATATATATATATATATATATTAAAGGATGTGAAGGATGTAAAGGAGCAGTGTGGATGTGGATGTGATAGGGAGCGTTAGGAGAAACAAACTGAGGTGGTTTGGCCATGTGGAGAGGATAGAGAGTGAGAGACTGACGAGAAAAGTGTATGTAAGTGAGGTGGAGAGGGGGACAGGGAGGGGGAGGCCAAGGATGAGATGAAGGGATGGAGTGGAGAGGTATATGAGAGAGGGGTGTGTGAGCTGGGAGCAGGGCAGTGAAATGGCAGGGGACTGGGCGACATGGAGGCGATTTGTTTGTGGCCACCCCTTACAGGATTAACCCCTAACCGCCGTCTGACATGTATAGCCGTCACGATTCTGGGCACGGAGAAATGCTGGTTGACGTGTATAGCTGCTAGCGCCTTCCTGCCACCCTTTGAACTTTAACTTATCCTTACTCATCAATGGGACCACCTGGAGACGTGGGGATACTTTCATTTGAAAGAGGAAGAGTTGATGATTCTTATGTATCTTTCATTTTTTTTACTCTAGCCGGTATAGTTTGGTAGATATTCAGGTTTGAAGAAAGGTTTTTTTTTTCTGTCACAGATATCCCCTGTAGGGAGGAGCATGCAGCATGGGAAAAACCCGGCATGTAGTGGTTAAGGCGTCTGGCAATATATATATATATATATATATATATATATATATATATATATATATATATATATATATATAAATGGTGAGACTGCAGGAGAGCTCCCATGTATATAATTTATAATTTCTATTATTCCCTCAATAAACAATGACGTATTTATCACCGTGATAGCTTTTAAAAAGTTGGGGAAAAGCTTAATACTGAGGATATCAGTTATATATCCTCAGGTTTCTCAAGCAAACTGGTAAGTGGGCATCCACCCTCTCGGGCTGTTAGGTTGATTCGACTTCAGAGTCAGTCTGTCACTCATCGTTCATCAATACTGTAGACCACAGATATATAAGCCTTGATGCCACATGACATAGTCTCGATGCGTCTGCTCAAACGCCATCTCGGAACACTCAAGGCAGACGATGTTGAGTTCCTGACAATGGGCAAGGCAGATCATTGTTTACCTAGAAATGCCGCAACACTGCTGCTTTTGGGTGTTGAAAGCATTGGAATTTTTGTATGGTGGCACCGATAGCACAAGCGGCTCAACTGTCTGGTTATGCAAGTGTCCCTCAGCTATTTCCCTATCCCCCGAAAGAAGTAATGGGGGGTTGCAAAAAGGAAACTTATGCCTGCAGCCCACCGAGTTCACGTTTCAAATGAACCAGGAACCACAACCACCACCACCATCACCACAACAACCATCACCACTAACAACAACAACCACGACAATCACAACCACGACAACCACAACCACAACAATAGCCACAACACCAGCCACCACCACCACCACAGCAACAACAACCACCACCAATACCACAACAAAAACAGCAACATCAACCACCACCACCACCACAACCACCACAACAGAAACAACAACCACCATCACTACAATCACCACCACCACAACAACAGAAACAACCACCACCACCACAACAGAAACAACCACCACCACCATAACAACCACCACCAAAAATAACCACCACCAAAAATAACCACCACCTCAATAAACCACCATCACCATTCCCACCACAACAACCACCACCACAAAAACCACCATCACCATTCCCACCACAACCACCGCCACCACAACAACCACCACCACAACAACCACCACCACAACAACCACAACAACAACAACAATCACTACCACAACAACATTCACTTTCATAGTCTGAATTCACTCTAAAACAAGCGCCACTATTACATGCGTGACCGCTCCAACATGGCGACCGTGCAGACGCATCGCCGCTGTACTGAAGAATGGGGAATGGGCGATACGGTATCTAGGTTTATGTATCTATGGCTCTATGCTATAGACCCCAATAGAAAAAAAGACTGGACAGCCGCCAAGTTGGTGCAGCGAATGGATGTCAGCTGGGCACCACGTTTGCTGGGCATCACCCAAACTCGCATAAGATCAGGGATCACTGCTATGTCAGGTCACTTAACTGCTTTTTATATTGTATGATGCATTTCTGAACATCTGTTATGCTATGCTTGCACAAATGGCTCTTTCTTAATAAGTGAGGCTGTATAAAAGTGAGATTTTCCTCTATGTATCAGCTAAATTAATTTTGAAGCATATAAAAATCAGCGACATGTTGGTACCAGGCGGGCGGCTGTAGGCTGCCGGTGTGTGTGCTGCAACGCCCACACACAACCATCACCGTAAACGCCGAAAGCCTTGCCTTTTTTATCACACCTACAGCATCATGAGTCAGTCTGGCGCCTGCTGATAATCTCTCGACCTTGGAGAGTGACGGGATAAAGGGATTAATCCCCGAGCTAGACCTCATCACATCATATAGCCCTGCTATTGGTTACAGGAGAGCGCTACCCCTCCCAGCATGGCAGCCACCGGGCGGGGCGCGAACTCGCAACCTCACGATTACGAACCCGACTCCCTACCACCCAGCTACCGCGCTCCCCTAAGGAGAGTGACGGGGAAGGGCAAGAACAACTCCAAGCACGAGAAACGAACATGGATGGCAGTACCAGTGATGTGTCAGCGCAAACGGCACCACGTGTCACGAATGGTGCAGGACCCGGCAAATGTCAGTAATGCTGCTGGGCATGAAATGGAATGTGGTGAGCCGGAGCAAAATCGTGATGCCAGAGTGAAGCTAAGTTTTGTCCCAGATTGTGAGTTTACGCTCTCGCAAAAAGACAAGTGGACTGTTTATGTAGGGAAACAGTTTCCGGAATTTGAGGTACTGTTCAAAAATGGTAAGACACGTCCGTCTGTGATAGTGACAAGTGGCTCTGCTGTGGATTATTTGACTACCAATGGATTTAATGTTGTTTTGGAAGCTGTTACCAACCGCCCCCAGACCAGGATTATTTATAATCAGGGTTGGCACCAAAGTGGGTAACCGGTTTTACCCACCCCGGTTTTTTCAGTAAAACCCACTTGAAAACACCCACAATTTTACCCACTTTATTTTATTTTTATTTTTTTTGATAAAGTATTTAATAACAAATTCAGTTTTATTTGATTAAATGGTTATATTTTTGCACACAATATCACAAGTAAATAATAGCTACTTCATCATATTCTATTTCACTGGTTAAAAAAAATACATTATCGCCAAGTATTTATAATATACTATCTTGGAAGCGTAATCTTAGTGATTAAAAAATATATATATTACATTTCTCATCACCATCATAAGTAAATCATGCTCTTTGCAAATATGAATGTTGTTCTTTGATTTGTCCAAAACTATTCTTAATACTTCTATTTTTCTAATAGCTTCTATAACCATTATCCTTTTCTTTCGAAATGATGATATTTTTGTGTCACAGTAAATTATGGTTCTTGTCATGTTACCCAAACAATATAAAAAAAAACTTTTTTTTTCAAATAAGAATGGAATTCTTTGCCTCAGTGATAAAATAAAAATGACATTTCACTTCTAAATGACTTACCAACATGAAATTATAATATTTCCTGAAAAATAATAACATTATTCCTTACTGCAATTTCAAAAAATCAGGTCAAAGTTTTCATCTTGAGAATATTTTTACATTGCTTTCCTTCTCAGCAGATTCAGTTTTTACACGTCCACATGTAATGTGGTAAATACAGACTTTACAGCCAGCACTACCTGTCTCTAATTGTGAAAGTTTTGAAATTAGTGGGTAAATTTGTTATATAATAGTAATCATTATTGGAGTTAACTTATACTATATGTTGTCTCATATCATTACCAAACATCAATAATTCTATAGAAATAAGGTGTATTATACCACTGCTTTCTGTTCAAAATAGATGTATTTTATAGGCTTTGATATTTGGTTACCAAAGCTATTATTGCTGGTACTGTTAAGATAATGTGTGAAATCACTTATGCAACAGAATTATCAATAATAAATATTTAGAAGATTGAGAAATGCAGGTATATAATTACCAAAGAACGGAGTGTAGCAAGGAAAATGACTCCTCCTCCTACTATTGTCTAGTGTGGACTGATCTTTGCCAGCTCATGAGTTGTGCAGTGCTCTCAAGTCTCTCATGTTGAAGCATGTTTTGCTGTGTAGCAGGCAGCCCAAGGAAAACAGCCAAACAGGTCAAAACATGATTGTGTTCATATCCCTCATTCAAATAACTGTGTGAAAAATAAGATGTTATTGGGCTATTTATAATTATGTATAGCGGAAACATTATTTTATTTAAATTTAAAGCAGGTAGGGGGTGCTCACCATCCACTCACTCGATGTGGTGCTGCTGTCAGGTGTCTGCCCTTTCCTCTCCATCCTTCTTTCCTTCCACCCTCTTCTGTCTTTCTTTCTTTCGTTCTTTCCTTGTCCTTCAGCCTACGGGTGACTTTACTCTCCCTCTTCTGACTTTCTTTCCTTCATTCTTTCCTCTTCCTTCTGCCTGCGGGTGACTCTACACTGAGTGACAAGCCAAATGGTTTCCTGTACGCCAGGAAACCATTTACTACGCTGGGTGGTAACCATATAACCAAATTTTGGTGCCTGGTGGTTTAGTGGGTAATTATTGCGCTCCAATCGGATTGAGCCGGTGAAGGTTTATATCCAAGGGAAGGTTGGGGTTATTGTTCATGTAATGCCACTTAGGGCTGAGTGAGGCTGGTCACTCTCATCTTAAATGTCGGGACCTACTGCCTTGCACCTTGCTCCTACGCTCCTCATGGGGCAACGTAGGATTGGACAATGGATGGATGGATAAGGTAAACTTTGAAAAAACCCACTTTTGCCCGTTTTGGGGGTATTTTGTGGAAAAAAAAAAAAAAACGAAAAAACCCAGGTGGGTTGGGCTTAAAAAAAAAAAAAAATTTTTTTTTTTTGCCAACCCTGTTCATAATGTTCCTGTCTACTGGGAGGTGGAGGATCTTGAAGCTCCAGAAAATGTCCTGTGGATGAAGAGAAGATTGGTTGGCAAATATCCGAAACCACAACCTATTGCTCTGTTAGAAGGGGAGCATTCATCAGGCCACAGGGATACAGGAGGGTTGCATGCTGTTTCGGAGCCTGACCTCTGCTACCGCAGGTGGGGGCATCTGACAGGGAGATGCAGTGCGACATACAGGTGTCGTTTTTGTGCTGAGATGCACGAAGGTAGCATCTGTCTGGAAAACATTAAGAGAGGCAAACACTTCAAACCCCAGTGCTGCAACTGTGGAGGGGAACACAGTGCCCACTCGTCCTTGTGTCCCCAAAAATCACAGATGATCGCAGCACCACAGCACACTGCACCACAGCACACTGCAGCTCAAGTAGCACAACCACCACTGCTGGCACCGATCAATGTTTGGGAGGACCAACTACAGGCATCGAATTTCCCATAGCAGGGGAAAACAACCACTTGTGCACCTGTGCACAGTCAGCCACCGGTAGGTCCTGCCGAATCCTCAGCAAGTCAGCCTCCTGATGGCGATTCCAGCCAGCACGACACCAGTTTATACTGGATGCCATTAAGGATCTCCACTTGGCAGTGCAGGACTTATCACAGAGACTCCTGCAAATCAAGAAGCGTTTGCAGCAACAGAAAGACTCCTTTGTCAAGTTTAACATAGAAAGCGGAGATTCTGCAGCTGCATGTGACGTGTCTGTGGCTTCCTCTCCTCCAGGTCATGGTAGCGGAGAAGAGCCTGAGGGAGGACAATTGAACGCAGGGGATGCTCATGCAAGGGAGAAACTATGGCGGCTCCCCGTGCCCAGGTTGAAAAGCCTCTTCAAGGGGAGCTCGTTGGCATGGCAACAATTACACAGGAGCTGGGGCAATGTGGGGAGGGATGGAGCAGTTAATGAAGACACTGAAGTCCAATGGTTAGCTCCACTTATACCTTTCTGACGTGGTAAATTGGCTTACGGACTCGCTTCACTGACCAATTACTCTTACATTACGCTACATAAACCAGACTTGGTCACCTTACAGGAGGTACGCCGTCATGCGCCCCACCTGAGAGGTTACAGTGTTCTATAACTAATTTCGTTGACTGAGCAAATCTCATGATTAATCAGTGGGCATCTGTGACTTTCCATTCTCCGTGAACACCTGAACTTCTACCTATGTTCTAGAAAGCACTACATTTATTAAATGTATAGTTACACATACAAGCAGCTGCCATTCTTAAATCTATCTTACATTTCTCGGCAACATTAACTACCGGTATGTTACTCAATACTATACATATTTTGCTTGTTACATCATAGCCTAACAACCTACGCCTTCCACAACCTAGACACAGACTCTAACAAATATACCACACGCTAATATAACAAGAAAGCAGTAGTGTGTATGAATGAAGAACTTGTTTAAAAAAAAAATAACCAACAGTAAAGTTCAAAGTGCTAAAGGGAGGGAGTGGTGTCACGTTGGTGGGTGTTTTGGCCATCGCTAACCGACCTCATACGACTCTGATAAGGCAGTGCGATGTCATCATCTTAGGCTGTGAAAAGTGCTGCCATGCTGCACTTCTATACTGCTCTGATGCTACTTCTCACCCCTGTATGTAATATATCTTATGAAGTCATTTACATTTTATGGCATATACATCATCATCATCTAATTCTGTGTTGCCCCACGAGGAGCGTAGGAGCCCGGGGCTAGGCACGTTGGTGCGCCATTTAAGATGACAGTGACTATACACATCCCTGTGTGACATTACGTACGCAATAAACCCTTACCTAATATTTGCTAATGGGTGTGTGGCTACACCCACGAATTTATAACCACTGACTGTATAAAACTGTATTTGTTGAAGGAGGTGTGTGACAAGACCCACCACCTTTTGTTGTATATGAACTCTGTATATCTTTACACCAATAAATATTCAATCAATCAGCGACGTGCCAGACCACGCTTGATCGATTATAATTTATATCACCAGCAGTTTACTTACTTTGTTCGCGGTTTTTGAGTTTTCGTTAAATTATAAGACTGTTGTTCTTCTTGATACCCGTAAGTGTGGAAATGTGGTTTCCATCGGGATATTATCTAAGCTTACCTCCCTACATGAATTAAAGAAAACTGTTATTCTTTTGAAAAGTCACAACGTAAAAACAAACATTAATTTGAGAAATATGTCTGTTCAGTGACACTGTACCATATTATACTAACGTCACATTGCATTACTACAGTACTGCTGTGCTTAATTCAACAAACATTCAGTTACAATAGCACAAAGATAAGGCTTGGGTTATGCAGTACGGTACCTCTCTCTCTCTCTCTCTCTCTCTCTCTCTCTCTCTCAAAATGGCATTCAGTAGGTTTAAGTACAAGGCTGCATATACAGTATCACAGGCTAAATGCTAAACATATATACTGTACTTGTACCGATATAAAATACTTGATCTATCTATCTATCCATCTATGTATATATATATATATATATATATATATATATATAAAATGATGGAGGAAAAGGATTGCATGCTAGATGGATAGATGGATATAACTTCCACCATAGTACCGGTATATATATATATATATATATATATATATATATATATATATATATACAGTATTGTACAATAGATATAATCCAAAAGCAGTACATGTACTACCCTATGCAGTATGAAAGTATCACAGTCATTTACAAAATTGTGAGGACTGGTTTGGTAAATAATATGGTTATATAATTTCATCATAGTACAAAACATCCGTCATACAACATGCTGATAAGAATAAATCAAATATAATACATCATTCATGTTTCATAACCTACAGCATAAAGAGTATGTACCCACATCATTGTAGAAATTACCAATATGCCGGGAATCGAACCCGGGACTCTCAGGTGAGAGCCAGGCATATTGGTAATTTCTCTGATGATTTTTCCTGTGTAAAAAAAAAATACAGGTTCTCTCTTCACATCATTGTAGTTCTACTACAGTACCCGTATGTGGGTTTTATGTACAAAAAAAAAAAAAAAAAACAATAATAATAATAACCTGATCTGCTGTACCTATCACAGATGACTGCAAGTGTGATATTTGATGCCCTACAATAGTCTATCTATCTATCTAACTATAGCCCGACGCCCTAATCCCGCAAAGGGTGGCCACAGACAAAACGCCTCCAAGTCGCTCTGTCACCCACAATTTGACTACCCTCCTCCCAACTCACCCCCCCTCCCTCATATATCTCTCAACTCCATCCCTCCACCTCATCCTCGGTCTACCCCTCCCTCTCTCTCCCTCCACGTCACCTACATACACCCTCTTAGTCAGTCTTTCATTCTCCATTCTCTCCACATGTCCAAACCACCTCAGTGTATTTCTCCTAATCTTCTCAACCACATCCACATCCACCCCACAACGTTCCTTCACTTCTTCATTCGTCAACCTGTCCCTCCATGTCACTCCACATGCTCCTCTCAAGCAACTCATTTCCACTGCTCTCACTCTTGACTTGTTCCCCTCTTGCAAGGTCCATGCCTCGCTTCCATACGTCAGGGTAGGGATCACAATACTATCATGCTGTGACTTCTTAACTTCCATACTCACCTCCCTATTTCTCATCACTACTTTCAGTGTACCAACAACCTTCCTTCCCTGTTGTACCCTTTCACGCACTTCATCCCCCAAAGTTCCATCCTTACTCATCACACTACCCAAGTACTTGAATGCACTCACATTCTCCATATCCTCACCATCCAACCTCACTGTACATTCTGTGACTTCATTCCTCTCAAACACCATAACTTTACTTTTGTTTACACTAACTTTCATCTTCCTCCTCCTACACACTGTCCCAAATTCATTCACCAAACCTTGCAACTCCCATTCATCTTCACTCAACAATACTGTATCATCAGCAAACTGCAACACCGGAAGCTTCCAAATCTCACCCTCATTCATTAGAGCCACCCCCACATCCACTGCCCTACCTTGCACCTCCTTCAACAACCCCATCCATGAATATATTAAACAGCCATGGAGACATCACACAACCCTGTTTCAGTCCCACATTGAGATCAAAGAACTCACTCAGCTCACCATTCACTCGCACCGTAGCCCTAGCTCCTTCGTACATACTCTTCACAGCATTCAACAATTTCCCCTCCACCCCATATATTCTTAATACCTTCCACATACCTTGCCTATCTATTCTGTCATAAGCTTTCTCCAAGTCCATGAAGGCAGCATACACTTTCTTTCCCTTCTCTAGATACTTCTCCACTAAACATCTTAGAACAAATATCTGATCTACACATCCTTTCCCCTTCCTAAATCCCCTTTGTTCTTTTCCAACTAGCTCCTCTGTCATATGCCTAACCCTATCAATAAGTATTCTACCATATATTTTACCAGTCACACTAAGAAGGCAAATACCCCTATGGTTACCACATACTTCTCTCTCCCCTTTTCCTTTGTATAAAGGAACAATTATACCTGATTTCCAGTCCTCTGGAACCCTTCCCTCTTCCCAAGCCAATCTACACAACTTCCATATCCACTCCACAACAATCTCACTCCCATACCTCAGCATTTCACAACAACCTCCATCAATTCCTGGGGCCTTTCCCATCTTGATCTTCTTCATTGCTTCCACTACTTCCGCCCTACTGATCTCTTCCTCCCTCCTCTCATCTTTTCTTCTCCCAGCCATTCCCCAACCACTTATACTCGCATTGCTCTCACTCTCTACATTCAACAAATCCTCAAAGTGCTCCTTCCATCTCCTCAATTTCTCTCTCTTCTCCACCAACAATCTATTATTCCTATCTTTCACTCCCCTACTATATCCCCTTTCACACTGCCTTACTTTCTTTACCTCCTTCCAAAACAATTTCTTACTCTCCCTCCATTTCACACTCAGATTCCTCCCAAACTCTTCATCCACTTTCTTCTTACTCTCCTTCACCAGTCTCTTCACCTTCCTTCTCCTGCTCACATATACCTCTCTCTTCTCTCTCTCATCTTCTCCCCTACCTCTACTCGCTAACCATTCACTATATGCCTTCTTTTGTTCCACAGCTCGTTTCACCTTATCATTCCACCATGTTGTCCCTTGCACACCCTTGCATCTCCTCCTCACTCCACAAACCACCTCACACGCTGCGCCTATCTCTTCCGTGAATATCTAACATAGGTCTTCCACCCCTTCCATCTGCTCTAGCTCATACCTTCCCAATCTTCCTTCCACTATACTCTTATACTCTGCCATTTTCTCACTACTACTCTGCCATTTTCTCACTATCTTGCAATTTCTCCACTCTTCTCAAAGGAGCTGTTTACTCCTGTCCTCCCCTTCGTCTCCTTAACCATTTTCTTTGCAGCTTTATCTAGGCCATCACTAAGTGATGGTCTGAGACTCCATTCCCCCACCCTCTCCAAACTTTTGCATCCAACACTTGTCTTCTCATTCGCTCATCCACACACACACATAGTCTATCATTGCCTTTCGTTCAACAAGTTCACCATCCATCCTCCTCATTACTCTCCATGTATACTGGTGGATCATCTTATGCCGAAAGTAGGTGTTGGCTATTGTCAACCCCTTACCAGCACAGATGTCCACCAAAGCACTACCATTCCCATCTACTTCAGCTGGCACACCCCACTGACCAACCACTCCATCCACTCGTACATCCCCAACTTTGCCATTCATGTCTCCAATCAAAAGCACTTTCTCGCTCCTCTTAAATTTGTCCATACATGCTTCTACTCTCGCCCAAAACTCAACTTTCACTCTTGCCACTCGGTCCTCTGTCGGAGCATACACACATACAATCGCCCACGCTTGTATGGCTACTTTCATCCTCACCCATACAATCCTTGCACCCACTGTTCCATACTCTCTTATATTCTCCTTTCACTTCTTGCTTATCATCAGACATACTCCCTCTCTTGCCCTCTCATTCTCATTAACTCCCGCACATACACCTACACCATATTCCCATTCTCTCACCCTTTCACCTTCCCATTTAGTTTCAGTCAATCCACATATATCCACTTTTGCATCCTCAAGCACATGAACAATCTCTTTCTCTTTCACTTCATCATTCACTCCTCTCACATTCCATGTCCCCACCCTCAGAATGTCCTTTGTTCGTTCCTTAGTCGTCAACGTATGGTCTGTCCTGGTCCGAGGCGCTTTATTCGCTTGTTTAGTTAGTTCTTTTTCCTGGGTGGGGCACTAAGCCACCACCAATACAATACGTACAATAGTGATTACATATATTTATCAAAAATATTGTGGCCCCAATACCGTATGTGGGGTTTAAGTACGTCAAGTATTTACTGTATATTCGTAATGTTCCTTAACCTAACCTGTTATATCTATCAGTTATTTACAAGTGCTGTATTTGGCGTTTCACAAAGTCACTCCGTGCATAATTATGACACCGTTACTCTTAATTTTTTTGTCTTTACTTGGATGCTGTTTTTGCATGACAATGATATCTGAAATCAAAATATGACGTTCATAATGACTTGGCAACAATGTGGTGTTCTGGGAGTCATTACATTTAATGATAATTTTATGCAGTACTGCTTCACTTTTTCCCTTGCTGAGGAGCTACTCAAAACTAAATCAGCACAGGTCTTGAAGATAACTTCTGCTCCTGAATGGAGATCTGATACAGCAGTGGATGGATACACTAAAATACTACTCTTATTACTAATTTAAAAAAAAAAAAAAAAAAAAAAAAGTATTATCTATGTGCATCTACAGTACTATCAGTCATTAACCTTGTAAGAATCTTTTTTTCACAAGTACGCCTTAGCCCCACAAACCCAAAATTAAAATGTCCCACATATATTATAATCAATATCTTGGATTAAACGCCAAGTTCTTCTCTCACCAACCAAACTCTTCATGTTATGGTCAGTAAAAAGGAAACTGAAAGTTAGAGGGACTAAACACAGGGTTCAGCAACCTACCTTATTTCCATTTCATTTATGGATATATCCTGTATATTTACACTGTTTCGTTCGCTTTATATTATGGTATAACAACCCTTTTCATAAATGGGCCAAATACATGTAAAATAAATAACTTACCTAGCAATGCCGATGACGCAGATTTGCTCTCTTCACGTTATCCCATAATTTCCTTCTTGCTGGATCATAAGGGTATCGGTAAAGTCGCAATGAAATTCCATGAATGTTACTGCACTCAAATATTGCACAACATACCAATAAAAAGGAAAAAAAACAGTAAAAGAACACTTCACCCCCTACTTTGTGGCTGCCAACAGTCTTCGTTTGGCAACAAAATTCGGTTATCATCGGTATTTACGTGTACTTTGAAGTAAAATCCATATGTAGAGATGGAAATTAAACTAAAAATCTTCAATTGCTCATATTTTAAAAATACTACAATTAAAGTGACATTTTATTCACCAATCAATCATGTATCACAGCAAGTGCCGACATGTATTTCTAGACGAATCTGCAGTCGGCCACAGTGTTTCCCCTTTTAAAGAATTTTCCTGATTTTAAGGAATTTCTGGTTTTGTACAATATGTTAAGAAATTTTCTCAGGAATTTGTAAAATCTAAGTAAAATGCAGTATACTGTAGTTTCACGGAGGACAGCCCAACACCCCCAGAAGGAGCCTAGGGAGGGGCAATACTCCAGGCGACAGGGACATAAGTCCGCCCGGGCCGCACGCCCCTTTGACCCGGAGCTCGCCCGCTGCCACCATAACAGGAAAGCGAGATTACCTTCCGGGCGAGCCGACCACTGACAACCACGGGGTGGGGTTATTACTCTAGCTCCAGTCAGCATCCCTGAGATGACCGTAGCCGCTCAACCCTCCTACAGGAGATGGCCTGCAGCCCCTCTGGAGGTAATACAGAGACGGCTGGTAGCCACTCCCACCTTCGTCAGGAGACGGCCAGAAGCCGGTCTGAAGATGCCTTAACAGAGATGGCCAGTAGCTGCTCGACCCTCCTACAGGAGATGGCTCCCAGCTGCTCTGGAGGTAAAAAGGAGACAGCTAGTAGCCACTCCCACCTTCGTCAGGAGACGGCCGGTAGCCGCTCCGAAGGTGCCCTAACAGAGACGGCCTGTAGTCGCTCGACCCTCCTGCAGGAGACAGCCGGTAGCTGCTCTGGAGGTAACCAGGAGATGGCCAGTAGCTGCTCCCCCCTTCGTCAGGAGACGGCCGGTAGCCGCTCTGAAGGTGCCCTTGAGTCGGCCTGTAGCCGCTCCCTTCCCCAGGCCACGGCCAGTAGCCAGGCCTTTGCAATGGCCGGTAGCCGCACCCCTAGAAAGCCACAGCCAGTAACCGGGACCTATGGCAGAAGACAGCTGGTAGCCGCTCCTCCGTCAGATGCTGACTCCCCTACACGAGACTATGACCCAGAGGGAGGCCCTAACCTGGAGGACTATTGGAGAGGCCCTGTAACCACCGCCAGGCTCTTCTCACTGCAGCTGGTTCCTGAGAGGACTCACCTGATGGACCCTGACGGAGGCCAACGCTGCAGCCCACTCCTGACAGCGTCCCCAACCACCGGAGACCACAGCCCACAGGACCTCCAGACTGCCCCCAGGACCCCCGGGCGGGACATCCCTGCACCTCGACGCTGGAGACCCTCGTCCTCTGTCAGGCGCCTGAACGAGAGGTTCAGGCAGCTGTTCAGTGCCAGCCCAGAGGGCCAGAGCCCCTCCCTGAGCCCCAAGAGTGCGGGACCTTTTGCCACCAGCAGCCCCGGATGAGAGAGGACGCCCCTACCCGCGATCCAGTGGCCCCTGAATACGGAGGCTCCTGGCAGAACTCAGCCCCGTCAGTAGTTAGGCTGAGTTGTTCCCGCCGCCCTTGTACCTGACCGCCATTACGCCCAGTCCCGAAAATGACCGACAGTGAAAGCACAGTGAAAGTGATACAGTGAAGCAAGGGCAGAACAGTGAATTATCAGAATACTCGAAGTCAGAGAATTAAAAGCATCAGTGTTAGTGTAAAAGATGGAATAAGTAAAGTAACAGTGAGACAACGAATACGACAGGCCAGTGGAATAAGTATCTGAGTGAACACACTACCATCTAGTGATATAGCCTTACACTAAGTTCATACGGAGGCTCAGGTGCAAGAACAATAATTAACGACACGACGGACAAACAAGTTAGACTGTCAACCAGTGTGCCAGATTTACCGAAATATCGTGAGATCTACTGAATTTATGATGCATCTCAAGAAATACCGAATTATTGCTCTAATCTACTGAATTTTGAAAGGTTCTCCAGAAAATCGGCAGAAATTATGCTTCCCGGCAGTTGAAAATCCATAAAAGCTAAATATGAGAGAGAGAGAGAGAGAGAGAGGTGAGGGGGATAGGGAGGCCCAGGGGAGGGGGGAGGGAGGACTGGATGGCCGGTGTAGCGTTATGATCTGTCCCCCTGTCCGCCCCCTACGGCGCATGCGCGAGGGTTGCCAGAGGCCGCCACAAATATGCCATTTGTCCTCTGATCTCTGTAGGGGTAACATGATCGCAGCCTCTCGCCCTTTGTTTACAAACGGCAAATGGTCATTCCGGCTTCTCATATCATTCGTCTCAAAGCTTTCTCGAGTAGTTTCCGCCCTTAAATTAAATTAGGTTAGGCGGAAAGCAGTAAAAATTCGAATTTCTAAGGTATGAATGAGTTAGGTTGGATAAACATAGATATAATTAATCATCTGGGGACGAGTTATCTAATCTGTTAGGCGTGATGATTGCCTTAGCTTTGAATCTTTACAGGAATGAGTCAAGCTCGTACTGTCCCGTGTCTTAAGCCATTTTTATCATATATATCCCTAAAATTATAAATAGTTTTGGCACACACTACCTCATTCGGTTGTGCATTCCACTGATCAATTGTCCTATTAGGGAAACTGAATTTCCATACATCTTTATCACCTCTCTTTTTATGCTGTATTTTGCAATGTCCTCTTGCTGATGCTTCACACATATGATATATATTCATTTATGTCTATTTTCTGTTCCCCTGATATGCATTTATATAGCATAATCATGTCTCCTCCTCTCCTGCAGCGTTGGTAAATTCAATCTTTCCAGTCTTTCTCAGTAACTTAAATCCCTTAAGATTGGTACCCATCTTGTAGTGGCCCGTTGTACTTTTTCAATCTTATCTGTGTTTTTTGAGATGACGATTCCAGACTACTGTGATGCATACTCCAGAGTTGGTCTGATGAATATCTTCCTCAGCATATCTTCATTTATATATGTGAATGCTATTCTCATATTAGCAAGCAATGTATACATGTTTCGTACCTTCTCACTGATGTGATCATCAGGAGATAGTCTGTTCCTGATAATTACTCCTAGGTCCTTCTCCTTTTCTGATATGTGTAGGGTTGATCTTCCTAACTTATAATACCAATCTGGTCTTTTCTACTTTTACCAAATTTTATTACATGACACTTATCCACATTAAATTTCATTTGCCATGCTCCATTCATGAAGCTTGTTCAATTCCTCTTGCAGCTCTTTGCAAGAATCTATGTTAGTAATTTTCTTTTGAATTTTTGCATCATCTGCAACCATATTTAGATAGCTTCCGTTTCCAATTTTACTATCTATGTCATTTATATATACTAAAAACATAATATACTAAAAACATAACTGAGCCCTGTGGAACTCCGCTGGTCACTTCCCTCCATGATGAATAATTTCCCTTAATATTGGTCTCATTTCCCTTTTTCTGAGATAATCCTGCATCCAACAGTGGAGATTGCCTTGGATACCTCCTTGATAGTACAGCTTCCATAAAAGTCTTTGGTGCGGTACTCTGTCAAATGCTTTCTTAAAATCTAAATAGATACTGTCCACCCATCCTTCTCTTTTCTGTAATGTTTCTCTAACTTTGTCATAATTGCTTAGAAGATTAGTAACACATGATTTTCCCTTCCTAAAACCGAACTACCTCTCTTTTATCACACCATGTTCTAGATGTTTTACCCAAACTTCCCTTATCAGCTTTTCTAGTATCTTACAACACTGGTCGGTGATACTGGTCTGTAGCTGAGTAGTTCTCATTGTGTTAAATTTGACTAGTGTACAGGTATTTGTAGACCTCACAGGTGGTTAAGAGGGATGAGTAAAGGACTCATGAATGGAATGGAATGAAATGGAATAATTAAAAAAGAAAAAAAAAAAGGAAAGCGAGCACCAAGCCACTCAATGACCAAGTTTCCCCCTGGGGTGGGGGGGCCGCACAGAATACTTCCTCAGTATCCCTGCTTGTGGCAAAAGGGGCACTTTAATCTGCATCCTTCCCCTCTTCCCACTCTGCTCCTGTACTTTATCTGTCGTACCTCTCTGCCTTACATTTTCACTTTAATACCCACCAAACCCTCTTCCATTATAGTGCCATGTAGTCATTGTTTTAGCTTGGTACTGGCGCTTATTATTCACCTCCTCTTGTACTTCATGTGTCTTTTATCTCTCAGCCATATATTTTCACTTTAATAACCACCCAACCCCTTCCACCTCAGTGCCATATTTTCATTGGCTTTGTCCTAACTTTTTCTTTTTTTTTTTTTTTTTTACTGTATTCAATGCATTTCCACTGACAGCACAGTATATAAATATATCCTGTGCTACTGGACACGACAGGGTTTATGTTACTGCACATGTGTGCAAATTTAAATAAACGATTGGTATTAAAATATGCCAATCAGTGATGTGTAGTAATGTACCCAATGTGCTGAATAACCTAACTTAGGAATTTTTTTTTTTTTATTTCCCATAACAACTAGTATCTGAAGTGATCTCAGTAACGTAACTGATAAGGGTTTTTACTTTATCATTATCCATTGAATCAGTAGCAGTGCTGTAACAGTGTGAACAGGAAACTTCACTAAGCATACCCTACTGGAGTGCATACTGTTTTCATAGTGTTTGGAGTTAAAAGTACTTTTCCATAAATGAAATTTTGAGGCTAATTTTTATTTCACATTGACTGAACTTGAACTATACTGGACTAGCCTAACACTCTTATGTGAGATTTCTCAAAACTAAAGGGAGATGTAAGATTTCTCAAAACTAAAGGGACTGGATTGGATAATTGGAAAACAAAGGAAAAGGAAAAGTTTGCACCAAGCTATTTATTGACTCTATGGCACTTAAAAGGGGTTGGGTGGGTATTAAAGCGAATATATAAGGCAGAGAGGAAGCTATCTAAATATGGTTGCAGATGATGCAAAAATTCAAAAGAAAATTACTAACATAGATTCTTGCAAAGAGCTGCAAGAGGAATTGAACAAGCTTCATGAATGGAGCATGGCAAATGAAATTTAATGTGGATAAGTGTCATGTAATAAAATTTGGTAAAAGTAGAAAAGACCAGATTGGTATTATAAGTTAGGAAGATCAACCCTACACATATCAGAAAAGGAGAAGGACCTAGGAGTAATTATCAGGAACAGACTATCTCCTGATGATCACATCAGTGAGAAGGTACGAAACATGTATACATTGCTTGCTAATATGAGAATAGCATTCACATATATAAATGAAGATATGCTGAGGAAGATATTCATCAGACCAACTCTGGAGTATGCATCACAGTAGTCTGGAATCGTCATCTCAAAAAACACAGATAAGATTGAAAAAGTACAACGGGCCACTACAAGATGGGTACCAATCTTAAGGGATTTAAGTTACTGAGAAAGACTGGAAAGATTGAATTTACCAACGCTGCAGGAGAGGAGGAGACATGATTATGCTATATAAATGCATATCAGGGGAACAGAAAATAGACATAAATGAATATATATCATATGTGTGAAGCATCAGCAAGAGGACATTGCAAAATACAGCATAAAAAGAGAGGTGATAAAGATGTATGGAAATTCAGTTTCCCTAATAGGACAATTGATCAGTGGAATGCACAACCGAATGAGGTAGTGTGTGCCAAAACTATTTATAATTTCAAGGATATGTATGATAAAAATGGTTTAATGCACAGGACAGTACGAGCTTAACTCATTCCTGTTAAGATACAAAGCTAAGGCAATCCTCACGCCTAACAGATTAGATAACTCGTCCCCAGATGATTAATTATATCTATGTTTATCCAACCTAACTCATTCATACCTTAGAAATTCGAATTTTTACTGCTTTCCGCCTAACCTAATTTAATTTAAGGGGGGAAACTACCCGAGAAAGCTTTGAGACGAATGATATGAGAAGCCGGAATGACCATTTGCCGTTTGTAAACAAAGGGCGAGAGGCTGCGATCATGTTACCCCTACAGAGATCAGAGGACAAATGGCATATTTGTGGCGGCCTCTGGCAACCCTCGCGCATGCGCCGTAGGGGGCGGACAGGGGGACAGATCATAACGCTACACCGGTGTTGTGACGTTTTCTGTACGTGTGCCACTGCCGACTGCCACCCGTTCGTATTAAACACGTTGGTGTGTACAGGAAGGCGACGAGGCTGAACGCTCGGGGTTGAGTTGCAGACAATGAGGAACACACATCCACGAGACCTAATATAATCGCCTAAAGGCTCAAAATATTTTGTTGATTTATTTGGATGTTAAGTTTGTAAGGTTAACTAGTTAGTAATTCTGCCAATATCGAATCCAGTGCTTTTCTATTGCTTTTAATTTGTAAATATAGTGGCCGCTGAGGACGAGACGGGGTGCAGGGAGATAGACATTAGTGCAGCAAATCTTACAAGTACCCAGTTGTGCCTCGCCATAATTGAAAGGTGAGAAGTTTTAATAGATCATAATATGTTTTGGGGATATTTTAAAGTAAACGATGGCCTATATTAATCAGTTCATTTTTGCAGAAAAAAAAAAAAAACTAGATGTCCGAATTACTGTCATTTACGGTCGTTAAATGACAGTAATTCGGACATCTAGTTTTTTTTTTTTTTTTTTGCAAAAATGAACTGATTAAGTCAGTATTGGCCATCGTTTACTTTAAAATATCCCCAAAACATATTATGACCGCCTGGGAATACCAGATGCTATTGGCATCCCTACGTGTCAAGTGGGGTTGGTGGAGGATTAGTGCCCCTCCCTGTAAAACAATTAACTCTGAGCCCTTGACCACCCCGTTTGGGATACATGGCGTCTGGCAATGGATGGATGGATGGAAAAAGCTACTCGATATTCATTATATTCATTTTCGTAGAGAACACGGGAGTCGTGTTGATTTGCATATAAAAGAAAGATTTTGTAATTTTTAGTTTGTGAAGAAAATTATATTTTGTTTTGTAATATTTCACCAACTATTGTAATAAGATATTAAATATATAAAAAGCTTCTCCTTACTTTCATTAAATTGATTCCAGAAATATATATGTTAAGTACCAATATGGTGCATATATATTGTAATGCTAGGTTGAATTAGGCTCGCCTTCTCGTACCTATTTCACCCAACGTGGAGCGGGGTCCTCTTTCGAGACCGGAGCTAGTGCAATAAAGAGAGGTAGGACATAAAAACCTTCGGCAACACCATACACGTATATTACTATATAGTCAGACACAGGACACTTCAGCAGACATTACATCACAATATAGAGCAATACAAAAACCTTATCTAAAATATTGTGTATCTCGCAGGATACTAGCTTTCTAGATACTAATGACAATACAACAAATTTTAGAACTATAGTCGGCCTTGCGCCCGTAAGCGCCTGTGGTGTGGCTCGCACCTGTTTACAATGGTGCCACGTTTCCTCAACTTGCGATGTGAAACGGAAGCTATTTATGTACAAGGCATCACAAATTCGATAAATTCAGATAAATAAAACTTACACTTGTGTATTTTGATGGATGAATCAACAGTAATCTTATTATGCATAAAATATTTATACAGTAACACAGAAACATGGCATACATATTGTACAGTGTTGCTAAAAGATATTGTAGTCACTTTTAATGGTTTTTAGCGTAGTTTTAGGGTGGGTAATAATATCACAGTTATGGATATAAGATAATGAGCCTGAAAAAAGAAGAAATATGCCAATATCCAAAGTAAAAGAAATAATTCATGTAATTCTTGTGAGTGGCAATACTTACACACCCAGGAGAGAGAGAGAGAGAGAGAGGTCTGTCACTGCCTTCTTTGTATTCATTTGTTCCTTTGTACATACTGCACACACTGATATACATTGTTCCTATTGATGCACATATATCTATACACGTAATTTCTCTCTCTCTCTCTCTCTCTTCTAATACTGACCACGTGGTAGGTGAATCCAGCCCCTCCTTCCCCTTCCCTCCCTTCTTAATCCCTCCTGGGTGTCTCAGGTCAAATCCCCCTTCACACTTCCCCTCCCCCCTGGACCACCACCCCAACAAACCCACATCCACACTCCCACCCACACCTACACCCACACCCCACTACGTCGGGGTGTATGAATCAGTAACGTAACAAACCTCTCAGCAGACAGTAACTTTGACACTCCATCCACTACTAAATATAACAAAACCAAATTAACAAATGAAAGCACAATTATAAATAACTTATAAAAGAATCAAAAGTACTCAGGGTGGCTCATTTCCCGCCAGGAGAGAGAGAGAGAGAGAGAGAGAGAGAGAGAGAGAGAGATAACGGTATAGAAAACGTGGCAACACTGTACACAGGTGCGGGCCACACCTCACCCGCAAACGGCCGGGATTCCGACTATAGGAGTGCAGTAATTACAGGTGCGCGCGGAGCGCGTGAGGAGGGAGGGGGGGGGTTTGTGATCCACCAGGAGGAGGTAGGGGAGACACGGAGAGTGACTTAAAACGGCGAGGAGACAGTTATGGTAACATCGAAGGATGCCCGATATTAGCAAGGGAGTTTAGGTGTTTTCTGTTGGCGAAGATTCTTTGACAAATAACTCTGATTCTTACTTTGGCTTTAAGAGCGGGAGCGAGGAATGGAGAGAGTTTTTAGGAATAGCGTGCGGAGGAGGGGAATATCGTTAATACTCGCCTTCCTTGATATTTTGGTGGAAATAGGTTTCTGTAGGCACAAACTTATTCATTACACATCTCCTAGGTATGATATGTAGACTCTCGCTTCACAACGCGTAACAAAGTCGGAATACTCGTAAATACTATTCCACCATATTACTTAGAGACTAGCCAATAGAACTCCAATAATATTTTAGTCTTTCTTCGGGTTCTAGAGATATGTCTTTAGAAAGATTCGGGGTGACACTCGCACGTATTTTCACTTTAGGTTTCAACCCACATTCTCGTCCTTCAACTGGATATTGTGTTCGGATTTACCCCAATGGAGATTACATAAAGTTACTGCACAATACTTATTCTAAGAGAAAGGGAGTCACACTTAACCTACTTCACGATTGTTACAGGGTCACTCGTATTTCCTCATGGAGAGAAACAAGGACACGTCATCGGCGATCCGGTCGGACTGAGGGCGTCGTCAGGGCGGGGCGAGCCGAGAGGGCACGGAGCGACTCGCAAGGGCGTCCTCTCGCGTCCGGGGGTTTCCGGACTGGGCTCTGGCGTAAGGCCCGTAGGACTGGGGCCGAAGAGGTCTAGGAACCTCTGGGTCAGGTCCCGGTGTCGCGGGGGCGTGGTGAGGTCTCGCCCGGGTGTCCTAGGGCGGGCCGGAAGAGGCGACAGACTGCGGTCTCCCACGACCAGGGGCGCCGTCAGGGGAGGGCTGCGGCAGCGGCTGTCACGGGGGCCCGACAGGTGTGTCTGCTCGAAGGCCACGCGTAGGGAACAGAGGCCGGGGGAAACAGGGAGGTCTCTCCGAGATATTCTGGAGCGAGACCCCTGGAGTTCAACCTCCGGTTGTGGAGACGTCCCTCTCCTCACTACACCCTGGGAGCGACCATCGATCGTCTCCACCTGGACATTGGGGGAGCGACCACTGATCGTCTCTACCCGAATATTGTGGGAGCGACCATTGATCGTCTCTACCGGAGTGCTGAGGGAGCGACCGTTGATCGTCTCTACCTGAGCTTTGGGAGAGCGACCATTGATCATCTCTACCTGGATTTTGGGGGAGCGACCATTGATCGTCTCTACCTGGATTTTAGGGGAGCGACCATTGATCGTCTCTACCGGGGGGCCAAGGGAGCGACCATTGATCGTCTCTACCTGGGCTTTGGGGGAGCGACCGTTGATCGTCTCTACCCGAGTTTTGGGGGAGCGACCATTGATCGTCTCAGCCGGAGGGCTAAGGGAGCGACCATTGATCGTCTCTACCTGAGCTTTGGGGGAGCGACCATTGATTGTCTCTACCTGGATTTTGGGGGAGCGACCATTGATCGTCTCTACCCGGATTTTGGGGGAGCGACCATCGATCGTCTCTACCCGAGCACTGTGGGAGCGACCGTTGATCGTCTCTACCGGAGGGCCAAGGGAGCGACCATTGATCGTCTCTACCTGGGTGTTAGGGGAGCGACCATTGATCGTCTCTACTGGAGTTTTATGGGAGCGACCATAGATCGTCTCTACCGGGGTTTTATGGGAGCGACCATAGATCGTCTCTACCGGGGTTTTATGGGAGCGACCATAGATCGTCTCTACCGGGGTTTTATGGGAGCGACCATAGATCGTCTCTACCTGTTCACTGTGGGAGCGACCATAGATCGTCTCTACCTGAGGGGCGCTGCCTGGAGTATTGTTTCTGACTCCACCCCTAGCTAACTCGGTGATTCCGCCACGCGAAGGTAGTGTCTTTCGCCTACGGTGGCGGCGGCGTGGTGGTTGAATGTCACAGGGGCGCACGGCCCGGGCTGACATACGTCGTTGTTGCCCGGAATGGTGGTGGCTGGTGGCGGCTACCCCTTGGGGTCCGAGTGGGGGTGTCGGCATTCTCGTGGGCGAACTCCGTTGTTTCTGGTTCGCCTCGTTGTCGGGGATACTATGGTATTCTCCGGAATATTCCGGAGTACCATATGTGTGTCCGTCAAAGCCACGCATTTCATATATAGTGTGTGTCTACCGAATTTTTACCTATATCTACTGAATTTTTTGGCAATTTTCTCCTGAAATTTCCTCTGCACCATCTGGCAACACTGCTGTCAACAGTGAAAACAGCGCCACGGCCCTTGTGAACAGAACTCCACCCGATGGATAAAACCTAGACTTCCCCTAAGTAATAGTATTTGACCCCACTGCCCTAGGACTCCTGATTATAGGGCTATTCACTTTACCCGATCTTGTCCCGAGTAGTATCCTGTGTGATACTAACACCCACAATCTGGGCCTAAGGTTTCTAATTGTTCAGTATAATTACTCTTGTGACATCTACCCGTTCCACTTGTAGAATTTAGCAATACACGTGTAAGGTTGCCCTGAGTTTTTGTGTTCTGCCTCTCTCTTATTTGTCTAAGCTCTGGTCTAGAAAAGGGAATCCAGCTACACACTAGGCGTTAGGGACGGGAAGCCGACCCTAAAACATCTAGCATTACACTAAGAAATTTCAAGGAAACCACCTTTGTGATAGCTAATTTGGCCGTATGTGAAGAAAATGAAAAATAATTTCATTATTTTTGCTTGCTTTGTCTTGTGATGTGTTTAAGATAACAATAGTAGGTAAGTCTCCTTTGCTGGAATGAAAGAAAATTTCTTGAAATAAATACTGCCACTGGGAATACAGTTTTCATGTAGCCTACAAAATTCTATCACAAAATATGATGCAGCATACATTTTATAGTCTATTGTAGCAGCACTGGAGTTTTGATTTTTTGTTTTTTTATTCAGTGGACTTTTTTTTTTTTTTTTTATGATGCGGATGAATTATTGTAAGTTTCTGTTGTCTTGAGTTATTTTATTCCTGGAGTGTATTAATGCTAATACAGTGTCGATTTTCCCTATGCCTTTGGGAATGCAATAATTTTTTTCTTGAGTCATTTTACTTATGGAATGTACAGTATTTGGGCTAAGAATTAATAAGTTTTCCTGAAGGTTATGCACTGAAATCAACTGAAAATCTTCATGCTTATTCTTCTTTTCATTGCACCTTTTACTTAATGTATTAATGTACCATGCATGTATGTATACCGGTATCTAGAACACGACAAAACTATTGTTACGTTCCTACCCCACACTGCCACAGGCTCCAACAGCAGTAGTTCAGTTTTGTTGACCAGTGAGTTGTTCTTCCTATGGTCAGCCTTTCGGTGTACAGCACACAGTATCAGTTGAGGCGAAAATAAACACTGGCTATTAAAGTTCACTGTCTTTATTTTCCAGATAGTTACACTTAATACTTAGCAATTTCACTATTCTCACAAGCACCGAAGAAACACAAACTGCAGCAACACTTCACTGTTTGCCAACAACATTTCCCTATTTTCACAGGCACCAAAAATATACAAACTTCACTGACACTGCACTACACTTAAATTAAACTGAAAGCCGACTGAGAAACTGCTCTAGTCTCTTCCTCATCCTTCTATAAGCTTTCTATATTTTAGAATAATCTACAATATTCTTGGGGATGAAACAATTACAACAGTTACCAACTTGAGGACATCCAAAACATGCCAGAGTTTTCTTACAGTGCACAACACTAGAAATTATGTAGCATACAAATTTAAATTGAGTTACATACTTTAACAATCACAAATAAAACATTATAGAGAAAAGGATCACAAAAATTAAGATACAGCTTACAAAATAACTACGATCACAAACTGCAGGCTAACTGGCAACTCTAACTCGTAACAGAAGTACAGAATTACGAGAAACATTGGGAATTCTCTAGCACTACCTAACTGGCAAAATCCCTCCTCGCAACACTACCCCCTCCCTAGTCCTTTTGTCGTCCCAACAATACAGCACAATATATACAGACATAGTCCTTAATCCAATCTAAACATGTAATTATATACAAACTAACCCATCAACTTATCACGTCTTCTTCTATGCTGCTTGCAACAACGTCCCCGCTCCTCCACACAGTCTACTTCTCTTGGAATGTCTTGGTCCTCTTCCTGATGCATTTCTCTTGGGAAACTGTCACCATCCTCTAGTACTTCAGCTCCTTAGTTGTCCTTAACATCCTTGGCTGTGGAAGAGCACGATTCCTTGAAGACGTCCCAGCCATACTGTCTTGGCCCATGGTACTGCCACAGACGATCCACGTGTACCACCTGTGGGAGAGACTTCCTGCTTCCCCGAATCTGATACGTTACGTCTGATAGGCAGTCCAACACAGTGTAAGGCCCGTCCCATGGACTCTTCAGCTTTGGTGACTGTCCCTTCTCTCGCTGAGGATTGTATAACCAAACTTGGTCACCATCCTTGAAGCTCACCTCACTTTCCTTGGTATCATACTTGCACTTCATCATCTCTCATGAAAACTTAAGGGCTCCTCACACTTGATGATGTACTTCAGCCTGTCTTTCCTGAAGATGCTGCTCATAGCTGGAGGTGTCTGTAGACAGCTCTTCACCAGCCCGTTAACAATTCAACGGGTAAGCATAACTCATGGCCCAACATCAGGTTTGCAGGGGTGTTGCCAGTAGAATCAAGGGATGCAGACCGATATACCATCGACAACACAGGTAATTTCTGGTCCCATTCCGTTTGTCCATCTATGCAGTACTTGGCCAGTTCTTGTCCCAGGGTCCAGTTGAATTTCTTCACCATCCCATCTGACTGTGGCCTTAGTGGGGTCGTCCTGGTCTTCTTGATCCCCAGTAACTTGCAGCACTCACGGAACACAGCAGACTCGAAGTTTCTACCCTGGTCTGAATGTAACTCTTGTGGCATCCCAAAATGGCAGAAAACTGGTCAACCAACACCTGAGCAACAGTCGCAGACTCATGATAGGGGATAGCATAGGCTTCTGGCCACTTCGTGAAGTGGTCCATGGCTACACATACATACCAGTTTCCTCTTTCAGTGAGGGGCAGAGGTCCAGCAATGTCCACTGCTACTTTTTGCATCGGTGCACACGCTTGGTACAGCTGAAGAGGGAAGCAACCACGTTTCTTGTGTCCCTTCTTGGCACAGCATACATCACAGGCCCGACACCACTCTTCAAGATCCTGACACATGCCAGTCCAGTATAACCTCTGTTGCAGCCGACTTAGAGTTTTCATCACTCCCAGGTGGCCACTAGTGATCTGGTTATGAGGCTCATCCAAGACCCCAGTCCAGAAGAAAATTCTTCAGAACCACCAGTTGCCAATACTTCAGAGGCCATCGGGTGTCTTCCATTGATGCTCCAGTAGTCCGTTGTTCAAACGAAGAAGATACCACTGACTCCAGTAGCTCTTAGTCACAGGACTGAATCTGGAAACTTCTTCCCAAGATGATCGCACTGTACTCCACTGCAGCAATTCTAGCACTGATTGTAAATCTGCATCCTCCATCTGCATCCTCTTCAGACCTTCTGCATCTAACGCTGTCCCTGTCACAACAGTACGGCGACATTTCTTGCCAAAATTCCCATTCCTACTACACTCCTTGCTGTCTGTTCTTCCGTCTTCTCGCACAGTATTCATTGAGGTTCTCCTGCATTTCCTCAGTGGTATGGCTTCTTGGGAAAAACTGGCTGGTTGTTGCCTCCCGTCACCAGCCTTCACGAATTTACCCTCATCCATCTCATTTGGACACTCATAGCTGAAGTGTCCCACCTCACCACATGTCCAACACCTGTTTGTTGCAATCGTGGGTTTCCTTGCACTGTTCCATTCTTGCTCCTTCTGTTTGTAACAATCCACCTTCTTGTGTCCTGTCTTCCCGCAGAACCAGCAACCTCCTCTGGTCTTCTCCAATTCTCTCTTCCACTTGTTGCAGTCCACTTTTTGATGTACTGACTTTTCACAGTACCGGCAACTTCCTTCAAATTTTTGTGCTTCACCAACCTGCCCCTTTCTTGCCTTGAATCCTGCATTACGACCAGCCTGAAAAGTGGATGTACTGGACCTGATGTAGGACTCAAATTCTAAGAGCCCTGGTTAGTGCTCCTTGCATGCATCTGGGTTGTGCCTGCTTCACTTGCACTTTCAACTCTGCACTGTCAAGAGCATCGATGAACTGGTCCTCGGAAGAATAGCCAACAGGTTAGGTGCTGCTCCAGGGTACACCTTATATGCCATACTCTTCAGGTGATGAGCAAGCTGCTGCAGGGATTCGCCTCGAGCCTGTACACGAGAATCTTGCTCTGTAAACCTCAGTCTGGTACATGGTCCCATATCTGCACTCCAGGACTTCTACTAGGGACTGATAACTGTTTCCATCACTGACATCTGGCCCAGAATTTCCATTGCGTCACCCTTAAGGCTAGTAGCAAGCTGCACAGCCCCTGCCTATCATCCCAACCATTCTGATCCGCAGGAAACTCAAACTGAGCATGGTAAGCTTCCCAAGATACTCTACCATCAAATTCCTGAGGTCTGTTTTTAATTGGACCCCCATTATAGCCATGCACTTCACTGGTTTGGGGTCTAAACACTGGGGCATCATTATTGAGTCCAGGATTTAAAACTTCTGCATTCTTATTATTCAACCCTGTAATGCTACCATTAGATGTTTGGGATCCATCAAGATCCACCATACACTGTCCATTCTTTTCGTATGCTCCCTGTACACTAACCTGAGGCTCAGCAGTGCAGTATTTCTCTACAGCCTCAATTTTCTCACTAATTATCTTTACATGATCGACTACATGCTTCAACTGGTTATCTAAATGCTGTCTGCCCTCCATCAAAATTTCCTCACTAATTGTCTTCAGCTGGTTGTTTACATGCTGTTTGCACTCCGTCACATTATTGCCTACCTCATACTTCTGCTGCCATAGCTCAGCATATACTTCCTTCTTCAATTGTTCCTGTTCTTCCTTTATTTCCCCCATGAAAACATCTAGCTGTCATTGCATCCTCAGCTGTAATTCCCTCTGTTGCTCATGTAATGCCTCTTGAAGCTGTTCCCTCTGTGCTTGCAATTGTTCTTTGATTTCTTCATTTTGTGCCTGTAATTGTCCTTTGAATTCTTTATGTCCTTCATTCTTAAGGTGACCAGATTTATTGGAGCTAAAAGCGGGACGCGCGCGCGTGCGTGTGTGTGTGTGTGTATAGATAGATAAATGATAGACAGATAGATATAGATATAGATAGGTAGATAGACAAATAGACAGATAGATAGATATATAGATGGATATATAGACAGATAGATATTGACTGTGACAGCGACCGCTGCTGCGCTGCAGCTCAAACTGAGGCTGCTAATCAAACACCAACGTCTCATACGAACTCCGAACATACCATACGGTACAGTGAATGGGTCGACCAAAGTTACCAGCTAGTGACCATTACAGATTTTATATTAATAAATCGGTATTTCATTTGGTTAGGATTATGCATAATTCTTCTAATTCATCCTAATTTCATAAAAGAAGGTCATGTTATATCTAATGCAATAGTAAGTTTCTAAAAGCGGGGCAATTAAGACAATTTGCTCAAAAAGCGGGACATTCCAGTCACAATTTAAAAAGCGGGACGGACGTCCAAAAAGCGGGACTCTGGTTACCTTATTCATTCTGCGCCTGTAGTCCTTCATTCTGTGCCTATAGCTGTACACACTGTGCATGCAATTGTTCTTTAAGTTCTTTCTGTCCTTCGTTCTGTGCCTGCAGTTGTGCCCTTTGGGCCTGTCATTGTTCTTTGAGTTCTTTCTGTCCTTCATTCTGTGCCTGTAATAGCTTCACAATTGTCGCCAGGGGCATTTCCTCCTCCTGCCCAGCTCAGGACCTTGTCTGCACATCACTTTGCTCCATGTTGAAGATTAGACTAACTAGAGTACTTAATCCCACTCCTGACACCAATGTTACGTCCCCACCCCACATTACCACAGGCTCCAACGGGTGTAGTTCAGTATAGGAAGGATGTTGCCCAGTGAGTTGTTCATATGATCAGCCTTTCAGTGTACAGAACACACGATCAGCTGAGGCAAAAATATGCACTGGCTACTAAAGTTCATTGTCTTTATTTTCCAGATAATTACACTTAATGCTTGCCAACTTCACTCCACTATTCTCGCAAACACCAAAGATACACAAACTGCAATTACACTTCACTATTTTCACAGTCACCGAAGATATACAAACTTCACTAACACTGCACTACACTCAAACTAAACCGAGAACTGACTGAGAAACTGCTCTAGGCTTTTCCTCATCCTTATATAAGCTTTCTATATTCTAGAATGATTTACTATATTCTCAAGGAAGCAAGAATTACGACAGTTACCAACTCGGAGACATCCAAAACATGCCAGAGTTTTCTTATGGTGCATAACACTCTAAATTATTTAGCATACAAACTTAAATTGAATTACATAATTTAACAATCACATAAATAAAACATTGTAGAAAAAAATGTGAAAAATGGCATTCCCCCGAGCTAGACCCTGTACTGGATCATAATTATAGCCCCGCTAGGTTACAGGAGCACGCTACCACTCCCGGCACGATAGTCCCTGGCGAGGCTCGGACTCGCAATCCCCCGATTACGAGCTTGATGTTCTACCACTGAGCCACTATGCCCCCTTACAGGAAGAAGAAGAAAAAAGAAAAAAGGACGCAAAATTAAGGTACAACTTGCAAAACAACTACGATCACAAACAGCAGGGTAACTGGCAACTCTGGCTCATAACGGAAGTACGGAATTACGAGAAACATTGGGAATTCTGTAGTACTACCCAACTGGCAAATCCTGCATCTCAACTATATGATAATAGTAACCATGCTGTACTAGAGGCAGGGCAGGGGTAAGTTCTGCTAGTTGTTGTGGCTGGAAGGTCTTGGTATCTTTTTTTCCTAATGAAATGCGTGGCTTTGACGGACACACATACGGTACTCCGGAATATTCCGGAGAATACCATAGTATCCCCGACAACGAGGCGAACCAGAAACAACGGAGTTCGCCCACAAGAATGCCGACACCCCAACTCGGACCCCACGGGGTAGCCGCCACCAGCCACCACCATTCCGGGCAACAACGACGTATGTCAGCCCGGGCCGTGCGCCCCTGTGACATTCAACCACCACGCCGCCGCCACCGTAGGCGAAAGACACTACCTTCGCGTGGCGGAATCACCGAGTTAGCTAGGGGTGGAGTCAGAAACTGTACTCCAGGCAGCGCCCCTAAGGTAGAGACGATCTATGGTCGCTCTAATAGTGTCAAGGTAGAGACGATCAACGGTCGCTCCCTTCAAAATCAGGTAGAGACGATCAATGGTCGCTCCCATAAAAAAAAGATAGAGACGATCTATGGTCGCTCACATAAAAATCAGGAAGAGACGATCAATGGTCGCTCCCTGAAAGCTCAGGTAGAGATGATCAACGGTCGCTCCCTCAGCACACCGGTAGAGACGATCAATGGTCGCTCCCATAAAAAAAAGATAGAGACGATCTATGGTCGCTCATATAAAAATCAGGAAGAGACGATCAATGGTTGCTCCCTGAAAGCTCAGGTAGAGACGATCCACGGTCGCTCCCTCAGCACCCCGGTGGAGACGATCAATGGTCGCTCCCAGGGTATAGTGAGGAGGAAAGACGTCCTTGTCTCCCCCGGCCTCTGTTCCCTGCGCGAGGCCCTTGAGAAGACCCACCTGTCGGGCCCCCGTGACAGCCGCTGCCGCAGTCCTTCCCTGTCGGCGCCCCTGCCCATAGGAGACCGTAGTCCGTCACCTCTTCCGGCCCGCCCCAGGACACCCAGGCGAGACCTCACCACGCCCCCGCAACGCCGGGACCTGACCCAGAGGTTCCTAGCCCTCTTCGGCCCCAGTCCGGAGCCCAGTCCGGAAACCCCCGGACGTGAGAGGACGCCCTAGCGAGTCGCCCCGTGCCCTCCCGGCTCGCCCTACCCTGACGACGCCCTCAGTCCGACCGGATCATCACTGAGGTAACCGTGTTTCTCTCCACGAGAGATACGAGTGATCCTGTAATAATTGTGAAGTAGGTTAAGTGTGACTCCTTTCCTCTTAGAATAAGACTAGTGCAGTAATTTCATGTAATTTCCATTGGGGTAAACCAGGACATAATGCTCCATTAACGGGCGAGAATATGGGTAGAGACCTCAAGTGAAGATACGTGCGAGTGTCATCCCGAGTTTACTAAGGACTTCTCTCTAGAGCCCAAAGAAAGAATAACACATTATTGGAGTGCTATTGGCAAAGCTCTGAGTAATATAGTGGAATAGAATTTACGAGGGTTCCGACTTTGTTACGCGTTGGGAAGTGCGAGCCTACATAACCTACCGGGGAGATGTGTAATATATAAGTTGTGCCGACAGAAACTTAGTGTCACCAAAACAACGAGGACAGCGAGTAATAACTATATTCCCCCTGTTCCGCACGCTATCCCTAAAAACTCTCTCCATTCCTCACCCCCGCTCTTAAAGTCCAAATAAGAACCAGAGTTAATTGTCAAAGAATTCCTGCCAACAGAAAACACCTAAATTCCCTTGTTGATATCGGGCCTCATTAAATACTACCATAACTTCCCCCTCGCCGTTCTAAGTCACTCTCCGTGTCTCCCTATCTCCCCCCCCCCTTTCCTGGTAGATCACAAACCCCCCCCTCTCCCCTCACGCGCTCCGCGTGCACGGGTATTTACTGTACTAAGATTTGTTGTATTGTCATTAATATCTAGGAAGCTAGTATCCTGCGAGATACACAATATTTTAGATAAGGTTTTGTATTGCTCTATATTGTGATGTAATGTCTACTGAAATGTCTTGTGTCTAACTGAAATAATACACGTGTATGGTGTTGCCGAAAGTTTTTATGTCCTGCCTCTCTTCATTGCACTAGCTCTGGTCTCGAAAGAGGACCCCGCTCCGTGTTGAGTTGATTTGGGACGAGAAGTCGAGCCAAATTCAACTCAGCATTACACCTAAGATACTTTGTTGTGAAACTATTGTAGCACTCTTTCTTTCATATATTTGCCTGTACATAAGAATTTATTCTGTAAAATATGTTCATTCATTCATTCATTGCCAGACGCCATGTATCCCAAACGGGGTGGCCAAGGGCTTAGAGTTAATTGTTTTACAGGGAGGGGCACTAATCCTCCACCAACCCCACTTGACACGTAGGGATGCATATATATATATATATATATATATATATATATATATATATATATATATATATACAATCGAAAAAAAAACTAAGGAATTTTCGTGGAATATCAGGATTTTTTGTAGCTCATGTGAGGAATTTGAAATACTGTGTGTGTGGAAGCACTGGTCGGCCAGCACCCTGTCTGTGAGGTGGTAGCTCAAAAATTGCACCATGTTGGCCGACCAAACAGCAAGCAGCTGAAAATAATGGCTGTTCAGTCTCTTTCTAAAGGGTCTTGAATCCCTAGCTACCAACCAAACTTAATGACCTAACCTAACCTAAATCAACCAAACCTTAGTTTAACTTAACCGACTAAACTGAACGATTTTGGAACGAAAGAGTGTCAGGTCCGACTCGACCCACTGCCTTCTGTACGCAGACATGGAGTTGAAGCCAGCTATTTGGCATCGAAGCCGAAGCCAAAACCCTTCAAAAGTCATGAAGCCGAAGCCGGCACCCTTGGAAAGTCGTGAGGCCGAGGCCGAAGCCAGGTAAACCTCATGATGCTAGTGTAGCAGAGGATACTGCTTATCCCATTACGTTCTAGACCTGTTCACATTATGATCCTCTTACAGCAGAATTAAGAAGCATTGTTTCCACAGTTCCACATGTACTAAACATATTCTGTTCCTGTAACGAATTTCCTGGCCCTGGTGCTTTGGCCAGCAATTGGGGCTGAAGCCAGCCCCTTGGTTTCGAAGCCGAAGCCGAAGCCCTTGAAAAGTTACGAAGCCGAAGCTGAGGCTGCGACCTAAAAACCATGCTTCATGAAGCCGAAGCCATAATTTCGGCCCCATGTCTGTCTGTAAGACGCCACCGCCGACGACTTCATGCTCTTGAGTAACATGCTATTTTCGCAGAATTTGGGTGTCATAATGAATTCACCATAGATTTTTTATAATTTAGTAATGGGAGCCTTCCTGCAGATTGCTTTTACATATAGATAGATAGATAGATATAGATAGATAGATAGATAGATGAGCGTAGCCGTAGGTAGACGTAGAAAGATAGGGTGGCTGGTCGTAGATCGTCGAAGTACTGCCAGTATGCCCCGTATAAAGCCGTGAGGCGTCGTATGGCTCGAACTTGCCGCTGCTTAGTAAAATGGTGTGTCGTTGACTAGAGTGAATAGGTAGGTCTTTCTCTCCTTCTCACCTTCCCTCTTTGTGTATCATAAGCACCCCCACCCCCATGGCAAACAGCTAGCAACCTTGCACCCCCAAGAGTACCGGGGAACGCCCCTCGGACCCCTTAAAAGTTCTTGTGCCACCTGATAATTATACATGGCCACCCCATTTCTATAATTCCATCAGTATCAGTGGTTAGGACATCTGTATTTCCTTGACAATAATTGCAGACATTACTGGGGCAGCCCATATTTAAAGATGGGAAATCTATGATATGATACCTGAAAAGCAAGGTAGAAGTGTAAGAGCGCCATGTTACCTTTTCAGGACATTTTGTTGACAGCAGTAAAGAGGTGGAGCTGTATCGTTAAGCAACGAATACTACAAAAGTGGAGATATGAAGACCCAGGCAAATCTCAGAGCTAAAACAGTGAAAGTGGCTGAAGAAAATCCAGTCAATGTGAACACGTTAACCAACATGAATGAGGACTGGCAGCGGATTTTTGTACTCATGAGCCTCATGAATTGCCCAGATAAATATAAATATTTACGTGTACAACTGTCACCACTTAATTTGGTGAAATATAGGAATGGTCTCATTTTTCTTTGTAATATGGTAGAGATACTGATAGGGACGATAACCTAACCTACAGATTTTTAGAAGTCTTGAGTGAAGTGGAAAGGGCATGCAAGCCAATACTGCATTTTGTGCTGTCAGGATGGGGATATGCTAACTTAACGCGTTAGCGTTTCCGGCCGACACAATAAACACTGTTAGTTTGACGGGGTTGATTAGGGAGGGACTATGACAGGTCTGGGTATATTCGGTGTTAGACAAGAGTGTGTTGGTGCACTTCATCTCTTTTATTAGAACAACGTTGCAGGGGAGAATGTGTGTGTGTGTGGGGGGGGGCAATATTTGGTGAGATCAGTAAGTCACTGATAGTGGTATAGGAGGCTTTGATAATTTCTTTTACGATTTATCATAAGAATTTTTATGTGTCTACTCTTCTATCTTCCTATTTCACCCATCTCTCCTGTCATTTTTTATTACTATTCTTTCGTTTTCGGGTGGCATTACATTGAGTGACAAGCCTGATGGTTTCCTAAAAGCCAGGAAACCATTTACAATGCTGTGTGGTAACCACATAACCAACCCATACAAGTTCCCTACGTGTCAGGAAGTGGGCTGGCGGAGGGTTAGTGCCCCTCCCCGTAAAACAACAAACTCCAAGACAAACGACCACCCTTTACGGAAGGGGTCGGCAACCTACGGCCCGCGAGCTTGACCCGGCCCGTAAACTTAATCTGCCTGGCCCGCCAATATGCTCCACAAATTCACAAAACTATTCTCAGTTTTCACTTACTCAGTAAGTGAAAATCAGTAAGTCTTACTGGTTGTTAATCACTATGGCAAACACTAGTTACGAGTGAAGTTAGTTTTTTTTTTTTTTTTTTAAAGGCTCGTATTCGAATAGACTTGTGCTCAGATTAGGAGGCTGTGACGTGCAGCACCCGGAGCTCGGTGATCCAGCATTGTCGGATGTGCAAAAGAGTATTGCCCAGTGCGACAATTTGGACTGTGCGATAAACGGTAACATGCATGCAATATATTTAATAACATTACTCATGGTGATTAAAATGCGTGACTTACAAAGCAGTGCCCCCGAAATGGAAACAGAAGAATACCATAGTGCCCCCGACAACGGGGCAAGCAAGATACAGCCCAGTACGCCCGGGAACGTGCCGACACCCTCACACGGACCCCACGGGGTAGCCGCCACCAGTCGGAACAACCCCCGGCAACAACGACATATGTCAGCCCAGGCCGTGCACCCCTATGTCACGCAGCCACCATGCCGTCGCCGCCGCAGGAGAAGGACACTACCTTCACGGAGTGGGATTGTTGAACCAGGTAGGGGTGGAGTTGTTCTAGACACTCCAGGCGGTGCCCCTCCTCGTGAGACGGCCTATTGTCGCTCCGAAAGTGTCCTGGTAGAGACGGCCTATTGTTGTTCCCGCTTTCTTGAGACGGCCTATTGTCGCTCCGAAAGTGTCCCAGTAGAGACGGCCTATTGTCGCTCCCCTCCTCGTGAGACGGCCTATTGTCACTTCGAAAGTGTCCCGGTAGAGACGGCCTATTGTCGCTCCCCTCCTTGTGAGACGGCCTATTGTCGCGCCAAAAGTGTCCCAGTAGAGACGGCCTATTGTCGCTCCCCTCCTCGTGAGATGGCCTATTGCCGCTCCGAAGGTGCCCCGGTAGAGACAGCCTATTGTCGCTCCCGCCCTCGTGAGACGGCCCACTGTCGCTCTGAAGGTGCACGGAAGGAGGCAAGGAGCGAGACGTCACCCCGGCAGGAGACAAGAGCCCAGGCCTCCCGTACCAGAGTGGCCCAGACAGGCCTCACAGCCTCCCCTGGCCTCCGCTCCCTATGCCTGGCTCTGGAACAGACGCACCTGACGGGCCCCAGCGTAAGCCGATGCCGCAGCCCTCCCCTGTTGGCGCCCCTAGACGCTGGAGACCACAGTCCGCAGTCTCTCCCAATCCTCCCCAGGACACCCGGGCGCGATCTCCATACATCCCCACGACGACGTAAGGCTCCCACCTCCGGCCGAGACTTACACCAGAGGTTCCTGGAGCTATTCGGCCCCGGTCCCGAGAGCTATACCCCTGAGCCCAGCCCGGAAGCCACGGGTAGCCCAGGACGCGAGAGGACGACCCTACGAGTTGTCCCATGTCCTCTTGGCAGGCCTCCCCTGGGTGGTGCCCCTAGACCGGCAGGATTGTCGATAGCGTGTTCCCGCCCCTGCCCCCACGATGAATACGTGTGATGCTACCCAGAAAGTGCAAGTGATTTAGGTTAAGTGTGACTTTGCCTAGTGTAGTATCGTGCAGTGACTTAATATAGTGAATATCGTGGCAAGTAAGACCACAGTGAGAGGATAAAGGACGAGTGTGTGAACCAAGATCTGATGAACTATATTTATGAGTGACGTCCCTTATATACAATTAGTAAGACTGTGCCGCCTGGAAATTCCTCCGTAGTAATACACCCCTACTGGTGTGAGCTCTAAAGAAGTAATACGAGAGTGTTAGTGATATTCCCCCACTCACGCTGCCAGTAAATCCTGTACGACACTCTCTCGTCCCAGTATCTAGTGTAAGTGTAAACCAAGAATAAAATCAATTACCAAAGTCCCTTTGCTACTGGAAAACGTGTAATCCTCATTGTTAATACTGGCCTCTCTCCAATATTACCATAACTCCCTCCTAGCTGTCACAAGTCACTCCCCGCACCCCCCCCCCTTTTTCTCCCTTCCCTTGTGAGACTCACTCCCTGCGCCTCCCGCGCGCACCTATATTCACTGTACCCTGAATACACTAGGATTGATTGTGTTGGCATTAATATCAGATAAGCAAGTATCCTGTGAGATACACATGTCCTAGATAAGGTTTTATATTGCTATATATTATGTTGTAATATCTGCTGATTTGTCCTGTGTCTGATTGTGGTAATATACGTGTAAAGGTTATTGCCTAGAGTTTTTGTGTCCTGCCTCTCTTTATTGCACTAAGCTCCGGTCTCGAAAGAGGACCCTGCTCCACGTTCGGTGTATTAGGAATGAGAAGTCGAGCCTATTTACACCTAGCATTACACTGCTGTGAGGCCTGTCTAGGCCACTCTGGTATGGGAGGCCTGGGCTCTTGTCTCCTGCCGGGGTGACGTCTCACTCCTTGCCTCCTTCCATGCACCTTCGGAGCGACAGTGGGGCGTTTTACGAGGGCGGGAGCGACAATAAGCCGTCTCTACCGGGGCACCTTCAGAGCGACAATGGGCCGTCTCACGAGAAGGCGAGCGACAATAGGCCGTCTCTACCGGGGCACTTTCGGAGCGACAATAGGCCGTCTCTACCGGGGCACTTTCGGAGCGACAATAGGCCGTCTCTACCAGGACACTTTCGGAGCGACAATAGGCCGTCTCACGAGGAGGGGAGCGACAATAGGCCATCTCTATCAGGACACTTTTGGCGCGACAATAGGCCATCTCTATCAGGACACTTTTGGCGCGACAATAGGCCATCTCTATCAGGACACTTTTGGCACGACAATAGGCCATCTCTATCAGGACACTTTTGGCGCGACAATAGGCCATCTCTATCAGGACACTTTTGGCGCGACAATAGGCCATCTCACAAGGAGGGGAGCGACAACAGGCTGTCTCTACCGGGACACTTTTGGAGCGACAATAGGCCGTCTCACGAGAACGGGAGCGACAATAGGCCGTCTCTACTGGGACACTTTCGGAGCGACAATAGGCCGTCTCAAGAAAGCGGGAGCGACAATAGGCCGTCTCTACCAGGACACTTTCGGAGCGACAATAGGCCGTCTCACGAGGAGGGGCGCCGCCTGGAGTGTCTAGAACAACTCCACCCCTACCTGGTTCAACAATCCCACTCCGTGAAGGTAGTGTCCTTCTCCTGCGGCGGCGACGGCGTGGTGGCTGCGTGACATAGGGGCGCACGGCCCGGGCTGACATATGTCGTTGTTGCCGGGGGTTGTTCCGACTGGTGGCGGCTACCCCGTGGGGTCCGTGTGAGGGTGTCGGCACGTTCCCGGGCGTACTGGGCTGTATCTTGCTTGCCCCGTTGTCGGGGGCACTATGGTATTCTTCTGTTTCCATTTCGGGGGCACTGCTTTGTAAGTCACGCATTTTAGTGATAATTGGTTTCACGGAAGTTATTTCTTTCATTTCTCATCAATTAAATTTATAGAAATTTTATTCAGTATAGTTTTTAGGAAGTACTTTGAATATTTCTGCTACACATGGTGATATTTGTCTCAGTGAAAGTTATTTCTTTAGTTTCTAATACCTTAATTTTATAAACAGTTTTATTCAGTATAATATTAGGAAATATACTTTGAATAAATGCTATTCATATTAACGTATCTTCTTATATATTTATACTCATATTATTATTGGTGTTGCTGTAGAAGGAGGGTGTAGTCTTTAACAAGTTTAAAACATGCCTACTGGCTGAGTAACAACAGTTGCGGCCCCCAGTCCACCAAAGGCTGCCCACCCCTGCTGTACGGGATTATGGTGTTTGGCTGTAGATAGATAGATAGACAGACTTCACATTCATATTCTCTTTCAAGTTATTTTATGTTTCTAATACAGACGATAAATCATCTCTAATGTACAGTCGATCCAAAACGATAGCGCAAGAGGGAATGGTTGGTTTCCGAAATGACCAGTATATGTCTGGCGAGGTCCCAATAAAATTAATCTAATATCGTCTGGATACGAATACAATAAGGGTAACCAAAAGGAGACGTCAAAAGCAAGCGATATATTACATGTTCATCAAAACAGGCTTATCAGTGTGGCTTCATTAATCAAGCATTTATCGGTAATCGTCGTCCGAGGCGTCAGATTATTTCACTCCAAATTTGCACGGTTACTTCTCGTCTTTTTGATTGACTGTATATGCATGGTTAAAGCTTCAGGCCAATCGACACAGAAATGAAGGCATAAGAGAGAGAGAGAAAGAGAGAGAGAGAGAGAGAGAGAATGACTTTGGGAAATGTAAAATCACGTTATCGGGCTGCAGGGGTTAAACATGAGAAAACAACTCTACGGTGTTTACACGCCACGTTTGACTATTAAACCTACAGCCCGAGTACGAAATTTCTATATTATTTTTCATCCGCCAGACGGTTTCATTCTATTTAGCAGAAATTTTTTGAGCAAGGGGTGTTATATATAGCCTTCAGTAACCCATGCAGTACGAGAGGTTATCACACGACAGGACTGACATCCGATTACTGACGAGAATTATTCTTGATGGGGGTAGAAACTTTGTTTCTACGAAATTCGTCAAAAACTCAATTCCTCCATCTTTTCGCCCACTAAAATCTTCCGCAAGACTATCCTTTAACAGTCAGTAACACACATCACACTCCTTCATTTTACTTCTCAGTATTCTTTGGGTTTTACACTCTCTCTCTCTCTCGGGACCTATCATGGAAAGATCACATTTACCCCGCAAAATCCGCTTCCCAGAGATTGCATGCTCTGAACCGACAGCATTTTTTGTTTTATTTTATTTATGCTTTACCCTGCACAGTTACTGATTCTTCGCCCGTGTGTGGAGTACATATCTTGTGTGGGAGTGGGTTCACCACACACGTTGTACAACTCTTCAGCTTCAAACAGGATGCCCGAGCCAAACGCTTTTTGTCTCATCATCTCTCCTTCTCCTGCTGACTCCCTTCAACCCCTCTCTCTTTGCCGCAATGTTACAGTTCTCTCCCTTCATTACCGCTGTTTCAGTGGTCACGGCTCTTCTGAACTGTCTGCTTGTATCCCTCCCCCACATGAAAGTGCCGTTTCCGTCTAGCAACGCAGTTTTTCTGTCCAACTCTGTTACGAGAGTTAACTGATACTAGCTCTTCACGCATGCTGCTGCTGTCTTCCTCAGCCTGTATTTCCCACTAGGCCTATGTATGACCTCCATTTTTTTAAACGCAATGTGTCCACGAATCTTGAACGGATCTTGATTTTTAGCTCTTATACTTTTGTTGGAAAGGACTTTTTTTTTTTTTTAACACTTCCAGAATATGGTTCTTTTAAGCTGAATAAAATCGTATGGAGATAGTAACGGTAAACTAGATTAATACATCATCGTAGTCAAAATGATAAAATCCAAGATACCGTACACATCAACTCTTGAATGTGGATTTTATTAACTGTGCTGAACCTAAATGTTAAAATGAGAGACTCAGACGTCGCCATATGCAGGGTATATGGAAGTAATTTCTAATAACTGGCTTGTACATGTTATGAAAAAAAATTCACACTGGTAATGCCGAGCAACCCATATCACCTCACCTCTGGGTGTTCTCCACCCTCCCTGCCACGCCACCCACCACCATCCCAGCATGTTCTACCCACCTCTGTCGTGTGAGGTGGCCAGAGGTCATGTTCCCTCACAGTCTGTTTGTAAGTCGGATTACAAAATGTTTTTATTCATCACGTTTATTCTTCTAGAGTCGGTTTGTTTTCGTCTGACAGAATTGGGCCACTCTCACATGTCAATACTAAGTAGTGGTTTCCTTGAAGTCAATGAGTCTTAATTATCAGGTAGGAATGAACCTTCTAGGTTACTAGATAAACTGATGCTCCAACTCAACTGCACCTGGCCAACAACGAAGCTGGAAGGGTTACGGATCTTTGTCAAAGGAAAACAAAGCATCTATACCTCCACGAGATGCTCAGCTTTAGAGAGTTTTCGAGCTGAGAATATTAAATACGTCCATCAGTAACCCCTTCACCACAAGAGGTCTGCCTTTAACTGTATGTAATCGGGCGTTAGGCAGCCGGAAATGAAGTTAATTGACGTTCTCGTGGAGCATGGGTAAATAAAAGAATTATTGCAGTGTTGATAATAAGCTACGTTCTCTCTCTCTCTCTCTCTCTCTCTCTCTCTATCTATCTATCTATCTATATATATCTATATCTATCTATATATATATCTATATCTATATCTATCTATCTATCTATCTATCTATCTATATATATATATATATATATATATATACATATTTACAGGGTGTCCACAAAAACACTCCCTGATTTCAAACAGGTATAACATGTAACTTTATTATAATAATCTTTCACAGTTAGTAGCTTCAGATGCAGGATTTCATTCAGTTTCATGTGGTATAGGGTAGCATTAAAGGCACTCAATGTGCGCCCCTCTCGTTGCTCAGCAAACATCGATGCGATAGTCCAGTTCGGTCAAGACGCTCTGCAGCATATCTGGAGTTATCATGCGAACTGCTTCAGTGATCGAAAATTTCAGCTCCTCCAGGGTTGCAGGTAGTGGTGGTACGTAAACTGTGCTCTTCACGTACCCCCAAAGAAAGAAGTTACAAACAGTTAGGTCCGGTGACCTCGCAAGCCACTTGCAGAACACCTGATCATCTCGTGCAGCACGACCAATCTGGACCGAACTGGACTACCGCATCGATGTTTGCTGAGCAACGAGAGGGGCGCACATTGAGTGCCTTTAATGCTACCCTATACCACATGAAACTGAATGAAATCCTGCATCTGAAGCTACTAACTGTGAAAGATTATTACAATAAAGGTACATGTTATACCTGTTTGAAATCAGGGAGTGTTTCTGTGGACACCCTGTATATATATATATATATATATATATATATATATATATATATATATATATATATATATATATATATATATATATATATATGTGCGTATGCATGAATCTACATAATATATATGTATGTACCGGTATGTATGTATGTATGTACTATGTATGTATGTATGTATGTATGTATGTACAGTACCTTTATCTATTTATCCATTTATCTATCCATCTATCCATCCATCCATCAATTAATTTTGTTTATCCATCTACTGTAGCTGGCTATCCATGCATCTCTCTATCTATCTGTTCGTCTAGTATGTAATGCCTCGTCAAGGGTGGCCTCGACATATGGATCTCCTGACGTCACTGTCCCTACTCAGCAACGACACTGCTTCCCACCATACGCCACTCCACCACCCTCCCAAAACTCTCGCACCCTATAGACCGCCTCTAAGATTCCCTAACACCTCTTACTTGGCGACTTATTTGGCCCATTACACCTCCGTATCCTCTTGCCTGTTGTTGATTATGGCAGTAGAGTAAATATCAAGGTATAATAGGCATAACAAATCGCTAGGAGGCCGGTGCTGCGAAGTCTACCGTGCCACTTAGAATACGATCCCTTATCTCACCACCTCGTTCTTCATCTCCTTTTCTTTCCCCTTGGCTGGTTGGTGATGATTGGCTGAGTGCAACATGTCCAAATAACCTCTTTACTAATCCAAATACTCCCTCAGATACATGTTGTGTCAATTAATAATGGTGACGAAGAAAGACGTCACGAAGTAATATTGCATCCAGCCAGTCACCACCAGCCTGTCAAGTGTATCTCCGCCTCGATGGGGAAAAAAAAAAAAAGTATAGCAGTAGTAGTAGTGGTGGGGGTGGTGGTGGTGGTGGTGGTGGTGGTAGTAGTAGTAGTAGTAGTAGTAGTAGTAGTAGTAGTAATAGTAGTAGTAGTAGTAGTAGTAATAGTAGTAGTAGTAGTAGTAGTGGTGGTGGTGGTGGTAGTAGTATTAGTAGTAGTAGTAGTGGTGGTGGTGGTGGTAGTAGTAGTAGTAGTAGTAGTAGTGTAGTAGTAGTAGTAGTAGTAGTAGTAGTAGTAGTGGTGGTGGTGGTGGTGGTGGTGGTACTGGTATTGGTGTTGCTCCAGGTTCATCTGCAACGTGAACGCAGTGGAATGTCGGCACGAGTTCCCCCTCTACTGCAGTCCGCCATCCTTCTGTTGGAAGATGAGAAAGAAGTTTAATTTGCATAACCCAGCAGTGGAGCCGCCTGGTTATATCCGTACCACCACATGAAGGCGTCCCGCTCCAGCACAATATATGTTAGTAGACACACACGACACGAACCCGACCATCGAAAGTTCCACAAGAGTTAAAGTGACGAATAAGCTATCCTCTTAACCTGGACGTAAAATGCCATCTCTCCATCTTGAAATTTCAGTTCTGATGGCAGATTAACACTACATTATGATGCTGGTCACGAGGAAGTGTTATGAAGAGGATGTAGAGACCTGGCAAGGCTGGCATTATCTTATTCTGCCACTGAGCTAGGAGAAATACTATGCAATGAGACGAAATTTCTGGCCCAAGTTATGCTGACGAACAATAACAAATTCAACACACACACACACACACACACACACACACACACACACACCGTACTACAACATTGAAATTATAATCTAGAAGAGATAAGAGATGGTGCAGCTGGAGAAGAGGAGGCCGATATCGACGGGAAATTGGAAGATGCGGGAGAGGGAGAGGCGATGATGAGACAGAGATAACTCAGTATACAGTGGGAGAGAGAGAGAGAGAGAGAGAGAGAGAGAGAGAGAGAGAGAGAGAGAGAGAGAGAGAGAGAGAGAGAGAGGTGAAAATGTCCAGTTGGAATGAAAAACGTAATATGAAATATGAAAATACTGGAATGAAAGTATTCCTTCCCTCATCATACATACAGAACGTTTGTGATGAGCCAAAATAAATGTATCTCCTCAATAATATGATATATATATCTATATACAGTATATTTATATATGCAAAATAAGTAAAAGTACAATGTACTGAAACATCTAAATACGTTTAGCCTATAAAGCATATGGGTTTCATTAAGACATGTCAAAACGCAATAAGTAAAAAAAAAAAAAAAAAATCCAGTAAAAATGTGTACTATAAAGTTTTCATTCTGCCTTGGGCCAGATTTCCGTCCTTTTGTGGCTGATTTCTTGCAGCTCAACGGCAGAGAACGTCAATGTTACAGCCCTACAGCTCTACATCCTTTACACTGAACTTCTTCGTGACTGTCATAATACTGTACATTACTGTTACTCTATTGATACAACTCAGCATTCAAGATGAAAAGGGGACTGTTTCAGGCCAGGTTAATTACAATATTACTACATACTTGAAGTAATGGAAAATGTAATGATAATGTGTTGGAATATACTGATATAAAAAAGCATGCTACAAAATGTGTAGGGTAGATGTAAAGGAATATGATGAAACATAAAGCAGTCCCAACCTCCCTCCCTCACTCAGTACTACCCCTCCCCCCTCCCTCCATCACTGCTGTCCCTCTCTCCCTCCATCCCTCCCTCCCTCTCCTCTTCAATGTAACCACTCCTTCCTCCCTCCCTCTCCCTCCATTACTGCTGTCCCTCCCCCTCCTTCACTCCCGCTCTCTCACTCCCATTCATTATTACCCCTCCTACCTCCCTCCATCACAGCCGGCCTTCCCCCCTCCTTCCCTCTCTCCCCTCTTCAGTGCTGTCCAACCCGTCCTCCCTCCGTCCGTCAGTGATGTCCCTCCCTCCCTCCCTTCCTCATGGCTGTCCCTCTCTACATCCCTCAGTGCTGTCCCTCCTTCCTTCAGTGCTGTCCCTCCTTCCTTCAGTGCTGTCCCTCCTTCCTTCAGTGCTGTCCCTCCTTCCTTCAGTGCTGTCCCTCCTTCCTTCAGTGCTGTTCCTCCTTCCTTCAGTGCTGTCCCTCCTTCCTTCAGTGTTGTCCCTCCTTCCTTCAGTGTTGTCCCTCCTTCCTTCAGTGCAGTCCCTCCTTCCTTCAGTGTTGTCCCTCCTTCCTTCAGTGTTGTCCCTCCTTCCTTCAGTGCTGTCCCTCCTTCCTTCAGTGTTGTCCCTCCTTCCTTCAGTGCTGTCCCTCCTTCCTTCAGTGTTGTCCCTCCTTCCTTCAGTGTTGTCCCTCCTTCCTTCAGTGTTGTCCCTCCTTCCTTCAGTGTTGTCCCTCCTTCCTTCAGTGTTGTCCCTCCTTCCTTCAGTGCCGTCCCTCCTTCCTTCAGTGTTGTCCCTCCTTCCTTCAGTGTTGTCCCTCCTTCCTTCAGTGTTGTCCCTCCTTCCTTCAGTGTTGTCCCTCCTTCCTTCAGTGCTGTCCCTCCTTCCTTCAGTGCTGTTCCTCCTTCCTTCAGTGCTGTTCCTCCTTCCTTCAGTGCTGTCCCTCCTTCCTTCAGTGCTGTCCCTCCTTCCTTCAGTGCTGTCCCTCCTTCCCTAAGTGTTGTCCCTCCCTCCCTCAGTGTTCTCCCTCCCTCCCTCAGTGCTGTCCCTCCCTCCCTCAGTGCTGTCCCTCCCTCCCTCAGTGTTGTCCCTCCCTCCCTCAGTGCTGTCCCTCCCTCCCTCAGTGCTGTCCCTCCCTCCCTCAGTGTTGTCCCTCCCTCCCTCAGTGCTGTCCCTCCCTCCCTCAGTGCTGTCCCTCCCTCCCTCAGTGCTGTCCCTCCCTCCCTCAGTGCTGTCCCTCCCTCCCTCAGTGCTGTCCCTCCCTCAGTGTTGTCCCTCCCTCAGTGCTGTCCCTCCCTCAGTGCTGTCCCTCCCTCAGTGCTGTCCCTCCCTCCCTCAGTGTTGTCCCTCCCTCAGTGCTGTCTCTCCCTCAGTGTTGTCCCTCCCTCAGTGTTGTCCCTCCCTCAGTGCTGTCTCTCCCTCAGTGTTGTCCCTCCCTCAGTGTTGTCCCTCCCTCAGTGTTGTCCCTCCCTCAGTGTTGTCCCTCCCTCAGTGTTGTCCCTCCCTCAGTGTTGTCCCTCCCTCAGTGCTGTCCCTCCCTCAGTGCTGTCCCTCCCTCAGTGTTGTCCCTCCCTCAGTGCTGTCCCTCCCTCAGTGTTGTCCCTCCCTCCCTCAGTGTTGTCCCTCCCTCAGTGTTGTCCCTCCCTCAGTGTTGTCCCTCCCTCAGTGCTGTCCCTCCCTCAGTGTTGTCCCTCCCTCAGTGTTGTCCCTCCCTCAGTGTTGTCCCTCCCTCCCTCAGTGTTGTCCCTCCCTCAGTGTTGTCCCTCCCTCAGTGTTGTCCCTCCCTCAGTGTTGTCCCTCCCTCAGTGTTGTCCCTCCCTCCCTCAGTGTTGTCCCTCCCTCCCTCAGTGTTGTCCCTCCCTCAGTGTTGTCCCTCCCTCCCTCCCTCAGTGCTGTCCCTCCCTCCCTCCCTCAGTGCTGTCCCTCCCTCCCTCAGTGTTGTCCCTCCCTCCCTCAGTGTTGTCCCTCCCTCAGTGTTGTCCCTCCCTCCCTCCCTCAGTGTTGTCCCTCCCTCCCTCAGTGTTGTCCCTCCCTCCCTCAGTGTTGTCCCTCCCTCCCTCCCTCAGTGCTGTCCCTCCCTCCCTCAGTGTTGTCCCTCCCTCCCTCAGTGTTGTCCCTCCCTCAGTGTTGTCCCTCCCTCAGTGTTGTCCCTCCCTCCCTCAGTGTTGTCCCTCCCTCAGTGCTGTCCCTCCCTCAGTGTTGTCCCTCCCTCAGTGTTGTCCCTCCCTCAGTGTTGTCCCTCCCTCCCTCAGTGTTGTCCCTCCCTCCCTCAGTGTTGTCCCTCCCTCAGTGTTGTCCCTCCCTCAGTGTTGTCCCTCCCTCAGTGTTGTCCCTCCCTCCCTCAGTGTTGTCCCTCCCTCAGTGTTGTCCCTCCCTCAGTGTTGTCCCTCCCTCAGTGTTGTCCCTCCCTCCCTCAGTGTTGTCCCTCCCTCCCTCAGTGTTGTCCCTCCCTCCCTCAGTGCTGTCCCTCCCTCCCTCCCTCAGTGCTGTCCCTCCCTCCCTCAGTGTTGTCCCTCCCTCCCTCAGTGTTGTCCCTCCCTCAGTGCTGTCCCTCCCTCAGTGTTGTCCCTCCCTCAGTGTTGTCCCTCCCTCAGTGTTGTCCCTCCCTCCCTCCCTCAGTGCTGTCCCTCCCTCCCTCAGTGCTGTTCCTCCCTCCCTCAGTGTTGTCCCTCCCTCCCCCAGTTCTGTTCCTCCCTCCCTCAGTGCTGTTCCTCCCTCCCTCAGTGCTGTTCCTCCCTCCCCCAGTACTGTTCCTCCCTCCCTCAGTGCTGTTCCTCCCTCCCTCAGTGCTGTTCCTCCCTCCCTCAGTGCTGTTCCTCCCTCCCTCAGTGCTGTTCCTCCCTCCCCCAGTACTGTTCCTCCCTCCCCCAGTACTGTTCCTCCCTCCCTCAGTGCTGTTCCTCCCTCCCTCCCTCAATGCTGTCCCTCCCTCCCTCCCTCAGTGCTGTTCCTCCCTCCCCCAGTACTGTTCCTCCCTCCCTCAGTGTTGTCCCTCCCTCCCTCAATGCTGTCCCTCCCTCCCTCCCTCAATGCTGTTCCTCCCTCCTTCAGTACTGTTCCTCCTTCCCTCAGTGCTGTTCCTCCCTCCCCCATTACTGTTCCTCCCTCCTTCAGTGCTGTTCCTCCCTCCCTCAGTGTTGTCCCTCCCTCCCTCAATGCTGTCCCTCCCTCCCTCCCTCAATGCTGTTCCTCCCTCCCCCAGTACTGTTCCTCCCTCCTTCAGTGCTGTTCCTCCCTCCCCCAGTGCTGTTCCTCCCTCCCTCAATGCTGTTCCTCCCTCCCTCAGTGCTGTTCCTCCCTCCCTCAGTGCTGTTCCTCCCTCCTTCAGTGCTGTCCCTCCCTCCCCCAGTGCTGTTCCTCCCTCCCTCAATGCTGTTCCTCCCTCCCTCAGTGCTGTCCCTCCCTCCCTCAGTGTTGTCCCTCCCTCCCTCAGTGCTGTCCCTCCCTCCCTCAGTGCTGTCCCTCCCTCCCTCAGTGTTCTCCCTCCCTCCCTCAGTGCTGTCCCTCCCTCCCTCAGTGCTGTCCCTCCCTCCCTCAGTGCTGTCCCTCCCTCCCTCAGTGCTGTCCCTCCCTCCCTCAGTGCTGTCCCTCCCTCAGTGTTGTCCCTCCCTCAGTGCTGTCCCTCCCTCAGTGCTGTCCCTCCCTCAGTGCTGTCCCTCCCTCCCTCAGTGTTGTCCCTCCCTCAGTGCTGTCTCTCCCTCAGTGTTGTCCCTCCCTCAGTGTTGTCCCTCCCTCAGTGCTGTCTCTCCCTCAGTGTTGTCCCTCCCTCAGTGTTGTCCCTCCCTCAGTGTTGTCCCTCCCTCAGTGTTGTCCCTCCCTCAGTGTTGTCCCTCCCTCAGTGTTGTCCCTCCCTCAGTGCTGTCCCTCCCTCAGTGCTGTCCCTCCCTCAGTGTTGTCCCTCCCTCAGTGCTGTCCCTCCCTCAGTGTTGTCCCTCCCTCCCTCAGTGTTGTCCCTCCCTCAGTGTTGTCCCTCCCTCAGTGTTGTCCCTCCCTCAGTGCTGTCCCTCCCTCAGTGTTGTCCCTCCCTCAGTGTTGTCCCTCCCTCAGTGTTGTCCCTCCCTCCCTCAGTGTTGTCCCTCCCTCAGTGTTGTCCCTCCCTCAGTGTTGTCCCTCCCTCAGTGTTCCTCAGTGTTGTCCCTCCCTCCCTCAGTGCTGTCCCTCCCTCCCTCAGTGTTGTCCCTCCCTCAGTGTTGTCCCTCCCTCCCTCCCTCAGTGCTGTCCCTCCCTCCCTCCCTCAGTGCTGTCCCTCCCTCCCTCAGTGTTGTCCCTCCCTCCCTCAGTGTTGTCCCTCCCTCAGTGTTTTCCCTCCCTCCCTCCCTCAGTGTTGTCCCTCCCTCCCTCAGTGTTGTCCCTCCCTCCCTCAGTGTTGTCCCTCCCTCCCTCCCTCAGTGCTGTCCCTCCCTCCCTCAGTGTTGTCCCTCCCTCCCTCAGTGTTGTCCCTCCCTCAGTGTTGTCCCTCCCTCAGTGTTGTCCCTCCCACCCACAGTGTTGTCCCTCCTCAGTGCAGTCCCTCCCTCAGTGTTGTCCCTCCCTCAGTGTTGTCCCTCCCTCAGTGTTGTCCCTCCCTCCCTCAGTGTTGTCCCTCCCTCCCTCAGTGTTGTCCCTCCCTCAGTGTTGTCCCTCCCTCAGTGTTGTCCCTCCCTCAGTGTTGTCCCTCCCTCCCTCAGTGTTGTCCCTCCCTCAGTGTTGTCCCTCCCTCAGTGTTGTCCCTCCCTCAGTGTTGTCCCCCCCTCCCTCAGTGTTGTCCCTCCCTCCCTCAGTGTTGTCCCTCCCTCCCTCAGTGCTGTCCCTCCCTCCCTCCCTCAGTGCTGTCCCTCCCTCCCTCAGTGTTGTCCCTCCCTCCCTCAGTGTTGTCCCTCCCTCCCTCAGTGTTGTCCCTCCCTCAGTGCTGTCCCTCCCTCAGTGTTGTCCCTCCCTCAGTGTTGTCCCTCCCTCAGTGTTGTCCCTCCCTCCCTCCCTCAGTGCTGTCCCTCCCTCCCTCAGTGCTGTTCCTCCCTCCCTCAGTGTTGTCCCTCCCTCCCCCAGTACTGTTCCTCCCTCCCTCAGTGCTGTTCCTCCCTCCCTCAGTGCTGTTCCTCCCTCCCCCAGTACTGTTCCTCCCTCCCTCAGTGCTGTTCCTCCCTCCCTCAGTGCTGTTCCTCCCTCCCTCAGTGCTGTTCCTCCCTCCCTCAGTGCTGTTCCTCCCTCCCCCAGTACTGTTCCTCCCTCCCCCAGTACTGTTCCTCCCTCCCTCAGTGCTGTTCCTCCCTCCCTCCCTCAATGCTGTCCCTCCCTCCCTCCCTCAGTGCTGTTCCTCCCTCCCCCAGTACTGTTCCTCCCTCCCTCAGTGTTGTCCCTCCCTCCCTCAATGCTGTCCCTCCCTCCCTCCCTCAATGCTGTTCCTCCCTCCTTCAGTACTGTTCCTCCTTCCCTCAGTGCTGTTCCTCCCTCCCCCATTACTGTTCCTCCCTCCTTCAGTGCTGTTCCTCCCTCCCTCAGTGTTGTCCCTCCCTCCCTCAATGCTGTCCCTCCCTCCCTCCCTCAATGCTGTTCCTCCCTCCCCCAGTACTGTTCCTCCCTCCTTCAGTGCTGTTCCTCCCTCCCCCAGTGCTGTTCCTCCCTCCCTCAATGCTGTTCCTCCCTCCCTCAGTGCTGTTCCTCCCTCCCTCAGTGCTGTTCCTCCCTCCTTCAGTGCTGTCCCTCCCTCCCCCAGTGCTGTTCCTCCCTCCCTCAATGCTGTTCCTCCCTCCCTCAGTGCTGTTCCTCCCTCCCTCAGTGCTGTTCCTCCCTCCTTCAGTGCTGTTCCTCCCTCCCCCAGTGCTGTTCCTCCCTCCCTCAATGCTGTTCCTCCCTCCCTCAGTGCTGTTCCTCCCTCCCTCAATGCTGTTCCTCCCTCCTTCAGTGCTGTTCCTCCCTCCCCCAGTGCTGTTCCTCCCTCCTTCAGTGCTGTTCCTCCCTCCCTCAGTGCTGTTCCTCCCTCCCCCAGTGCTGTTCCTCCCTCCCTCCCTCTCTCATGGCTGTCCCTCCCTCCCTCCTTCCCTCAGGTCTGTCCCGTCCTCCCTCCCTGACTTCTGTCCCTCCCTCCCTCAGTGCTGTCCTTCCCTCCCTTCCTCAGTGCTGTCCCTCCCTTTCTCCCTCTGTGCTGTACCTCTCTTCCTCCCCCAGTGCTGTCCCTCGCTCCCTCGGTGCTGTCCTTCCCTCCCTCCCTCAGTGCTGTCCCTTCCTCCCTCCCTCAGTGCTGTCCCTCCCTTCCTCCTTCCCTCAGTGCTGTCCCTCCTTTCTTCCCTCCCTCAGTGCTGTCCCTCCTTTCTTCCCTCCCTCAGTGCTGTCCCTCCTTTCTTCCCTCCCTCAGTGCTGTCCCTCCCTCCCTCCTTTCCTCAGTGCTGTCCCTCCTTTCTTCCCTCCTTCAGTGCTGTCGCTCCCTCCCTCCCACTCTCTGTGCTGTCCTTCCTTTCCTTCCTCCCTCAGTGCTGTACCTCCCTCCCTCAGTGCTGTCCTTCCCTCCTCAGTGCTGTCCCTCTTCCCCTCCCGCCCTCACTGCTGTCTCTCCCTTCCTAAGTGCCATCCGTCCATCCCTCCCTCCCTCATGGCTGTCCCGTCCTCTCTCATTGCCATCCCTCCCTCCCTCTTTCTCTCAGTGCTGTCCCTCCCTCCCTCCCTCAGTGCTGTCCTCCCTTGATGCTGTCTTTCTATCTCTCAGTGCTGTCCTCCCTTGATGCTGTCTTTCTATCTCTCAGTGCTGTCTCTCCCTCCCTCCTTCCCTCAATACAGTCCTCTCCCTTCCTCCTTCAAAGCTGTCTCTCCTTTGCTTCCACAGTGCTGTCCCTCCCTGCCTCAATGGTACCTCTCTCTCCTTTCCGTAACACTGTCCTCTGTCAAGAACTCAAGGTCTAGAATATTTTATCACCTGGAGTATGAAAAATAGTGCAGTAGTTGACCAAATATATTTCATCTAATTCATCAATATACAGATCAAGCACTAAATATAAGTGTTGCTAGCAGAGCTGGGCACCGCAATCTAAAATTCAACTCCACAATTGCAATTCCGCAACCTCTGACCCTTACCTTCCGCTACCGCAATAAATTTGGAATGTGCAGTTCTACTACCTCAGTACCGCAACCACAATCCAATTTCACAATTTTCAATACAAGGTGCACAAACAGGAGGTAAATCAATTGGTAATGTGGTGAATTATTGTATTTATAATCTATTTATGACATTTATGATGTATTTTAAAATTGTCACTAATGGCCTACATTGGTGTATTTACTGAAAAAGTACCCATTATAATTATCTTCCTCAGAACCGTAATTTTGTAAGGTACTGATGTATACTCAGGCATATATCTATCACTTTTTATTTTGTATCAGAGTTAGGACATACCATGAAAAACTCATAATACTAACATTATAACAATACAATCATATTCTTTATCACAAAAATAATATTACAAGGAAAAGAAATACCCTTTGTGCCACTCGGGAAAATTAATCTGACCAGCAGCAGAATGCAGTGCATAAAACTTAAATAGATAATTCAAATAAATGTGCTTACTCTTGCAGATACCTCACTAAGACCACAGAAAAAAAAAAAAAAAGTATTTTCAGTGATCACCCTTACATCAGCCCTTAAGATCGTCATCTCTCAAACTATGGAACAACTGTGCATTATTAGATATGTGTGCCACAAAATTTACCGCCATGCTGGCTTATAGTATATCGTATCATATCAAATAATTTCTCATGGTATTGCCCATCCCTACTGCTAACTGACACAGCGACGCCTCGCCTGCCGTCGCTGCTGGCTGGGCATCCTGTTCAAGCTTGATATTCATGAGCCATGCTGTAGCCTGTATTAACTGGCACCGACAGCCACGTGGGAGATTGCGGACAGGATTGTGATTGCGGAAGTACTTCCAAAACGCAAGACCACAAGTTTCAAAAGAGTTTGCCACAGTTGCAATTCCACAACTGAAATCATACAGTCAGCTACTGCGGAAAATGAGGATTGCAGAAGTGATTGTGGAGGTGCCCAGCTCTGGTTGCTAGCGACTTCCACCAAAATCAGTTCATCTCGTTTGGTATATTATCCAAAATTTCACCTTAATTACAGACATCACTGTACATCATCAAAAATGTGTTAAGCCAATAGTGTTTTCATATTATCATCATCCTCTTCAATATAAAGACTTTTTTTTTCTATGTTCCAGTTACCATCATACAATTTTCTTCACCTAATAAGGACTTACACTGTAGGGGTTTGGCAGAATATACAGAACCTCCTTTAGTTTAATGACATCTCATATTATATTCTTGCTACTACAGTACAACTTACCAAATCCAAATACCTGATTTCCAAAAACCTCCACTTTTCTTTTTATATGCTACAGAGATGCACTGAGATCATACGTCCTCACATGATCAATTAATATCTTTTGTAGTCACGTATAAAAAGAAATGATAAATTGCGATTGTAATGTTCTTAATTAGGATTAGTGTTCACAGTGTTCTAAACTAATTACTGTCCACAATTTTCTCATAGTTGTCGTCATGATTCCACTATCCAAAATATTCCATTTTATGTAAAGCTGTAGGAAAAAAGCATTTCAGATTTGAGGGTCTGTATTCTTCCAGATAATTCTACTCATTTTACAAAGAAAGCCTTTTAGTGAAGAGGGTGACATTATCTGGAATGTGTGGCTGGAGTAATATCAATGTCATGTGTTTTTCTTAAATAGGGTATCAATAATTTATAACATCAGTAAATCAACTTGTTAAAGTTTTCCTTCACAGTGTCACAGCTGCTGCATAAATGAACAAACACTCTAACAGCTATATCAAAATGGAAATGGAATACAATCACACTTGCATGGTTCCAAAACTTCATTGCATCGCATTCACCAAATACCATATGAATGCAATTATCTGATTTAGAGAAAGTTTTGGAGCTCTTGCAAACTATGATGTTACATCTTCACTGGGAGGTGTGGACCTTAGTGTGGATTCCAAAATAACTTTACAAACAATTTTCATGTTCAGGGTTTATGTTCTCACCAACATGTCTGCCAAAGGTTACTGTGGAAATGCAGATTCAGCAGTGCAAAGTTTCAACAGTTAATGTTTAATATGTGAAAAAAATAAAATGTGAATGTGGCCACATAAAAGTGTATGATAACTTGATGGCTGCAAGAAGAGACAGACCAAGAATGTATGGCAGATGGATGGCTGCAAGAAACAGACTAAGAGCGTGTACAGCAGATTGATGGCTGCAGAAAGAAGAGACAAAGGACCATATTAATGTCAACTATTACGGTTTCTTTGAACCTCTTCCTTATCAGTACTGTAATATGTATTTCTGCATATGATGCAGTAATATCCTCTTTTAAGCTATTTATGCAACACAGGCTGCTATTACAAACATCTGATGACATACAATAGAACAATATGGAGTACTGTACTATGCATATTACATTGCTAGGAAAGAGGTACTAGAAAGTCACTTAACTCCAGAATATGGCCTGAGGAATGAAAGGAGGGCACAAGAAGGGAGGGTTGAGTATATCAGAGAGGATGTTGTGTGGTGGGAAATGGGGTTGTTGCCGAGCCAGGACAGAAATAGGGCACCATGAGACCTCTATTTTGCGGCCACCAAGTACATGCCATGGTGTTACATGATATAGTATTAGGAAGAGAGTATTAAATGGATAAAGCTGATTTATGTACTTTGTAATAAACTGACCCCCTGGTTATCGTCCATAATTGGTACCGAAATGGTGTGCGATAATGAATACTGTACACAGAACCTATGGGATTTATCCTAACTGGCACCAAGTATTCCAAGTGCTAGCTCAAGTTTTCCCTTTTATGAAATTTAGACCCACTAAATACATTACGGTACCATACATACATACATGCACACTGTTATAGTAAGTACCAAAACAAACACAGGCATGGTTAGATTAATAGTGATGAAACAAGGACAAAAGGGAAGAAACATGTACCACACAGAACTGAGATGGACTGAGGTAAGGAGTTCTGAGGCAAGCGGGTGGAGAGTTAGTGGTCTCCACCACCTGGGACTAACTCTTCAAGTACCGGTAGGGCCTCATCTTTTTATCCCTCAAAGCAATCAGAAACCATTAGGACTGCATCATCCTGTTGACAGAAGCCAGCTTAGGTACATGGTAAAGATGTTTTGCTGAAAAATGCGTTACAACAGCAGAAACGCAGATTTTCATCTCACAGTGATAATGACAAACGCTCTAATCAAGGGACTGCTGTACAGTCATTCCTCATTATTAATACCGTAAACTTAAGTTCACTGTGCTACTAATGTTGCGCTGATCTTTGGTGAATCTGTTTTTTATCTATATATAATCTATGGTATTAATTTTATGAACAAAACCTTAGACCCCGATGCTCCTGATTTCATGATGGATGGCTGATAGCTGTGATGTCTGAGTCAGTCCCCCTAACTAATGTACTAACTGAACAAAGACATATATATATATATATATATATATATACAGTAATAGCTCAGTTAACCAGAATGCATGGGGATTCTTCTATTCCGGATATGGAATTTTCTGGATAATCGAATGTTACTCCTAGAAATTTTCTGGGAGGTCAAACAAATGAAACAGTACCAAACCTGGGACTTTATTTCATAAAGAACATTACTGGTATTCAGTACTAGATACAGTACAGGTAAGATACAGTACAGGTACACTCATGCTCACTAATATCTGCCCACGGGTGCCCCCTTCCTACCTCAGAATACCCAGGGAAGAGGGGAGGGGGGGACAAAATGAGCTCCACCCACCACTACCCCAGCTCCCGACCATTCCCCATACCCCTACCCAACCCCCACCCCACCCGTCATTCTTAACTAGCAGTTACATCTCAAGCTGATTTCGTGCTTAACACTCTTGGTCCCACTACTAATACAAACAAGGAACATTAGGATATGTTAAAAGAATGTAACTATCAACATGTTGCAGCAAGAAATTAATGCATTATGACGCTGACAGTAAAACAAAAACGTTAACAACGGCCACCTCAGGGCTCTTGTGTTGGGTGCTCTGCTTTGCAAAAACACACACACACACACACACACACACTGAAAACACAGATATAAACACACCCAAACACGCAGGCACAGACACGGACGCATGCAAACACCCAATGCATGAGGCCTGGGATGGCTGTTGTTAATGTTTTTGTTTTATTGTCAATGTTATAATGCATTAATTTCTTACTGCAGCATGTTCATACTCATATTATATACTTTTTACATATCCTAGTGTTTTATATTTGTGTATTAGTAATATGACTATGAGTGTAAAGTATGAGGTCAGCTGGAGATGTAACTGCCAGTTAAGAATGACGAGTGGGGGGCTGGGAGGGGTAGGGGTATGGGGGGGGTTGGGAGCTGAGGTAGGGGTATGGGGGAGGGTTGGGAGCTGAGGTAGAGGCGGGTAGAGCTCATTTCGTCCACCCCTCCTGTCTTCCCTGGGTATATGGGGGTACGATGGGGGTACCCCTGAGCAGAAATTAGTGATCGTGAGTGTACACTACAATACACACAAAAAGACAGCAAGAGAAACTGTACAGGACTGAACACAAACCAGCAAACATTACCAAAAATTATTTACAGAAAAATTCAGTATACTGTATGTTACAGGCCAAAATAATTTTGAAAACTTAGCTGCGTATACTACTTTATCCTGTACTGTACAGAACTAATCAAGAATTATAGGGGGATGACTGGAATCTGGAATATTTTCGACCCCATGCCGGATCGAATTTGCGTTCTGGTTATACGGATGTGCCGATGTATCGGATGCTGGTTAATCAAGCTTTTACTGTATGTATATATATATATATATAAATATATAAAGCTTTTACTGTATGTATATATATATATATATATATATATATATATATATATATATATATATATATATATACTGTATATATATATATATATATATATATATATAGTATATATATGTATATTCTGTGTATATATAGATAGATAGATAGATAGATACTGTATATATATATATATATATATATATATATATATATATATATATATATATATATATATATACAGGTATATATACATGCAGTACATTACTTCACAACGCCAGGCACTTGGTTTACCACATACTTACACTCAAGGAACACTATATTAGTTAAACCCTTCAGTACAATGACTCTGGAACACTATATTAGTTAAACCCTTCAGTACAATGACTGTTTTATTTCATTCTTGCACCTATCAGATAATTATTTCACTGTAGGAAGGTTCTCTCATAGTGCAGGGAATAGAAACCATCTCCATTAATCCCTTCATTATAACAAGGATCCTCCAAGTTGAATGACAATGCTTGTGGTAGCAGTGAAAAAATCAATAAGACATTATCACAATGAAGGGATTTAAAACATCTTCAATATCCCCATCACTACCAGAGATCTCCCCAGCACTGAATAAATCATCTGGTGGTTAAAAAAAAAAAAAAAAAAAAAAAAAGCAAATCCTCATTGTAGTGATGTGGTTAACAGGGTCCACAGAGCCATACAGCTGCTCAACATACGCATATTTACTGGTAATATATGGATAAACTAAATATAGTATAAAATATATAACACCAAAACCATTCACCGTAATTATAAAAAATGTAATGACTACTACTTCTACATAATCACCTGTGCAAAACTAATAAATTACAAACAAATGAACATTATACTCTCAACTCTTCAAAGGTACTAAACTACGGATATATTAGACAATATGTTATGGCAAATTAGCCTAAGTTAGGTTGGGTTACCAGATATTAGTATAGATGTGAACAAGTTGGACATGTTAGGCTATGACTAGTTAGTATCTATTGCAACACTGTAGACTATATTTATATACATATAAAGCCACAATATTAACCCTTTACAAACAATGAGATTTTCTCTGCTAAGTACAGTTATCTGACGGCAGCCAGAATAAGGATGGAGTGTGAAGGACTGATAATGAAAGTGTATGTGAGTGAGGTGGAGGAAGGCTGAGGATGAGATGGAGGAGGAGGCCGAGGATGAGATGGAGGGTTGGAGTAGAGAAGTATAAGAGAGATGGGGGTGTGAACTGGGGAGAGGGCAGTGAAATGGCAAGGGACAGGGTAACATGAGGGTATTTTGTTTGTGGCCACCCCTTACAGGACTCAGGCATCTACAGATATATAGATAGTCAGATTAAGTGATAAACATGCCCAATGCTTGGAGAAACACAATGATGTCTTGGTTATTTAGTCTGACTACTGCCAGGCAATTATACTAAACTTAGGGGTAAGCCCTCACAGCAAAAGTAGTAATAAGAATGGAATGTACAATCTAAAATATAAATCAGTTAAATACAGTATTGTACAAGGAGGGACTACACAACAATACTGAGATCATCTGTGGAACCTTTTCTCTCTGTGCACCAAAATCACCTCACTTTCACCCCTTTTACCATGTTCTTCTATTATTTTATGAAATAGGAAAATGTAAAATAATTTTATTTTTCCACTTCGAAAAGTTAATTACAGTAAGGAGAAAGTTCCAGCATTCACAGTGAGCATCTTAAACATCAATATACTGAGACCTGTGTTTTTGTTTTGACATACACATAAAGATTGCATCAGGACCCTCAAAATGACCATCCTTTCACTATAGCTCTACCATCATCATCATCATCAACATCAAATTGGTCACAAGCTCATCCATTTACCATTCAAGTCTTTGCAATTTTCAATTCCACCCCACAGATTATGCATCATTCACAACAAACAAGCAAAGTCCTGTTGTCAGCCACTGACTTCCAGTAAGGGTCTGTACCACATGAAGAGCTGAGGTTAAAGTACATTTTTTTATAGCTACATTATGAATTAACTGCGGTAGGTGGGGGCGCTCACCATCCACTCACTCGATGTAGTGCTGCTGTAGGGTGTCTGCCTTTTCCTCTCCTCCATCCTTCTTTCCTTCCATCCTCTTCTGTCTTTCTTTCCTTCATTCTTTCCTCATCCTTCAGCCTATGGGTGACTTTACACTCCCTCTTCTATCTTTCTTTCCTTCATTCTTTCCTCTTCCTTCTGCCTGTGGGTGACTACACTGAGTGACATGCCAAATGGTTTCCTGTACACCAGGAAGCCATTTACTACACTGGGTAGTAACCATATAATCAAATTTTGGCACCTGGTGGTTTAGTGGGTAATTATTGCACTCCAATCAGACTGAGCTGATGAAGGTTTATATCCAAGGGGTGGTTGGTGTTGACTGCTCATGTGTTGCCACTCAGGTATGAGTGAGGCTGGTCACTCTCATCTTAAATGTTGGGACCAACTGCCTAGCCCCGGGCTCCTACATGGGACAATGTAGGATTGGATGATGGATGGATGGATGAATCAACTGAGATTTAATCAGTATAAGACACTTTAAGTTCAGCTATCACAAGATTTCTTATCACACACATCACACAGTTCTGTATTGTAATTCTGAATACATCCTGATTTTTCACCCCTTCAATCCAGTAACATATTCTTCTGGATTATTCTGATTACCTGCAGGAAACCTTATCGATCTCTGTAGCTGCTGTGACTCAGAGGGTTTAAGCATCAGCTGTTGACCAAAGTTTTGGGCTTTCAAGCCCATCGAAGGGCTGCCAGCTGACGTCAGGAATGGTGTCCGTTTGAAAGTGGTACATGCTCCAGTAAAAGTTAGGGACAATGCCACAACCCCTCAAGGAGTACATGCTCTTTAAAAAAAAAATAAAAAAATCTAGGAAGACCTTTTGTAGTGAAGGGGTCACTGAAAGCTATATCTAACCTCTCTAATTCAAAAACTCTCCTAATTTGCATTTAACTGTCTGGAAAACAAATTACTGGACTGAAGGGGTTAATATGCAGTTTTTCCATGATTTACTGTTGATATAACAGTAAAAAATTAATATTAACAAAGGTAAATGACTGTAACTTAATTTATATTATGAACACAAATGAAGAACTTTAATCAATTTTTGGTCCTTCCCTCCTGCAAATTCATGTCTTTTATTTCTGGTCCTTTAGGCAGAGTTTTGGTGAAACAAATAAACTTTTGGTAAATAAAGAACTATAAGCAGTTATTATACATATAACACATCAGAGGAAAGTGCCTCACAGGCAGTCTGGGGAAAAAAAAAAAAAAAAAAAAAATAAAAAGTCAACCCTTACCTGAAGTCTTGGGTGTGTGAAGAAAAAATGTTATTGTACGTGAAACAGCTTCAGATGCAACATGTTACTGGTTTGTGACTATGTATCTATACATACATACATATATATATATATATATATATATATATATATATATATATACTGTATATATATACTGTATACAGTACCCTCGCGTCCAACACGCGTTTGTCCAGAACGATTCACGTCCAACACGGAGAGCAAAAACTTAGTAAGATTTAATACGATTTAATTACTGTAACACAGGTGCGTTAGCATAAGATGGACAGAGCTCCGAGAAGTGGGCGAAATCCGCAGAGTTCGCCTCTAGCATAATCACCCACGGTCCAACACGCTCATACTTGATGTTCCCGTGACACTGACAGCCAATCAAAACTTCCGATCAAGTAGCCTCCCCTGCCCGCTATCGTGACGTGATCGTGATGTCGCCCAATTAAAAACGCTTCTGCTCTCATGTGATGCTTTGTTTAAATTTCTCCCGCCACAGCGTCACTCAGTTGCATAATTCGCATTGGACAGTGCTTTTTTCTCGCTGCATTTTCTGCCCTTGCTACTGCATTTTACCCTCCTCACGATGCCTAGGAAGCCTTCTGAGAACCCCAAGAAGCAGCGGCACCTTCATCAGGCCACGAAGCTAGAAATCATCGAGAGGAAGAAGAAAGGGGAGAGGAATGTAGACATCGCCAAGGCCTACACGTGAATAAAGTCAGTGTGAGGACCAAAAACCAAGACAAGATCCTGGAGGCAGTGAAGGCTTACGAAGTGCTAGGACAGGCAGAAGCAGGACCTTTCATGAATGTGGATGAGGATAGTGATTCTGAGTGTGATTTTGAAGGATTTATGACAGAGGTTGAGGAGGAGCAGCAGCCACTACCCACTAATGATGCCAGGAGCCACCCTCCGGGGACCCAGTAGGACTACCTACAGCCTCGGATACCACCTTCCATTCCCAGCAAGCCCACCAACACTCTCCTAAAAGGTTAGTTATCATTCATAGTACAGTACCATTTATTATAATTACAGTAGTACCAATATATGTATAGGCATATGGTAGGTATTTAGGGTGAATTTTCCTAGGGTTGATGACATAATTCATTTTTCCCCATAAGCTCTGTTGTATGTCCAACACGTTTTTGGTCTAACATGGGACGCGTGCATGACAATATTACCGTGCTGGACACGAAGGTTCATCATTCATTCATTCATTGCCAGACGCCATGTATCCCACACGGGGTGGCCAACGGCTTAGAGCTAATTGTTTTACAGGGAGGGGCACTAATCCTCCACCAACCCCACTTGACACGAAGGTACTGTGTGTATATATATATATATATATATAAAAATAAATATATATATATATATATATATATATATATATATATATATATTTATATATTTATATTTATATATACTGTGTATATATATACAGTATATATATATATATATATACTGTATATATATATATATATATATATATATAAAACTATTCCTGAATTTAAAACAACTTTATAGTGATCATAATAAATTTCAAGTGAATAACAGGTGTTAATTCATCATTAATTTAATAATGGAAACAACACTTAAATGAAAGAACTTTAATGAGGATTACTCAATAAAAATGATTATAAAAATAATACTGTGTCCATACTCTAATAGTCCCATTATTTCTCTCACTTACCAGCAGAGTTAGGAGAAAATAAAGGTGCATCACTGCTCCACACAACCATCTTATCACAAATGGTTCAAACCCTGATAAATTACAGACAGTTTAAACTAGTCCAAACCTTGCTTATCCCATCTTTACTGATGACAACTTTTAAATTTTATTCTTGTTATCCTCAAATGATCTCATTTAGTTTTGGAAAAGACCTCTACAAATGATGAAGCCTGAGTTGTTTTATTTACAAGTAATCTTTTCACCTCAAGAGGTCAATCTAAAGTAAAATAATGTCATCTGATGGAAGCCAAAATAAACTGCATCATCCTACTAAGAATTTAGTTTGTTGGTCCAGAGTAACATGTGACTGTACTGTTATTTGGCTGCAAGAATGCACTGTGTCATCTAAAACCTGAATATTTACTTAGGATATCTTTGTCCTTAGAAATACAGTATAAGAACGTTAAAGACACTCTCATTCTAGCCATTTGACTTTTGTAAAGACTTTTTCCTAAAAAGTTTCCGTCCTGCTAAAAATTTCTCATACTACTGTATTCTTAAAAAGTATGTAAAGCTTCTCACACAAAACTGAATATACAGATATATATAGCAGTATGTATGTACTACTGCAGACTCTAATATCGATCCACTGTTGTACGATAAATAGCAAGATGGTGAAAAATGTCTTCTGAAACCTAGTGTTGTTATCTTCAAAACCCAACAGACTTTTCAGAACTCTGTGTAAGAGTTTCATAATACTTCAACTAAAAAGCAGAGAAATATTCCAGAGCGCAACTGTACATTCATGTAGCCTGAGGTAAATTTGATAATCTTATTCATGAGAACTTCTTCCGTGTTACCATTACAGAACTAACCAAGCCAAATCAATTACCTGTTGAGTTGCATGAACACCTCAAACACTTCTTGGAGGCATTGTTGCTTTTGGAATGGACATCAGGCAATGGACAGATATTGGCAGATATGCACAGAAATACAGCTCTCTCCTCTGCACCATAAGGCTCACTTCTACCAAGTCTGCAGTGTTGACATCTGAGGACTCAGAAGCGATCCCATCTGGCTGAATCATGGGCAGCATCAAGGACACCACCTTGCCCAGTCTCTTCCCCAGTCTCAGATTCTGTTGTTACCTGTGTTGGGAAGGATGATAGTTCATGCTGCTGCAAGTTTATAAACACATATCTTTCAAATTATTATACATTTTGTATCTGTATCTGTCATATAGTTTATGCCTCCCATGCATACTATATAAAGTATTTACCGTAGTGCACGTGACTTATGTAACTTTTCAAGTCTCAGAAATATGAAAAATCTTCTATGCAATGGTAAGGCACTGTTCCTTCACAGGTGTATTTCATAATATCATCTAGCTAAGTGAATTGCATCTAAAACCAGATACATGTATATTGCGACAACAACACTGTACCCAAAGCAGTGTCTACAATTTGGTAAAATAAGCTGCCTCATTTGTGATGCTTTAATGTGATGTTTATAAAGTTATTCACAAGGTCAGCCTCAACAGTAATCCCCTGTTTATCCATCATAATTCACCCATGGCCCTGTCTGATAATGCATTTTCTTCGGAAACCACTGTACTACCCCCCTAACTGCTCTACAGTGGGTATAACCGCTGTAAAACCCTTTACAGGTCTACTTATCATTAAGCAAAGCCCGTACTGATACTGACTCTCCACTGGCCATCTATACATATACAGTATTCATTATACTTCTTACATAACCAATGATTTATTGTTTTAAAGTTGTTTCAATTATTAAAATGCGTTTCCGTTATACAAATCCCACCACTGGCCATCTCATATGCAGTGAATGCTTGTTCAGTTACAGGCATGAAGAATATTGTTATTTTTTCCTTCTACCTACAGGTGAATTTACACTCCCTCTTCTTTCTTTTCTTCATTCTTTCCTCTTCCTTCTGCCTATGAGTGACTCTACACTAAGTGACAAGCCATATGGTTTCCTGTACACCAGGAAACCATTTACTACGCTGGGTGGTAACCACATAACCAAATTATGAAGCCTGGTGATTTAGTGGGTACCAATAATTAAGGTGCTCTAATCGGCTTGAGCCTGCGTAGGTTTATATCTAAGGGTTGGTTGGGGTTCATTGCTCATGTACTGCCACTCACAGATAAGTGAGGCTGGTCACTCACATCTTAAATGTCTGGACCAACTTGCCTAGCCCCAGGCTCCTACGCTCTCCATGGGGCAACATAGGGTTGGACGATGGATGGATGGAAGAAGAGTGAGATGTGTACTGCAGATGGAAATGAGCAAAGCTACAAGCAGCACCTAGTTATGTAAGTTACATAACACAAAGGAGACAGGCTGGAACTGCCAGCAGCTCTGCATGCATATTTAAATAAACATTTTATTATTTCCCAAAGAAGGAGCTACAGGCACTAAGAATATTTTGTTTTTACGGGTGACTCTACACTCCCTCTTCTGTCTTTATTTCCTTCATTCTTTCCTCCTCCTTCTGCCTATGGGTGACTCTACACTGAGTGACAAGCCAAAGGGTTTCATGTACACGAAGAAACCATTTACTATGCTGGGTGGTAACCATATAACCAAATTATGGCACCTGGTGATTTAGTGGGTAATTAAGGCACTCAAATCAGATTGAGCCTGTGCACGTTTATATCCAGAGGGAGGTCGGGGTCTACTGCTCACGCAATGCCACTCAGGAATAAGTAAGGCTGGTCGCTCTCTTCTTAAATGTCAGGGCCAACTTGCCTAGCCCTGGGCTCCTACGCCCCTCATGGGGCAACAAAGGATTAGATGATGATGATGATTAAAAGTCAAAGCGGGATGCATAGATGGATATAAGCAGAACCAAAAACAGACGACTATACCTCATACCAATTAATCTGGCCAGACATGTATGGCAACACTGTTCCTGCCGAGATTCTGATTGGCTGGAGGTGTTTGTTCGATTTCGTTGTTGCCAAAACTGATACTCTTTTTATTATCAGATGTGATACTGAGTTTGTCGACAGTACAATCATCAAAAGCAATAAGAAATCCGTTATATACTTATCAACAATGAAATTTTCGTAGGAAGATAGAGATATTGAGTCAACAAAGTATTAAGCAGTCCAAGTGGAGGTCAGCGTTTGAACAATTCCTTTAAATCTCTGACACTCCGTAATGTAACAGAAAATTAAGGAAACCTGCTTAATCTAAGCGTTGGTATAACACATATTTAAATTTTAAGATCAGTCCGTACCCTTAAATCGTGCCACAACTCTGAATAATTAAAAATTCTAATGAAATGAGTTCTGCGGGGAGGGAGGTTTGAAAAAATCGCGAAAAATCAAAGTAAGCTAAAGGAAAACTATTTCATTATATATCCTCTGTTATCACAGTGCGGGCTGATCTTAAAATTTACATGTGTTATACCAACGCTTAAATTAAGCAGGTTTCCTTAATTTTCTGTTATATTACGGAGTGTCGGAGATTTAAAGGAATTGTTCGAATGTTGACCTTGACTTGGACTGTTATAATACTTTGTTGACTCATAGCTCTATCTTCCTACGAAAATTTCATTGTTGATAAGTATAATACGGATTTCTTATTGCTTTTGATGATTGTATTATCGACAAACTCAGCATCACATCTGATAATAAAAAGACAGTCAGTTTTAGCAACAACGAAATCGAACAAACACCTCCAGCCAATCAGAATCTCGGCAGGAACAGTATTGCCATACATGTCTGGCCAGATTAATTGGTATGAGGTATAGCTGCATAACTTACATAACATAAAGGAGACAGATTGGTGTGAAATGCGTATATGTTTATGTAAACATCTTATTTTCCACATAGGGGGATGCAGGCATTACGAATATTTTGTTAATAAAAGTAAGAGTGAGATCCAGAGATGGATACAAGTATGACTGAAAGCAAGCGACTAGCTATGTAAGTTACGTAAAATGCAGGTGACACGCTGATGCCAGCTGCATGTATTTTTATAACCTTGGTGGTAGGTGGGGGCACTCACCATCCACTCACTCGATGTAGTGCTGCTCTCAGGCGTCTGCCCTTTCCTCTGCTCCATCCTTCTTTCCTTCCATCCTCTTCTGTCTTTCTTTCCTTCATTCTTTCTCCATCCTTCTGCTTATGGGTGACTTTATGCTCCCTATTCTGTCTTTCCTTTGTTCTTTCCTCTTCTTTCTGCCTGTGGGCAACTCTACACTGAGTATTATGCTGGGTGGTAACCATATAACCAAATTTTGGTGTCTGGTGGTTTAGTGGGTAATTACGGCACTCCAATGAGACTGAACTGATGAAGGTTTATATCCAAGGGATGTTTGGGGTTTATTGCTCACGTAATGCCACTCACGGATGAGTGAGGCTGGTCACTCTCATCTTAAATGTCGGGACCAACTTGCCTAGCCCCTGGCTCCTACGTTCCTCATGGGGCAACGTAGGATTGGATGATGGGTGGATAGATGGATGTATTATTTTCCACAGAAGTAGCTACAGGCATACACACAGCACAAAGGCCAGTAATATAAGCCCTGCAAAGGCTCTGGTATGGCTACTAAGGCCACAAACCTCATGATAAACTTAACTCGCACCACAAAGGACGTCTTACTTTCTTTGACTGAGGTGAAGTGGGTAGTAGCCTTTGTTTTGGCGGGCACCATCAGTGGCGCATGAGTAGTGGGGTATTGTCGAAAGTGGTGATCAGTTCGAAAAATTTGTTTTCATACATGCTCTCAGTTAATACAATAAAAAATGGATATTGCTTTAAATCAGTCAGATTTTCTGCTTTGTCTGATAATGACATAGGTTGGGTAAAGCAGCACTGGATAAACTAGGGATTATTGTACAGTATTTGAATACTTTAGTAGTTCAAATGGGAAGCAAACTGTGCAAGATGCTAATACAGTGTATCCAAATACCATGAGCTGAAAAAAAAGTTAACATTGTGTTCAACTATGCCTTTTGAGGAGAGGATGTTGGTTCCCTAAATGGTGTATGTTTGGTGCTATACCTATAGGACAACCCCACATAAACAGCTGCTAAACTGTGTTTGACAGGTCTGCCCAACTAGACAGGCCAGAGTTAAGCAACAAAAACAACACCTTTTGACTGACAAAAACAGAATAAAATATTCATTACTCTCATCTGTTGTATTTCAGTAAGAAATAAAATACATAGTGGTAGGTGGAGGCGCTCACCATCCACTCATTCGATGTAGTACTGCTTTGGATGTCTGCCCTTTCCTCTCTTCTTTCCTTCCTCTTCGGTCTTTCTTTCCTTCATTCTTTCCTCTTTCTTCAGCCTATGGGTGACTTTACACTCCCTCTTGTTCTTTCTTTCCTTCTTTCTTTCCTCTTCCTTCTGCCTATGGGTGACTGTACACTGATTGACAAGCCAAATAGTTTCCAGTACACCAGGAAACCATTTACTACGCTGGGTGGTAACCATATAACCAGATTACGGCGCCTGGTGGTTTAGTGGGTAATTAAGGTGCTCCAATTGGATTGAGACTATGTAGGTTTATATCCAAGGGGTGGTTGGGATTTATTGCTCACGTAATGTCACTCACGGACGAGTGAGGTTGGTCACTCTCATCTTAAATGTCAGGACCAACCTGCCTAGCCATGGGCTCCTATGCTCCTCATGGGGCAACATAGGACTGGATGATGGATGGATGGAATAAAATACAGAATATAAATGGGTACTCAGTGCAATGATGTACATTATAGTACTATCTACTCAAAACATGAGGAAAGTGTAGCATACACTTTGATGATATAACAGTAGATAACTAATGCAATGGTTTACATTTCTGTTTCTCAGGTACATTCCAGGACCTTAATTTGCCAAACATTCCACATCTCTACAATACTTCTCACTTGGGCCATGTCTGTCACTTTCATCCATGATGCATCATATCAGAGTATCCCCTATGAGCTGAGAAACATACCACATCTCTCTCAGCTTTGGAATAAATAAGAAGTAGAAGAGGTGAAATAGTAGCCAAACTTCTGACCTGAAATAAAGTTGTCCATTACACAATAATATAGTACTGAAGAGGCAAAATATTATGCAACCTTTTTAACCTCACTGTAAGCTGAACATGTGACACTACAGTATGATGTCATATAAACCCAACCAACACCTGGACTGTTGTGTACACCTGAGAACACAATGCATCACCAAAACACAGAGATAAGTGAGACATGTAGCTGGGCCAAGGCAATGGAAGCTGGCCACAAACAAACAATATAATTAACTGCCACAGCATCAAGTAAGCAGGTGCAGCACAACTGACACCCAACATATGGCTACTCAATGCTTGGCATCAGGTATACAATATTTTCATTAGTTGGTGGCATACTTCTACCAATAAGTGACCTCATAATACCAATAACCCTTACAGCTGAGACATTAGGGTAGTGATAGGAGACCGACAGACAGAAACATAAGCTACGCACAAAAGCTATTACTGAACAGTCACAAATAAATTTTGTTCCCCAAACGTGTTTTTCTACATCACCCTCCTATAACAACTATGGTACAGTCGACCTAAGATGTGATGGCACAATATCCAGAAGACTTCAGTCGCTATAATGCATATCCAGAAGACTTTGGTCAGCTATAATGCACATACTCTTCCTTTTATCTTTTACAAGGTGGGACCTACAACATAAAATTGTTACAGAAAACAATAAGTACATGCTAACGTACTAGTATGTATTTCAAAACTGTAGGAGGCAATTCAATAGTTATGATAACAGGAATCTTAGATGGAACTACTGTAACTGAAATTTCAGAACTATTGCCCTGGGACAGTCAGGAATAATTTACAGAGTTCATAATCTTGAGTGGTAACAAGCAATAATATTTTAATAGTGTAAGACTGAAAAGAAAAGACCTTCAACACACAATTAAAATCAGTCATTATTACTTATAAAATAATTTTCATTACAATACTAAGGAATACTTTAAAGTCATTTATTTCCATTCCTGTTGTTTTGATGGATGATGACAGAAAGCGCTAAAGCAGCATAAGTTAGGACAGGGTTGCCGTTTCATGGACGCTGTCTGATATTGTGGGAAAACAAATAAGCAACAAACCTAGACATGGAAGAGATGGACTTCCTTCCACACCAGTGAGGAAAATATCCACACTGCCCATTTATGCTATTTTTGAGCTATCATGGAGATTTTGACATCGTTAGGAGGTAGTAACAAGTATTGTTATTAATATCTATCATAGTTAAGCTGTTGAAAATGTATCAATTGTGCATAATACACTTACTTATAACAAGGAAAAATACGCTGTGGATCACTGTCTACCTGCACCAAGCTGGCAGTAACACTGCTACTTAATTACTGAGCAAATTATTCACAAGACAGTGCCAAATACTGGAAGTCATACTTTCTTAAAAATGTTCAGGAACAGCAGATGCAATTCTCGCAGTAAATCGTGTGTAGATGAACTGTGAACGAGTTTGGCATAGTATGATAGCCAGCATTACTTCATGGATTAGATGTGATAAACTGATGTATTCTTTTTGTGGTTGGTTACCTGTGTATATACTTTTATCATGCAGGGACAGACTAACGTATGTAACAGTTACATGGTTAGTTTTTTTAAATATTATTTGTTGGATGTGGACTGATTTATTTGTCTCTTGTTTCATTACTTTTCTGCATGTACTGAAGATTTATTTTGGGACATAAACCATTTAACTTCCGTGCACATCAATCAGGATATACAGTAATCTCTTTAAGATCCGGATGCTTAAGTCCCGGACACCCCAAGTCCTGGAAGTTTTGGGCCTGGGTTAAAAAAAAAAAAAAAAAAAAAAAAAAAAAAAAGCTGATATGTGTTTATCCCTACTCTAAATTTGCCGCGCGGTGAGGAACACCTGTATTTTGGAGCGTAGTTCTGGCGACGTCCGCTAAAGCGCCCCTGCATCCTCCCCACTTCCTGACCACCTACTGCCATGACTGCTTGCTCATTGCCATGGCTGCCCACGTGCTTGCATTTGTGGTGGACAGTGAATAAATTACAATACAGTACCTTGCCACAAGACCACATGGGAATTTAGTGTTGTGCAGTGTTAAGAAATTAGAATTCAGAATGCAAAGGATTAAGTGCAGAGAGCAACATTTGCATGTTGCAACTGGCGTGGCTCAAATAAAAACAGAATGTGCAGTGTTAAATAATTATGATTCACAGTGCAAAGGATTAAGTGCAGTGCAACACTGGATTACTGTATGTGCTTCAAGTGCATCTTCACCAATGTCAGAGCCATAAAGGAGGGAGGTTAATCTTAACGACGGTCATGGACGTGTCGTAAGTATCCCGTACACTGCTAAATATTTTCCATACTCACTTCTAATTTCTCATTTTCTGGTTTTTTCATTTATTTTATGGTTTCTGTCCCTTATTTGTGTGAATAGGGTCTTCAATATGTGCTGATGTCCAGTAGGAAGTTATTTAAGTGGCTTTCAAAGTTAGGTTGGGCTGGGATCTAAACGTACCTGTCCAGGGGCATTTTTCCCAAGTCCAGGACAAAACCAAGTCACAGACATGCCTTTGGCTCTACAGTAAAACCTCACTATAATGGGCTTCAATAGAAAGGAATTCGCTTTTATCGGAATCGAGGAGCTACCAGTCTAAATTCCTATATATCGGAAAAAGTCTGATAAAGCCAGAAACAGTCCGGACTGCCTGACCACTTCTGCTATGTTCATCAAAATATGGCAAATAAAAGACATGTTTGCAGTGTACAGTACAGTATTATTATATATATCATACTATTTGAATAATGTATATAATGAAGTTATAACACAGTACAGTACTGCACTGATAGTCAAAACAGTTTAAAAGCCATTCAAACTATCCAGACTAATGTCTGATATATCGGAAAAAGTCCGAGTTAGCAGGGGGAAGTCCGGACGTCGTTTTTATCGGAATTTCGCAGTTTTCGGAGTGGCTTGGGTTCCAATTAGTCCATCATAGTGAGGTCTTACTGTATTATGTCGGATCTTGGGGGAATTACTGTATTTTGATTCATTATTTTTACCTATTTTTGCAATAATCATATCTAATATATATCATTTTAGCTGTACCAACATCATGTCTTCTATCATCCTCGCCACTAAACAAGAATGTGTGGAAAAATGACATCAAATTTGGTGTGGATTTACGGCAATGTTGTAGTAGGCTATTTTAAGTGGTCTGATCAACAAAGGGAGACAACTTTTACACAAAGACATGCAGGTACTATACTGCATTTGGCCAGTTTTCCATTAAGAAAAATCACTGGAAGATTTAATATAAGCCAGAGGACTATCAGTAAAAAAAAAAAAATCTTGAAAATTTGTTGAGAGTTGGAGCTCTTTGGTGAATGCCAACTTGTGTCATAGCATAGTATCCTCAGTGCATAAATGACTGGCAAGAGTAATAAAATGCAGAGGCTCAAAAACAAATCACTAAGTTCAAAACTTCCAAATCAGCATTTTCAGTTAAGCAGGACATAGCAGTGTATTTAAAATCAAAGATATTATAGATTAAAAGACAGAGCAAAAGTATGTGCTATTGCACTGCAAGAGTTTATAAACTCAGGTTTTGGTCCTTTTTAGTGCCTACTGTAAAAGGATAAAATCTATCATACCTCCTTACAGCTGAAAATTTTGTCATACCTCCTTACAACTGAAAATATTGCATCAATTGGGAATAAAGTTGCTAATTATAATTATTATAAGTGAGGGAAAGACAAGGAATAAAAGGCATAATGGTCTTGCTGCTACCACAGGTAGGATATCATTACTAAGAATAATTCCAATGTTGTGGCATCCTCCTTGTTGCTATATCATGACCAATGCATTTGAAAATAAAGTAATGTGATGCAGTCACATGCATTTTCTTTAACTGGTCTTCGAAACTAGAACATCTGTATCTGAAATCCTGGGAAGCAAACAAATCAGGATCAGAAACAAGAGGTTATACTGCACACCATGTGCAGAGTAATACACTACACATTCATTCAAACTGAGAAACGTAAGCTACATAAGTGTTAACTTCTAATATATTACGGCCTATGTTATTCATTTTGCGTAATTCTTAGCATAATATATATTTTATTTGATATGACGTGATGAAGGCACAGAATTTTTGCCTTATATTCACTAAGTTTTCACTGAATGTATGGCAGTGCAGAGTGACCAAAGCAATCTGAAACTGTGCCATCATCTCCTGAGGCGACTGTACAATAACCTCTTTTGTAGTTTATTCTATCTCCTGCCAGACTGTTTTATTCAGCTATGAGGGCACCTTATTGTGGAGGGGTTAATACAATTTTCTTTAACAATTTCAAGACAATGACATGTAAATTATTTTATTCTAGCTACCATCACACATTATCATCATCGTCATCATCATCATTACCACCATCTTTATCCACAATCCTCTTGCAGTGATGAGATTAGCTTATTTATGATAAGGAGTTTCCATTAAATATTAAATTAAATATTTGCTGCAAGCCAAAATGAGATACAAAGCACAGCCTTGTGCTGAGGGGGGTCATGGATGGCCTCTAACCCATTCACCCTATGCAGCCTCTGGTAAAGCAGAATAAAACTGTCTGCCATTAGCCAAAACACAATACAAAATATGTCCTTGTGCTGAAGGGCTTAAACAAACTGCTTTAAATGACAAGCATTTCAGAATAACATTTGAAACACTGAAATGTAACTGTACAGACTACATACAAATGATTACCGATAATGTTATACTGTACACTGCAGCTCTACCGACAGAACTCTGTTAACCTAGATTATTCTTATCAGTTTAAATGTAGAGTATGGCCAATTCAAGCATATAATGTAGACTCATATGTTGGATGTTAACCAGCAGAAGAAAGAATAAATGCCCAAATAAATCAATAAAACATCACAGAAATTCACAGTAAAAATTTTAAATAAAAAAGGTGCATACTCAAAACCAGCAAAAAAACACACAAACACATGACAACACTGACTCCCACACAGCCCGCGCAGTGCTAAGAAAATACGAAAAAAAATAAAAAACTTACAGAGTTGTATTTAGATTGTGAGTAATGAGTATGGACTAAAGGGAATATCAACTGGGTGGCATCTCACTAACTGCTACTGCTATCCATCTCAGCAGCCAAGAGACTAGTGCAACATGTTAATAAACGAGGCTGGAAAAAGAAGAGCTGAGTAAGTCCACATTATAGCTGGTGAAGTTTTCAAAAATTCCACAACTTTGCCTAAACAAATGTACTGTAAATTGTGGGAAACTAGCAAATAAGCTAAACAAGCAACAAAAGAACTTTGATGAGCAATTTTCAGTGATTACGATGCACTAAAAGCAAATGTGAACATACAAAAAGGCAATATATAATAAGGACTAACTGCACATTATAACACTGGGCCATATACTCATGGGATTATGAGGCATATCAATAATCTCTTATACTCCCACCAGCGGCACAGGCTAGTCACCTACCCTTAAATATTATAGGCTACACAGCCAAGGCTCAGGTAACTACCAATATGTGAGAATGTTTACTGTTATTTTTCACTATTTCTGTAAGCTCTATCATTATCAAAACAATACAAGAGCATATTACTATACACTGTGGTTGAACATTATTATATTTTATTTTGGTTAATGTCAGATGATATTACTCACGACAGGAAAATCTTACATCAACCAACAAATACAAGCAATCTTAATAATCCTCTCACTGTTACCTGACAACGTTCACACTTTACTTCAGCTAATGTTTAATGATAAGACATCCCACAGGGAAGCCTCCAAGTGCCAATGGGTTAAGATGTAATATGCAAAATAAAACTGCTATGCAAGAGATGACAGAAAACCTCCTAAGTTCGTAAGAGTACAGCCATGCCTACAGCAGTAGAATATTGCATAATATAAGTACATAATAATAGTAATATCTCTATTCCAGATTCCCAATATTTCATCTTTTGCTTTCCAAAAATCACATATTTTAATTTACTAGCAACATGTACAGTACTATATTCTAGTACAGGTACTGTAGACATAATAAAGGGTGTAACTTAAAATCATACTTCCTGAATGTCACATATTTTAAGTTGTGAAAAAGGTAATACAGTACCATGGGTCCACAGTCAGCATCTGTGACAGTGACAGAGATGGGACAACTTCCATCACTGTGATCCTTCTGTCAATCATCAGCCATTGTAAATTAGCTCATGTGATATTTACGGCTGGTTGATCATATGCATTACAGTACTTAGAATTCCATGAGCTTTAACCCCTTTCACTACAATGTTTTTTCTAGCTTATTCTTGGTATTTCCAGACATCTTTTTTTGGCTTATAGAAAGTTTTAAAACAGGGGCTGTTACATACTGTACAACCTTCAATGACACCTTTGATATAAGATCCTTCCTAAGTTGAACAGTCATTTGGATGTAGCAAGAATAAAATTATAAGTACATTACTGGATTCAAGGAGATGAACCTGCCATATACTTCATATGAGTTGTGTTTACAATGGCTGAGTGGGTGACACACACATAACAATGATATAGGTTGTTTTATCTCAGCTTATTACACCCTTCAAAACAGTTGTCCTTTTTCATATTAATCAGACTACCAACAGATAATTTTAAGAAACTCAGGAAAGATTTGTCAACTGGGTGTTAATTAAGGCTGCAACTAACCCCTCCAGTTAAAAAATCATCTCCTCAGTCAAATAATCTGGATAAAAAGAATGAAGTAAGAAACATATTCAGGTATAAAGAGCCTCTACTCAGTACTGTATTTTGCTTCATCTTGTAACACAGTTCTAATGATAAGGAAGTAATATTTTATCATATTTTTAGTCCAATAATGGACAAAGCAGAGGTGAATTAATGAATATTTATAATAAATACTTAAAATAAAGATCCATATATAAGGTCTTCATTACAGGCAAAGACTACAGATATCAAGTCTTGTTATAATTCTGTAATTCCACATCATCACAAGCCAATTTCCTACAGTCAATAATGGTGTGGGTGGGATCCAGAAACAGGAAAAGGAAATCATAAGAGAATGAAATAACTTTAACTCTCCCACAAAAAGCATAAATATCATCATCATTGCCCATCCCTAATTCTTCCCATCATCATCAATGTCACTGTCACTATCATCATCAACCTATCCTAATTCTCCCCACAGGATGCAGAGACAGGATTCAAAACAAAAACAATGAAAGCATAATAATTTTTTTTCTACTTTTGTGCCTTCTTAATAAAAAATACAGTAATAATAATAATAATAATAATAATAAGCATGTTGGAGCCTTTGTAAACAATATGAATGCATGCAATATAGGAATACCAAAATAGTGGAATGTCTTTGAATGTAAGTAATGTACAATACACTATCACAACAGCAGGAGAAACCTAAAAAAAAAAAAAAAAAAAAAAAAAGAAAAAAAAAATCATGCATGCAAAATAGTGCAAATGATGAAAGTTTTTAAAATGCAAGAGATGTAGAGGACACTAACCTCATATCCATATGTGCTGGTGGGGGAAACACTTTGGAAACTACATTATTCAAGACTCATCACTTGCCACAACATGGGCTTGGGTTCATATCATGGATAAAAATTGGAAGTGTTATGGGAGGAGGGATTGTGGCTCAGTAGGGATCCGGGTGGTTGGGTTCCCGAAGTAAGTCAGAGTTTACAGCGAGTTCTCATTTAAAACTGTTTCATTAGCAAGCTGCTGATAATTTACACCATTTCTTCACTTAGAGTTGCTTACGATTTACCATAAAACTGAAGACCGAAATGGGTATATTTTAGTACTTTTAGCTCCTCAGTTATGAATCAGTTACACGACATACCTGAACAGAGGACATAGCTCTGACTACCTTAGTAACAATAATTTTCTTGTATTATTTTAATTAGAGGAGGGGTTCTCTTTTTTGTTAAAGTATGGTAGATACGGTACTGACCTGGAAGTTTACATGCCCATGTTCAAGTACTCCCTCTTTCATCTCATACAAAAATGGGTATTTGATGACACTATTAAAGTATCTACCTGTATACTGTATTCTTATTTCCTGAAATTTTTGTAAATTTGGAACACAGCAGTGGTTAAACTACCGCACACATCAACTTAAAAATTGATATACAAATTCTCATAACATTCCTTACAACTCAGCACATACATAAAAAACTCAACTGGGGAAGCTCTATTTCTACTTTTTTTCACACCAGGAACATGGCAGATTCTCCCTATGTCACACATTACAGGTTAATGCTGCTTCACTTAATGTAGCATTTTTCCTACAAACATCTTAGACTTATAAGCGAGGAATGACTGTAGTAAGATTATTACTGAGTTTATCTAATGCAAAAGTAAGAAAGTCTCATGAAAGATGGTACAGTTACAGAGCAGAGATGGAACTGCTGAGTCTATGACAGGATGGTAGATAAAAATACTGGTGGACAACCATAATTACTGTGGTGGCATGAAAATTCCAGGATTTATAATTGTGATGGGGAAGTAAGTATGTGGGCACTGAACAGAACAAAATCCACATACTGTACTGAAAAATGTGTTTACTGTAGGCATATTAACTCCCTCCATCCAATGACATTTTCAATTTTGTTCGTACTATCTCTAGGTGACTTTATTCACCTTAGGATAGACTTTTGAAATGAACAGGTTAAATATGGTTTTCAATAACTGCTTCACTGCAAGATCTCCCCTCCCCCTAAGGTGAATAAAACTGTCTAGTGGTGGCAAGAATAATAAAAATACATTCTCTCTGGAAAAGGGTTAGTAATGAGTACACAATGCCGGTATGTACAGTACTTTTGTTGATACAAAACTAGGAAAATGACTGAAAGAAAAATACTGTTTTATGGATGAAAATAGTTGGACACAAGCTTTTATTGGGGGCAATAATGGCTTTTACTGTTCATAAAATCCAGGGAAATTATAGGCGAGCAACAGCTTTAGCAAATTTTTAAACCTCTTCAATCCAATAAGTTTTTAATTATTTTTTCTTAGGACAAAACAAGTTTATACACATTATGTAAAACCTCTGACATGGAAGGTCTTAGTGGAGACTATTTCTAATTTCTGCAAATAAAAGGTCTGTCATAAGCTTAATAAAATCATTAAGGAGAACCTGGAATAAAATAAAACTTAAAAGTGTCCTCACAAAGATGCAGTAAAAATAAAAAAGACAACATTAATCCCATGATCAAAATACGACCCACAGCAAGGGAACTCGCAAAGGAATGGCAAATTTTCACATCCTTACATACCACACTGATCTTCATGACAAAAACAAATTTTACATACAGTCAGCACTTGCATAATGTGCGAACCTAAAGCACGAAACTTACATAACACGGAAGGCAAAATTTTATGCCAAAAATTAGTAACAAAGCAAAAATGATAGACATAATGTGGGTGGAGGAAGCTGTCCATTTTGGGGGGAACAATGCTACGAGTGACGATAGACAACGCGACCAGAGGCCCCAAATTATGGTTCAAACAGTCATAACACGGCAAATTAGAGTCATAACACGTTGGGAACAGACATATCACAGCCAGTGAAAGTCACAGTGCAGGTTGCATCAGCCTATGACGTATGGCTGTCACGTGTCTGTGTGGGGTGTCGTCATGGTCCACACAACATTCCTGCCCCAGCTGAGCCTAACCTCTCCCCGCATTCTGGCTGCACACATGCTGTGTGATCTTTGCTCTCTCTCTCTTTTTTTTTTGTCACCTGACCCAGCCCGACCATGCCGCTGCACCGTGACCCAACGAGACATAGAAAGAGTCTGACCCAGGGGCAGAAGCTTGATGTTATCAAGTGGAAGGAGAGAGTAGAACATAACTGTGCCATCGTCAAGGTGTATCAGGTAAACAAGTAAACTACTCGTACAATCCTGGGGAAGAAAGATGCCATTATGAAGACTGTGCAGGCCTATGAGGGATCTCCCATGGACCAAGGGATTTGAGTGTCAGACCCTGCGCTTGTAATGATGGAGAGGTTCCTGGTCATGTACTGCAACCGAAAGGCGAAGGAAGGAGTCCCAATTGACTCCATTAACATAAAGAGGACAGCCTGCCACCTGTATGCTGTAGCCTGCCATAAGCTGTCCCAACCCACAGGCAGATTTAAGGTGCTGAGTGATTGGTTTGGCAAGTTTAAGAAGAGGAAGGATTTGAAGAGAGTACAGGTGACAGGAAAACAACCGTCAGCAGATGCAGGAGCAACAGAGAAGTTCATGGATGTTCTAAAGGAAATAATCAGGGATGGGGGTTATACATGTGAGCAAAATTTATAACACTGACAAAACGGGACTGCGATACAAGAGGATGCCAAGGTCTACACATACAGTATCTTGAAAGAACACAGGCAAGACAGGGGTAGGAAAGCACACAGGGTAAGCATCACTCTACTTTTGTCTTGCAATGTTGCAGGCCATAAGTTGAGGCCATTACTTGTGAGTAAAATGAAAAAAAACAAGGTGCTTTAAGCAGCCGAAAAACATGAATGACTCTGGGGTTTATTGGGAAAAATCAAAGACAGAGTGGATGGCAAGGGAAATTTTGAACAGGTGGTACAAGAAACATTTTAATCCTGATGCAAGGAGAAGGTGTGAGGAGTTGGGCATACCATTTAATATCCTGTTGGTGCTTGATAATGAACCAGGGCACCCAGCCTACTTGAAGGGTTTACATCAAAGTGTTAATGTTTTTGCCAGTTAACATGACTCCCCTCCTGCAACCCCTACACCAGGAAGTGATAGCTAGTTTTAAGTACCATTATGAGACGATCTTGTTTGAGTATCCGAGGGAGGCCACAGACAACTGTGAGGAGGAACATCTCCAGGAGGAAGTGCTTGATGGTGACGAGGAGGTGGAGGAATCGTCATCTGATGAGGAGGTTTTAGATGACCCAGCAGATCCTCAGCCAGGTCCCTCCTCTGTGCCTCAGCCTGTTCCAGCTGAACCGGTGCCTGGTCCTTCTCGTGTGTCTCAGTCTGACCCTTCATGGCGTCGCCTTTTAACAGTAACAGCTTTTTGGAAAAGCTACAATATGCGGAATGTTTAAGGCGTGGGATTTGGTGCCTGTGGCAGCAATAAATCACTCCTGGCAAATGCTGGCACCTGAGATATGTGCCATTACAGGTGGGGAGATGCGGTCACTATAGGCTGTACGACAGGAAGCAGCAAGAGTGTGCAGAGCCATGCCAGGCTGTAAGATGGTGCAAGAGGAGGATTTGGTTAAGGTTGTCAAGGACAACACAACACCCGAGGATGCCATGCAACGCATCGATGAGCTGGACAGGGAACATCATGAGGCGGAGGAGCAGGGGGATCAGGCTGAGGCACGAACCACAACACCAGTTAAGACTACGGCTCGAATAAGTAACAACTTGGCTGGTGCAGAGGCACTCAAGGAAGCCATCATGGCTTATGAAGTGGATGAGGTTTGGAAGGCTGATATGCTGGACACTGTGGTGAATGCAATGCAACCGTATGAAGACCTAAAGCAAGAGAAAAATAAGACAAAGTCACCAGACTCTACTCATCTGGTACTTTCATCATTGACATGCCACAGCAACAAGAGCCAGAGGAGGACGCTATGTCTGTGCATTCTCTTGACTTTGAGGGGTTTGTGCAGAAGGCAGAAGAGTTGCAACAGAGGATTGTGGATGTACAGGATTTACCTTCTTCCACAGATGAGGACTCTATGGAACTGGCACGGCAAGAGGACTGCGCTGGGGACCAGTAGGAGTCCTGCCCTGCCTTGGAACTCCACTGCCCCTCCCCCAGCAAGCCCACAACCTCTTCCACTCAAGGTGAGGAATCCTCTAATATTTGTATGTAATGAAGTCTTTATTAGGTAGGTAAATGTCCTGGGGAAAAAAAAAATGAAAATAGCTCCAAAAGGTGAACTTGGGGCTGGCCTGGGTACCATGAAACTCTTAAACACGTAAACATATGACCCTAGAACACGGAATTCCCATAAAGCGGGACCTATCGGGCACAATATTCCCACCTTATGCGAGCGCTCACTGTATTACAGTACTTTTATTCCTGCCAAACAATTTACTCAGCTAAGGAAGAGTCTCATAAACTCCAGGGATTCATATGAGACTTTCATCCATTCAATTATTTAAAAATAAAGAAATAAAAATAAATAAACCTGTAATTTTATGTTAAAATCACAAAGATGTCTTGAATAATGTAGTTGGTGTAGAAAGGTGAGAGTTTAGTGCAGGAAAAACCAAGTACAGTATCATGGGATTCTTGAGCACCATGTTTATTGAATCAGCTGCCTACACTATGAGTACACAACTGCTTGGTAAACCAGTATAAAGAACAGGCAAGGAGAGAATACCACAGGTAATCTAAACATAAGAAACACTAAAGTCCCAACCACTAAAATCCACGGAAAAAAAAAAAAAAAAAAAAAAAAAATGACACTACAAATCAAGTCTATTATCCAATCCAATATTGCCACATCAGGAACAGAGGTGCCTGGCCTAATCTACTTAGTACAGACATTTATGGTAAGAGTGATTAGTTGCCTTCTCTGGTGACATTACGTGCAAATTACCTAAACCCCAAAAAACCCTCGGCTGTAAAACCTTATGGGCTACATACAGAGTGCTTTAACCTACTAGAGCATCAAACATAGAATTTGGAACATATTACTGTATGATGAACAGTCTGCTTACTGAATTAACTGTACACAAAACTGCAAACATTCTCGACAAGCGATGACATTACTGCAGTGGCAACTTTAGTGTTTCTTACATTAGCAAGTACAACAAGCCCTCCATTAGCACAGACATTATCGTTACCTCCATCCTAACTCCTCTCTGTATTACCAGTGGTGGCCCAGGCTCTTGTCTTTAACATGCACTCCCGCATATCCAACAGTTTGTTGACCCGGATGTCAAATCAAACTGTGACCCCAAACCATATACTCTTTCTTCCCTAGTTCAGACAGCACAGCAACAAATCATCCAAGAAACTATCCCACCTCTTCTCACAACATAAGTTGGGGAAATATCCTGATACAACAAGTAGTATTCATAATTAACATTCTCCCACCCACTCCCCTCACGTTCAGCACCTTATCTGCCCAATTCTCAGTAATCACAATTCCCATACCACTCACCCTTGACTCCTCACCTCCCCAGAAGAACTAAGAACTCTCAGACTTGTGAATTATGTTTCAGCCTGAATCCTCTCCTTCTCCTGGTCCTTTTAAAAAGTACTTATAAATCCTTCTTCTAGCTAGTATTTTCACCATTACCCCCAAAGTCCTTTAAAGTTTCTAAGTATAGGTCATCTAAAATGAATTCTGGAAGCTATCCCTTGATAATTTTATCTTTATAGACTCCTCAGTCTTTATTAAAGAAGTGACTCCATATCATTCTGTCCTCTGCCATCAGGCTACCTTCTGTCCATCTCATACCACCCTCATTTATATACCTCTCACACTGTCCCTCTACCTCATACTCAATCTCCCTCTCTCATTCCACCCCCCTCACATACACGCTCCTGGTTAATTCCACATTTTCCATTTGCTCCACATAGCCAAGCCAACTTAGGACGCTTCTTCTAACACTGACTAATACTGTTCAAGTGAGGATCATCATCATCACTTACTGTTATTGTCATCACTATCACCATCATCATTATCAATATCCTGACCTCTTTTCCCACCCAAAGATGAGATGAGGTACGGTCCAGTGTGTGTGTGTGTGTGTGTGTGTGTGTGTGTGTGTGTGTGTGTGTGTGTGTGTGTGTGTGTGTGTGTGTGTGTGTGTGTGTGTGTGTGTGTGTGTGTGTGTGTGTGTGTGTGTGTGTGTGTGTGTGTGTGTGTGTGTGTGCGTCTGTGTGTGTGTGTGTGTGTCTGTGTGTGTGTGTGTGTGTGTGTAACCCCCAACATGCCTCATTTTTGTTCACTTGTCATTCAAGTCCCTGATATCCTGACTCAAACTAATAGGCATAACGATCCACACTTGCATGCTTCATGTTATGTACCATCTGAAGTAAATCCAACAACAATCATGTCACCTGGTAAATTCAGGGTTGCAAAGCCCTTGTCATATACCCTACAGAATTATTCCAACCATCTTCATCTATGGTCAGATCCCTAGTTTCAACAACCTCCATACTTTGCTTTCTCACATACTCATTTAGCAGACCACTCCACCTTCTTGGTCTATCACTTCTCTCAACTCCAAACTTGCTCACATACATGCTTTTCACCACCCTACTTACACTGTCTATCCATGTGACCATGTCACCTAAGCACATTTTATTTAACACTAAAGTCTACAGACTTGCTACCACCCACTCATAAACTGAGCCTTGAAATTTTCGGCTCCATCACAATGGTTATACTGTTCTTATGTTCAAGAACATAACATCTGCAAACAACTAAAATTTTCCCAACCACCCTGCAACACTGAAACAAAGGCCCTTTCAGGAAGGTGAATCTTTATCATATACTGCCTGTATGGGCGTTCCTACCACAATCTGCATGGTAAATAAAACTATTTTGTACAATGGGCAACACAGGTTATGTAACTTCTCTGCTTCTCTCTCCATGGCATTTGGTAATCACTCTCATAAATCCAGAGCAACTAACACTGATGATTTTATTTGGCTACAGATCATTATCATCAGTGTGACGTGTTACAAATTCATGAGACTGATGTATCAAATAAATGGAGAGAAGCATGAGGCAACAGGACTTTTGCTACCAAAAACATCTCCATACCTCATACAATTCCCACAGCACAGTATACAGAAACTGTCCTTAGTACACTCATGTCACAGTTTTGCAAGATGGTATGCAGCTACCATCACCATACAGAACAAAGGTAATTGAGGTACTCCCTACAGAAGTAAGGTAAGTGACCTGGAGGTCAAAACTGAGTTATCACTGGCACTGGTCTGGAATTGGTGTACAGAGTCTCTCTGTGTAAAAATCTGCCTTGAAAAAAAAAAAAAAAAAACAGTAAAATGTAATGTTATTACCAAAGCAAATCACAGTCGAGAAAACAGTGGTTGACAGCAGAGAGTATCCCAGAGTCTTGAGCGACTTGATGCAGTAGTGAGGCAAGGGTTGACCCAGACCCTGAGATACCCAAAAGTTCAACCGCTGTTTTCTCGTTTTTTTGTTGGTGTCACTTGCCTCACTTCTGCTGGGAGTGCCTCAATTACATGGGCATACTAATCTGTACTCCTCCCATAAAAACCACATCTTATGCAACACATCTTTTGAGCTAGTGGGGGACTTACTGTATGCACAAGGACACTGGTATAACACAGCACAATATATCAACAGATCCTGTATTAGTGTCTGGTGAGGCATGCAAGGAACTTTAATTTTTACTCTGTATTCTATATGAAGGTTACTACAGTAACACACAAGTGAGTGTATACAGAAACTAAATGTGTAGCTATATGAACAATATTATTGTACTGTAACGTCTTATCTACTGATGAGACATACATTTAGATACTTAGATATACAGCAAGTGCTCGCATAACATATGATCCCAGTACACAATTATCACATAACATGGAAGGTGCCTATTCGCGTCCCAAAAATGTTACAATGCGGAAAAAAAATGTAGATATAACGCACTCAGAGGAAACTGCTCATTTTTTAGGACACCTAACTAAGCGGTGACGATGGATATAATGTGATGGGAGATGCCAATTTATGTTTCAAAGTCATACTACGCAGCTAATGATAGACAAAACGCGGCACGAGACATAAAATTATGGTTAGAATTCACACAACGCGGCAAGTGATAGACAGAGCGCAGATTGCATCAGCCTAAGACACACTGCCATCACGTGTCTGCACGGAGTGTTGTCACAGTCCACTGAGCATTCCTGCCCCGGTTGAGCCTATGCTCTCCCCATGCTCTGGCTGCATTCATGCGATGTGTGATCTTTGCTCTTTTTATTGGCCACCTGACCCAGCCCGACCATGCCACCGCACCATGACCCTGCCAAACATTGGAAGTTTCTGACGCAGGAGGTGGATGTCATCAAGAGGAAAGAGAGAGGAGAGCGGAACTTTGACATTGCAAAATTTTACAGAGTTAACGAGTCCACCATCCGTACGATTCTTGGCAAGAAGGATGCCATTCTGAAGACAGCTTGGGTGTATGGGGGATCACCCATGGACAAGATGATGTGAATCTCTGACCCTACTCTCATAATGATGGAGAAGTTTCTGCACATGTACTGCAACCGGATGGAAAGGAGGGCATGCCAATCGAGTCGCTATGAAGTAAGTAAATGTCCTGAAAAAAAAAAAAAAACTGAAAATTGCACCAAAGTTTTAATTTGGAGCTGGCTTAGGTACCATGAAACCCTTTAACATGTGAACATGTGGCCCTAAAACACAGAGTTCCCATAAAGCAGGAGCTTCAGGGTACAATATTCCCGCATTATGCGAGCGCCTGCTGTACAGTACTGTAATGGACACTTGTATATTGCATATTAAGATTCAAAAGCCCTCACCAATAATTATACATACTGCCCAGTACAGTATTAAGAAACTGACACTGCATAGCCTAAGAGTGAGTGTGTACTGAACTGTATCTGACATAAGGATATATCATAGCAATATGGTAAGCCCTAATCTGGCTTTTACTATAATGAAGATCTGTGTTACTTGAAGATGTTGATGACAGCTATGTATGAGTACCAAGTATTAGTCAGTACTGGAAAAATATCAAAAGACATTAACATTTCCCATTCCTAAAGACTTGCATACAGTATTGCACCTATGTAAGACTATAAATGAAATGAGGCTACACCTGCCATGACAGGAAGGTGGCACTGGCTGTCTATGAAAGTGACTATGACTACAAGGCGGCATGGCATCCAAGTGAGGTATCACTCGCTGTTGTGTTGCTATAAGCAACATGCTACTGTTACAGTGTCTATCAGGTATTGCACTTTCATTGCATATGGAAGGCAGCAACATATTCAGATATTTCACTGAATATTGAATATACAAAGAATTCTGCTACAAATATGCTAAGAATACACCAAAAAGTATCTACTTTCAGTTTCACTTAATACAGAAGGCAAGAGTAATCAGTTGCAATTTGTTGAATACTAATGACCATAAAAATTATGATTTTAGTTCTACTAAATAAAAAAAGACAGCAAAGTGTTCTATTCACTGAGACATTAATTTTACAGCTACTCCAAACATCACACTAGTCTTGAAAGAGATATCTGGAGCACTACACAACAGACAGTGGGCATTAATGTCCAAATTTTTTGGTGACTGGGTAGAATTGATGAACATCAAAGAGAATTCCATGTCCAGGGTAGGGTGGTGCAATCTGAATCTTAACCCTTTCAATATGTGAGAAATCTTAAGTACAGTACAGTACTGAGGTCTTCTATACAACATTCAGGATGTGTGAATCTTAACTGCAGTACAGTAATTCCTCACTGAACTACCAGGTAAAGCAAAACCCACTTCAAGAAATGACTATGTGTCATCTTAAAAGACATCTTAAACAATTCTTTTAATTCATATCCACTCATTTGATGTAGTGCTGCATACTTCTTTCTTGGCGATTATCATTCTTTTTCTGTGCCTGCCCTCCTCTCTTCCTATTTCTCCCGTCTTTTCTGTCACTACTTATTGCTTTTCTTTCCGTTACAGGTGGCTTTACATTGAGTGACAAGCCAAATGGCTTCCTGTAAGCCAAGAAACCATTTACAATGCTGGGTGGTAACCATATAACCAAACCATACTGCTCCCTACGTGTCAAGTGGGTTGGTGGAGGGTTAGTGCCCCTCCCTGTAAAACAAATAACTCAGAGTCAAATGGCCACACTGTTCGGGATTATGGCGTCTGGCAATAGATAAATAGATAGAACGGCTGAAAAAAAAGCATCAAAATGAAGCTGAAGTTGTGGTGAGGTATACTGCTATTTGAACCAGTGAATATTCAATATTTAGACTCAGGAAGCAATTAAAGCAATACAGTGTATCAAGTTACTACATTTTGGTGAGAGATCAACCCTAGTCCTTCATGTGACATCCTTACTAAACGAACAAACAAAAAGTTGCTGAAGTATTCCCATGCTTACTGACAACTATATTACAAAAAATCATAGGAACACTTTCCTGAGTGATGGTAATATGGTAGTTCTTGTCTGAGTGTTCCAGTTCACAAGGTTTGGATGGTAGCCTCTACACAGCAGACAATACAGATTCCTCAAATACAGGTATACAGTATATATTTTTTCACAAAGTTATTCCATCCAAAGCATCATTCTCTCTGCATCCAGCTTACATTTTTAAGCAAGGACTGACTGTACAGGTATTAATTTTCAGGTGTCTTCAACTGTGGAAATATAGGGTATATCAATTATTACATATCATACAGTACATCATTAAAAAAAAAAAAAAAAAAAAAAAAAAAAAAAAAAAGCACAGCCACCAGAAATGCAACATACTAGTATGCATAAATGAAAGAATGAGTAAAGATGAAGAAAAATGAGAAAAAAGTATAAAGTCGATTTATTACTTTCACTTTTCAATACCCTATGTGCCTTATGAACAACTACTGTACTTATGTTGTGCGCAACTCCCTGCAGAAGATGATGGTTTATTCAAGTTTCAAATGAATGTATCATTAAAAAAGCTAAAGAATTTTCCTTCTGATCATTTGTCATAGTTACTGAATGATCAAAAATGTTTAAAACCTTTTTACCTAACTTAATTACCGTACTTCTCCATGCTTATTACATAATGAAACAAATACGGTCTCACCTTCTACTGAGTTTCTGGCATATATTTTTCTAACTTAATTACTTCCACATGATGACTGCACAGTACAGTATGCTAAAATAAAGCTAATCCCAACTTATGCAATACTTCCTGTTGAATCTGACTTTGCAGTCAGTAATGATGAACATGTTCAATGTACATTTTTGTTCTACTAAACACAATAATATGTATGTGGCTCTGGATGTTTGTGGGGTACTAGTGTCACTAATGCTGCTCAGTCTGGCTGTGTGTCTTGCAAGGTTAATTTGCAAAAAGTCACCATCAAACTTATTTCACAATGATAGATACAGTGTCATGACTCTAGTATACATAAATAGTAGTGGATGCTATCTGCAGGTTCAAAATATAAAGTTTTTATCAGACACTGAACTTTTGAGTGACTCAATAAATATTAAGAGAATGCATGTTAACTGAGGAATTACTGTATTTCATTCAAGCATCCTCTAAATTTCTGTATTCAAATTAAAAGAGTCATCTGCCATCCTGAATGGGCTAAACCCAAGTGGACATCTGTGAGGGTTCCTCATTAACCGGCACCTGTGACATCCACACCTTCATGATGCTACGAGACATGGCGGGGGGAGGGGGAGGGGGAGAGGGGGGTGGGGCAAGTGAAGAGACCTCAACCATTTCAATCTTCCTTTTACACGAGATCTTGTCGTTAAGTGGCTGAAAGGGAAAGTTGGTATACTAAAATGGTTTTCACTGCATGGAATTGTAACAACAAACACAAACTAAGCTACTGGTACAGCAACCAAGGCCCATTCTCTATCAAGATGACTCTTGTATCTTACTTCTGCAATAACCAGATGATTTCTCCAACTTAGAAGAGTTCCCTTGTATGAAAGTAGAAAGTTAATTAGAAGAAAAACAATAGCAATACATATTTGAAAATTCCTTATCATGCGACTCCGAACCCACAGATGAAAACTGCAGTATGCAGCAATAATGCATATCCTGTATACAGTACTTGCTTATCTGAACAAGTTTTATATGTATGAATGCATTCAACTGGTAAAAAAAGGAAAAAGTTTTGGAACCTCTCCGGTTAACAAATATCAGATCCACACCATATTATCTTCAGCCATATTCTTGTCAACCCTTGAACTGTGACACTGTTTCAACACTGCCACATTCATGTTGTCACTACTCATCAATCAGGATAACTGCATCATTATTCTTTCTGCTTTCATCATGATCATCCACTTCATCACATTTATGTAAAAAATAAAAAATAAAAAAATAAATAAAAAATAAAGCTCACAACTGCACCTAAGGGACATGGAAAAGATCAAAGCTCCCACTGTCTAGGGGTTCATCACACCTCTTCCTTACCAGTTTAATTCTGCATACAGTATATCAACATCTTCCTCTAATATATACGCAGACTATGTTCACCATTCATCACATCATTATTTTTAGTTTTACATTTGTTGTCCCTGTAACCTGGGTCAGACAGGTTCATCTTACAGAACTGCATCTTGCTCTGTCCTGCACCAGCTTTCTAGTACCCGGAACACCTCTAGATCTAAAATCAGCACACAACAGCTATCTATCTATCTATCTATCTATTGCCAGACGCCTCAATCCCGTACAGGGTGGCCACACACAAATCGCCTCCAAGTGGCCCTGTCCCCTGCCATTTCACTGCCCTGCTCCCATCTCTCTCATATACCTCTCCACCCCATCCCTCCATTTCATCCTCAGCCTCCCCCTCCCCCCCCCAAATCACTCAAATACACACTCCTCATCAGTCTCTCACCCTCCATCCTCTCCACATGGCCAAACCACCTCCTTGGTCCACCTTTCCATGAACGGCATGGCAGCTCAACGCTTCTACACCTGCCCAGTCCTTACGTCCATCCACTCATTACATCCAAACCATCTCTGTCTTCTCCTTTCTACTTCCTTCTTAATGTTATCCACACCCAGTTGCCTTCTCAACTCTTATGAAGATGTCTCATCATCCAACTTCACTCCACATATCTATTAAATTACAGTACAGTATTGTAATGTCGTTTCATTCCAGTCTCACCATATCCTCCTCTATTATATCCCATGTTTTACTGTCATACAATAAGACATTCCAAACACAGGTACTCAACATTTTCCCTTTCATGGATAAAAGAAACATTTGTAATGACAGAATGGGCAGCATTTCTCCAAACCTCTCCCAATCACTATGCACCCATGTGACGGCTCTCTGTTTGGCACAACCCCATGCGCTGATGATATCATCAAGATAGTAGAATTTATCTACAACCTTCAGTGATTCATTTCCTATAATCACAGATCTTATTGGGCAATGTCCCTGCATCTACTATTCCTGAAAAGCACCAGCAGCCTAAGATTACCAAGCAATTCACTACAGCTCTTATGAGCCCAATGACTGAAACCAGAACAGAAAATACTATTACTGTAATACTTACATTCTTCCTACATATGGCACAAAACCAGTTACCTGAAGCCATTATCAGCCAATTATCACACTCACAGATCATACCATTTGTCTTCCCAATGTTTACTCTAAAGACCTTTGGACTCTATACTTTCTCTTCCCTTTTCAAATTTTCAACCAGTTGAAAAGATACATGAGGTAATTTATAAGAAAATATTAGCTGCAATGTGCAAAATGAATTGTTAAGGAGAGGTGATACAGCATATAAGCCTACGAGAATATGGTGCAAGAAAAGTGGATATACTGAGGGAATCTCTAGAATTCAGTATATACGATAAACAGGCAGATAAAACATGGGTTAATCGAGGGTGCTGGCAGGGCAGGGATATGGGTGTAGGTGTGGGTGTGGGTGTCAGCAAGGGTGTGGATATGGGGAAGGATGAGGGCAAAGGGTGGGGATGTGAGTGTATTTGTGGGTGTGGGTACGGATGATGGTGAAGGTGAGGGTATGGGTGTGGGTGGTATAGGTATAGGAGTAAGTGTAAGTGTGGGTATGGGTGTAGGGATGGATGTGGGTGTGGGTATGGGTGTAGAGGTGGGTGTGGGTGTAGGTGTAGGGGTGGGTGTGGGTGTAGGTGTGGGTGTAGAGGTGGGTGTGGGTGTGGGTATGGGCACAGGGGTGGGTGTGGGTGTGGGTGTAGGTGAGGTGTTGGTCTGGCTATGGGTGTAGATGGATGAGGGTGAGGGTGTGGGTGTAGATGTCTGGATGGAAATGAGTTTGGATGAGCAGACTGAGATGCTTGAGTTTTTTTCACAGCAACTTTTGATGAACTCTGCCAGTAGGTACCATGTCATTAATAGATAAAAAGACTGAAAGACAAATCATCAGACAGACAGGCATACAGATAGATAATGGCTCAGACACAAACATACAGATAGTTCAATAATTAGACAGACAGAGATAACCACAATAGGTACAGACTAGCAAAAAGGTTTTCTATAAACATGGATATAGAGAGAGACAGACAAACAGACAGATACACATACAGACAGAATATAGCTGACTGACAGATATATACCATACTTAGAAAGAAACTGACATACATGACACATACACAGACATAAAGACAGCAGACTGACAAACACATCATATTACACCTCTTGTAAAATCTGCTACCAAGGGATTAGGTGTGCTAAGCCGACTCTGTACCTTCTTTACCCCTGCACAGTTGTTGACTTTATACATGTTTTATTCACCCGTGTAGATTACAACTATCATGTGTGGGGAGGCTTCCCACATACAACTCTTCTCAATGGGGTGGAGTCAAAGGCTTTTTGTCTCATTAACTCTCCTCCTCTTACTGGCTCCCTTCAACCCCTGTCTCTTTGTCGCACTGTTGCATTGTATCTCTTTTATATCACTACTTAAATGGTCACTGCTCCTCTGAACCGTCTGCCTGCATTCCTCCGCCTCTATGATGGAAGCATAGCACCCTTCTAGCAACAAACTCTCATCCCTTTTCTGTCCAACTCTCTAATCCAAGAGTTAACCGTTACTCCCAGTCCTTCATTTAAGCAACAGGTCAACCCTGGAACTGCCTCCCTCTGTCTGAATTTCCTACTTCCTATGATCTCTTCTTTCAAATGCAGTGTGTCTAAGCAAATCTAAACAAACAGATCTTGAATTTGGCTCTCTGCTGTATTAATTTTGTTTTTTTCTTGGAAGGAACAGTTTGTGGACTCCTGGCCTTTGGTTCCTTCTTCCTTGCATAAAAAAAAAAAAAAAAAAAAAAAAACAGAGAGAAAGACAACAGATATATACCATACACAAACAGACAAACACATACACCCGCAGAGAGATAAGACCGTATACAGACAGGTAAATACACAAGCAGAAAGATATACAAAAAGATACAGATAAACAAACAGAAACTGACACACAAAAACAGACAGACACATACAGAGACAGACAGACAAATGGACAAACTGAGAGAAACAAACACAGATAAGAAGTTAGTCGACAGACAGACACATCAAATAAAATAAAAAATGCCATGCATTCTCTTAGGGCATCTCCATACTGAGGTTAGCCATGGTACAGCTGATATTTTCCAAGACTGGGAGCTGCTACAAGTGTCAAAACCAGCTACAGTGAACTCTCAATTATCCGTTGTCGCAATATCCGGCCCAACGCAATATCCAGTGCCACTGGTTCATTTCTATTAAAGCAATATCCTGCAAAATTATGCAATATCTGGCACCGAAACAAGGCTTAACCAGTGGTTCTACGCATTATTTGGCAGTGAGGTGTATAAACCAGCTTGCAAATGGTAACCAACTGGTGCTTTATTACTGTATTACTGTACTGTGTCACTATTTTATTGTATTTTAAGCTTAGTTCCCATCTTTTACACATGAGAAAGTTGTTAGGATAGAGGTTTGAGACAGACAGTAATGCAATATTCAGCTCAACACTGAATATTGAGATGAGGGATACTATGCAATATCCGGCTTTTTGTTTTTGCTTTAACCGTCATTGGCCTTGGCTTAAGTACAATGGATAATTGAGAATTTACTGTAATTACTTCCCAACAATTGCTGGAACTGTTGGGAAAAAAAGATATCTCAGATGTGTAATAAGATGTGCAAATATGTGAGAGTCTCAGCAGCTTGGACTTGGACTCTAAAGATTTGTTACTTGTGGCTGAGTTTCTTGCCTAACAGTGATGACTATGGGGTAACTATCAAGCTTGTTGCCAGATTACATTCACATGGCAGCACCTCCCAGGGTCAATGATTCCCAATCATCTACACTACTACTTCCAAAAAGACAAGTGATAGACAGCACACACTGACAGACAGAGTTAACATACAGATACAGACATCAAAGGAATCATAACAGAGAGACAGTGATATAATCAGACAGACAGTTAACAGATACACATACAAACAGAAAAACACACACACAAATACACAGAAGGAAAGATAACAGTAAGATATACAGAGGCAAAAACTTATAAACAGAGAGTCATATATATTTTTTTTTTTTTTTTTTTTTATGCGAGGAAGAAGGAACCAAAGGCCATGAGCCCGCAGTAACAGTTACCTCCAAGAGAAAAACAAAATACAATAGAGAGCCAAATTCAAGATCCGATCATTTTGAGATGCCTGGACACACTGCGTTTGAAAGACTGGAGATCATAGGCAGCAGGAAATACAGACAGAGGGAGACAGTTCTAGAGCTGACCTGTTGCATAAATGAAAGACTGGGAGTAACGGTTAACTCTTGCATTAGAGAGTTGGACGGAAAAGGGATGAGAGTTTGCTGCCAGACGGGTGCTACGCGCCCGTCGTAGAGGTGGAGGAATGCAAGCAGACAGTTCAGAGGAGCAGTGACCATTAAAGTAGCGATAGAAAAGAGATAAAGATGCAACAGTGCGGCGAAGAGACAGAGGTTGAAGGGAGTCAGTAAGAGGAGGAGAGTTAATGAGACGAAAAGCCTTTGACTCCACCCTATTGAGAAGAGCTGTATGTGGGGAGCCTCCCCACACATGAGAGTTGTACTCCACACAGGGGCGGATAAAACCCCTGTATAGAGTCAACAATTGTGCAGGGGTAAAGAAAGAGCGGAGTCGGCTTAGCACACCCAATCTCTTGGAAGCAGATTTTACAAGAGATGTAATATGATCTTTCCAAGATAAGTCCCGAGTAAATGAAACCCCAAGCATGTTCAAGGATGATGCAGGATTAATCTGAATATTATTAAACATTAGTGGGTATACCTGTGGAAGATTTTGTCGGGTTGATAGGTGTAAGAACTGAGTCTTAGAAGCATTAAAGACAACCATATTATTTTTACCCCAGTCAGAGATATGACCCAAGTCAGACATTAGGTGTGCCATAGCCTCATCCCTTGTTTCTTGAAGTAACTGTTGAGATGGGCGTTGCGGGAACCGAATGGAAAGGTGAAGGGTGGAGTCATCAGCGTATGAGTGGATAGGGTTAGATGTACAGCTTAGAAGATCATTGATGAATAAAAGGAAGAGAGTTGGTGATAGGACAGAGCCCTGAGGAACACCACTGTTGATAGATCTAGGAGAAGAACGATGGCCGTCTACGACAGCAGCTATAGAACGACCAGAAAGGAAGCTAGCGATGAAGGTACAGATAGAAGGATAGAAACCGTAGGAGGGCAGTTTGGAAATTAAAGATTTATGCCAGACTCGATCGAAAGCCTTTGAGATGTCAAGTGCAATGGCAAAGCTTTCGCCAAAGTCCCGAAAGGAGGATGACCAGGAGTCTGAAAGGTAGGTGAGAAGATCGCCAGTGGAGCGTCCCTGACGGAACCCATACTGACGATCAGAAAGAAGGTTGTGATAGGAAAGATACCTTAAAATTTTTTTATTAAGAATTGACTCGAAAACTTTTGAAATACAGGACGTTAAAGCAATTGGACGATAGTTGGAGGGTTGGGAGTGGTCACCCTTCTTTGGGACTGGCTGAATGAGAGCAAACTTCCAGCAAGAAGGAAAGGTACAAGTTGACAGACAAAGGCGAAATAGTTTGCCTAGGCAGGGTGTAAGCACAGAAGCACAGTTTTTGAGAACAACAGGAGGGACCCCATCAGGCCCATATGCCTTGTTAGTACTGAGGCCAGTAATGGCAGAAAATACATCAACTGAAGAAATTTTAATGTCAGCCATGAGGAAGTCAGAGGGGGAAGTGATGGAGGAACAGCACCGGAATCGTCTAAGGTGGAATTGGAGGAGAAAGTCTGTGCGAAGAGATCTGCTTTATCAGTAGAAGAAATAGCTACAGAACCATCAGAGTAGAAAAGAGGAGGGAAGGATGATGAGGTAAAGTTGTTAGAAAGATTTTGGCAAGGTGCCAGAAGGAGCGGGAAGAATTCGAGTTGGAGAGTTGAGAGCATTTAGTATGGATGAAATTATTTTTAGTAGAGCGAAGAACAGACTTAGCACGATTCCGGGCAGAAACGTAAAGATTATGTGATTCAGGGGTGGGTTGGCTCCGGTACCTTTTGTAGGCCTTCTCCTTGTTGCGGACAGCATTAGAACAAGCGTGATTAAACCAAGGCTTTCTTGCGTTAGTCAAAGGATATGAGAAAGGAATGTATGCTTCCATGCCCGAGAGAATAACCTCCGTAATGCGCAAGGCACACTCAGATGGCTCACGGCCATGGAAGCAATAATCATTCCAGGGAAAATCAAAGAAGTACTGCCTGAGGGCCTCCCAGTCCGCAGCTCCAAAATGCCAGAGATGACATTTCCCTGGAGGGTCCGCAGGCTGTACTGGAGCACTAGGACAGGTTAAGGTAATAAGGTTGTGATCGGAGGAGCCCAACGGAGAGAAAAGATTAACAGAGTAAGCAGAAGGATTAGTTGTGAGGAAGAGGTCAAGTATGTTGGAGCTCTCTCCAAGGCGGTCAGGGATACGGGTAGGGTGCTGTACAAGCTGCTCTAGGTCATTAAGGATAGAAAAGATGTAGGCTTGTTCACCAGGTGGATCCGTGAAAGGAGAGGAGAGCCAAAGGTGGTGGTGAACATTGAAATCTCCAAGAATGGAGATTTCAGAGAAAGGAGAAATGGACAGAATGTGTTCCATCGTAGAAGTAAGATAGTCGAAGAATTTTTGATAGTCAGTAGAATTAGGGGATAAGTAAACAGCACAGATATATTTAGTCAGAGAATGACAGGAAAGCCGAAGCCAGAGAGTGGAGAATTCAGAAGAATCAAGTTCAGGAACACGAGAGCAAGATAAGTCGTTGCGTATGTATACACAACAGCCACCTTTGGCTTTGAAATGAGTATAGAGAAAGTAGGAGGATACAGAAAAGGGTTTGCTGTCAGTTGCCTCAGACAGCTGAGTCTCCGTTAGAAAAAGAAGGTGAGGTTTAGAGGAGGAGAGGTGGTGCTCAACAGAGCGAAAGTTAGATGAAAGGCCGCGAATGTTGCAAAAATGAAGAAGAAGAGAGTCAGACAGTGGTTCCATGCACCTCGAGTCGTCACCGGGAGAGGGGCAGATGGCGGGGGCATTTATGGTCCCCCCCCTGGGGACTCCGAGGCTGGGTGAATTGACGCCATTTTGGTAAATTTTGAATAGGAAGTGTAGTGTGTACTGTGCATGTAGTTTGGTGAAGATAGATAGAGAAATTTGTACTGGAGAGCATGCTGGCCTACTCTCTGTGTAACTGAGACACTGAAAAAGTTCAGCAAAGGGGGATGGTCAGGAACTAGTCCTGAGGGCTGATGAAACGGGAGCTCCAGCACTCCCTGTCATCAGCTTTCCATCCACCTCGGGAGTACTGCCCTGCTCGACTGGTGCTACAGTCTACTCCACCAACAGGCAAAAGCACATACACAGAATAACTGCAGCCTAACAGACCCACACACAGATGGAAACATACAGAGACAAAGATAACTGACAAATAGGCATAGACAGTACAATAATATATGTACACACACACACACACACACACAGAAGCTAGATGCACGCACAAACAGAAAAATAATCTACAAATACACATATACACAGACAGAATGATAATACACAGACAGACACACATATACAAGCACAAAGCAAGTAGAAAGATATACACATATGCAGACAGAAAGATAATAAACAGAGAGCAACTACAGCATATTTTTTCTAACAGATGAAGATCCCTACCCACTTCCAGCTCAGTTGACGGCCCAATGAAGTCAGATTAGTAAGACCAATTCAATAGTATGGTAATTAAAGAGATTCTTTCCCACCTCCATACAGAAGCTTATCAAATTTCATGCAACCATGATTTAGTATTCACACTGCAGGAGCAACCCAATTCCCTCAAGTAAAAACCAACCTACTATAGTTCCTCCACCCAAACTTGGAGGAGATTTTTGTCCTTCTGCAGCTTATTTCCTGAACTTAATGGATAAAAAAGAAAATGTTGGTAGTACAGCTCTGCATCCTTTCCAAATACTTCTTCATAATTTGTATTATTTTCCAGGATTATTCTCTTGTTACAGCTCAGCGTTTAAGATGACGAGTGGTGACCATCATTCACTCACTTGATGTAATGCTGCCTATGTCTTCCTTAGCCTTTATTATGCTCTTTCTGTGCCTGCCCTCCTCTCTTCCTATTTCTCCCATCTTTCCTGTCACTTCTTATTGTTTTTCTTTCCTTTACAGGTGGCTTTACATTGAGTGACAAGCCAAATGGTGTCCTGTAAGCCAAGAAACTATTTACAATGCTGGGTGGTAACCATATAACCAAACCATACGCGCTCACTACGTGTCAGCAAGTGGGTTGGTGGAGGGTTAGTGCCCCTCTCCATAAAACAAATAACTCAAAGTCAAATGGCCATCCCTTACGGGATTGTGGCATCTGGCGATAGATAGATAGAACTCTATTCAGTCTGAATATATACTTTTCATTTTAATCTTGTTATTTCCTGATAGTTTTATTCAGCTTCTGAGAGAACTTTTGAACAAGAGGTTAGATATAATTTTCATTTACCCCTTCACTCAGGATTTCTCCCAACAACTGAATAAAAACATCTGAAGACTGCAAGCATATGGTAATAAAACACATCACCAAAGTGAAGGGTGCTCAAGTGTACAGCATAAAAAATATCTGAACAGGAAGGTCTCCCCTACCTGATGCCAACAAGTGGTAGGTGGTGGTAACCATCAACCATTCACTTGATGTAGTGGTGCCTGCTTCTTCCTTCACCTTTACCATTCTATTCCTGTGTCTGCCTTCCTCTCTTCCTACTTCTCCCTTTCCTTCCTGTCACTTTTTATTACTCTTCTATCTACATCAGGTGGCTCTACACTGTATGACAAGTTTAATAGTCTCCTGTAACCCAGTAAACCATTTGCAATGCTGAGTGGTAACCATATAACTAGATCACAGGGTGAAGTGGAGTCTACTATGGTGCACCTGTTAACTGGGTGGGGACACAAATGTGGCATCCTCCTAGGAACCAAACCTCAACATTTTTCCCTCCTGCACCTCACTGTGGTGAGGCACTGTCAGCCACAAGGGAACGTCAGTTCTTTGTATAGAACAGTCCCACTGGGGGAGCTGCTTGCCTGTGGTTGATGAGTCTGCTCAGCCAGACAAATTGGGGTCGGTCAACAACCACAACCTGATGCAAACTAAATTGTCCATGACTACAATTAATATCTAATTGGCAGAATTAAAGGATAAAGATTATATAAAATCTAGCCAGTATAGTTCCCCCTGCTTGCTGCCAGCTGAATTAATTTGCCATAATTTACCTGTGTATGGGTGATCTCTGTGCCTGGTGCCTGGCTCAGAGTGGGAGAGTTGAGAATCTTGTGCCTGATGCCATCACCTGGGGAGGCTGCATCTGTGCTAGTCCACCCTGCCATCTCAGCTGCCTCATTTTCTTTCTCTGCCATTTCCTGCAAATTATTATTATTATTATTATTTCTTTTTTATTAACAGACCAGAGGACAGAAAAACAAGTGAATAGAGAAAAAAAAAAATCCATACCCCAGATAACAGGTGTCATCCTTTCATTTTTTTTTTTTGTACGACTCTGGGCATAGGCTTCACAGCCTGCTGTCAAGGCCCAGTAGTCCTCCTACATACTATACACCTCACTACATGTCACCGCTTCAACGATAACACCAACCGTCCATATTGAATACATGCTAGGGCTGTCTCATACAGGACTGGTGTATTGGTATTAGCGGGGGTATTCTTACGACATGTCGGCAAAACTTCTGGTAGATCGGTAAAGTCTGATTTCATGAAATTCAGATCTTTAAACTGTTCCCTGCCCCAGTGGGGATTTGAACCTGGGTCCGGTAGGACTGCAGGCCACCTCTCTACCGACTGAGCCACTGCTTCCCCCCCAGGTTGAAGTTTGGAGGGAAACCACTCTGGGGAGTTCCAAAGAGATGCAGTTTGGGCAATAAAAGAATTCTGATAGGCAGAAGTTCTGCAATATGGCAGTGTGTCGTGAATGCTACCAGATACCCATGCAGCGCAGAGGAAGGCATGGAGAGGTGGTATGATGGTTGCACCTCGTTTCGTTTCGTTTTCGTTTCGTTTCATTTTTAAAGGCTCCAACATGCTTGCATGTGTCGGCCTTGGTCACCTAATGACGGCTCTCCACGCTGCACGATCCATTGCAGTCTCCCTGTTCAGTCCCTTAACCCTAAGGTCACACTTAATTACCTCGTCCCATGTCTTTCTCGGTCTACCCCTCATAACCCCACCCCCAATATTAACACTTCTCACATTCCTCACCCAATTATCATCCCCCATCCTCTCCACATGTCCAAACCACCTCAATCTACCTCTCCTCATCACAACACCAATACACTCCAGTCCCATCCTACCTCTCAACTCTTCCATTGTAAACCCAGCCCCTCCAGGCCTTGGACGCATGGATGCACTGCACATCCACCTAATCATTGTCATTTCTGTACGTCTGAACCAGCGAATGTCTTCCTCCTTCACTGCCCAGGTCTCACTGCCATACAGCATTACACTCCTAACACATGCTGCATACAAAGACCCCTTAGCACGCAGGGAGAGCCCTCTCAATGTCCGGAGAGGCAAGAGCTCCTTGAACTTCTTCCAACCACTTCTCACCCTAGCCACAGAGCTAGCTCCAGCCCCACCTCCAGCACACAACATGTCTCCCAAATAACAAAACTTTTCCACACACTCAAGAGATTCACCAGCAAGTTCAATCCTTTCACGTCTGACAATCTCCACCTGCTCACCCCAGCACGCCAGACACATAAAATCAGCATTATCTCGCAGTCTACCTCTGATACCACTACATCTCTTATGCACCCATTTATCACACACACCGCACAAGATGCAATTACTTCCCACGCCCTTGTGGCAAACTACACATGGCCACTCTCCCTCGTCTTTGACAGTACCGCCACCAACCCTAGATATCATCACTTTTGTTTTATCTGCATTTACCCTGAAACCCTTTTGCCCCATACCATCTCTCCACTTCCTAAACCTTTCCTCCGCCTCCCTTTCATTCCCTGCAGTCAACACCTACACTGAACATTTGCCATAAAAGTATCTGTAAAATAATGCAAATAAGGCAAGATTCCTTCTTACTTGTAGGGGAGGTAGTTCATTTGTAACAGCAGGTTTATTAGTAATTTTAACAGTTTTGTTCTGAATTTTGTCTAGTTGTTTTAGTGCAATGTCTCCACATCCATTCCATGAGGGTGAGCAATATTCCAGCTTATAGTGCACTTGACTCTTGTAAATTACAGCTAGCTGCTCATCAGTGAAGAAGTTACAGACTTTGTACAATAATCCAAGTTTCTTTGAAGTGGTTTTAGCAAGTGACCTAACATGAGATGTCCTACTTGAGGGTATTGCTAAGTGAAACCCTGAGAATTTCAATATTTTCAGAGATGGCAATATTAGTAGCACTGAAGGTAATATAGGAAACAGAGAATATCAGTCTATTAGAAAATTGTATTTATTTGTTTTTTCTAGCATTAATTGAGACAATGTTATTTTGTACCCATTCAGTGATTAGATAAGTCTTGATTTATGGAGACTGCTGTACTGGGTTGTGTGTTAGAGATATTAAACTTTGTGAATGGGTGTTTAAGTGTGAATGAACTGTGAAATGTTGGGTAATCTGCATATGAATCTATGGGATTATGAGCTGCAGATAAGAGATCATTAATATGAATTAGGAATACAGCTGGAGCAAGAACTCATCCTTGTGGCACACCGGCATTCACTGAGTGGAAATTAGAATATACATCACCTACTCTTATCTTTCTGTCAATGAGACATGAGGAAATCAGATGAACAAAAGGTGATAGGCAATTGCAAGGGAGTTTGGATAGCAGGGACTGGTCCCACACTATGCCAAAAGATTTAGAAATATCAGGAGCTATTGCATGAGTTTCTCCAGGCTGATCAATCCACTGATGGATGGTATGAGTCTGGAGACTGAGTATATCAATGGTGGATCTTTCCTGGCTAAAACCATACTGTCTATTACTATTTAAGCTGTTGGATTCAAGATGTTGAACTATGTGCTCATTAATTAAAATCTCAAATACTTTACCAAGAGAAGATGTGATAACTACTGGTCTGTAATCAAAGGGGTCAGATGAATTTCATTTCTTCAGAAATGGATGGATATTTGCTTCTTTCCAAGAATTAGGGAATGAAGTGAAAGTACGAATCCATATTCTGAACAATTTAGCTAGAACAGGAGCAAGTCCTGGGGAGCAGTTTTCAAAGTAACTGGAGGAATTTCATCTGGACACAGAGCTTTCTTGGTTGGTAAATTGTCTGGGATGGGTTTTACGTATCTAGTCTGTATTTTAAGTGGAGCAATCTTGGAAGAGTCAAGTTCTAATACAGTGACGTTCTGGCTGACTTCCTCTAAGGTAGAATTTCTGGTAAATATACTAGCAAGGATGTTTGCTGTACCACACAGGTCATTTGTAGTGTTACCATCTGAAGAATTTAGTGGGGTAATGGGTGATGACTTGTTAAAGTTATTACTGAAAGAACAGAAAGCTGACCAGAATATTCTTTTGTTATTAGGAATGTTTAATAGTTTGCACGACTGGTTGTCATGAAAGTTTGAATTAGTGAGATTCATTACTGCTTTTGCATGGTTTCTAGCAATTTTGAATTGACTGAACTATTCAGATGTTTTAATTTTAAGCACAAGTTATATGCTAAGGACTTTTGGATCACTGCTCTAGCACAATTGCTGTCAAACCATTTTGGAGAGTCCGATCTTTTAGTGAACTGTTGACGGGGTATGAACAATTCCATACCAGTTTGTATTGTCGTTAAGGAGATAACTCCAATTTTGACTGTCACTATCAATTTTATCCATATAGGAGTGACATTCTATTAACTTTTAGCATCTATTAACTTTTAGTACTGTTTCTAAAAATCTGTGGAGTTTTGTGTATCTGGTAACATCCTAGCACCTTCTGGTTTGGCAACTCTTGGTGCAATATTACAGTTCCTTATTCATGAACTTTCTTAAGCTTAACTTTTTCTGTGCTAGGATTTGTTATGCAAACAAAATTACATGGTATCAGCCTAATTAAAATACCTAAGTGACATCCTATGCACAAGATGGATTCACCAGAATAGTTTTTTTTATTCTTTGACTGCTCTGACTGCCAGGATTTCTCTCACGCAGCCTAAATCATCTAGTATATATTAGCCTGAATAAATTACCTACAAGTAACTTGAGCAATCAGTGTGCTATGATATGCACAGGGTTGCCTTTTTAGACCTTTATATTCACTCATACAGCTATCATGCACTTCTTAGCCAAACTAGAATGAACATTAAATTCATCATCATCATCATCAAATTCAAGAACATAAAAAAAACATTTATGATCCAGCAGATACTCAATTTAAGCAAGACCAATTTGCCTTATACACAGTTTGTGTGGTAAGATAAGCCCTGATCTGGGCCAGTAAATGGATGGGGAGGGGGGGGGGGAACTGGATTGGAAAATCCCTGAAGTCAGCCTATCTGCAACAACATTCGAGGGTCCTGTGCAGTGAAGTATACTAAGATGGCCACCAAACATAGCTGCCATGCATGCGCATCAGTGACCCCTTTGCCTGGCACAAACCCAAACTGCATCTCATCAGTATTCACTCTTTCCCTTATCATACCTTCCAGGACTCTCCATTAAGTTCATTATATGGTTCAAAAGTTTTATACATCTAACATTTCCTCTTTCCAGGGCATCACCCTTCCCCTTATACATATTTACAACCACATTCTTCAGCCAGTCATCTGCAACAACACACTCATATACAATCAGTTTTATCAACTCAGAAACTAAACCCAATCCCATACATCTTGAAGCATTCGACATTTCTGTAGTCAACTCAGACAAACCCATAGCCATCCCCAACTGCATCCTACCCCTGCTCACAACAGCAGCATCAATCAAAGACCATGGGACAAACACTGAATCCACTGACTCCCAACCTTCCCTGTTCAGTCAAACTCCTCATTCAACAACTGGTTGTAACTACCTATCAAAGCATTTTTAATACCGGTATCCTCACTGTCCACCACTACCTTTCATTCATTTTTCACACACTGCTCACCTATGATATTCCTGTTTGCTCTCTTCGTCTGATTTGCCACCTTAAATGCCACATTCTTTCTTTCGGCACTATTATTCATTATAAAGTTGCTCTGAAGTCAGAAATGATCTCTCTGTTACCTTGTTTTTTCTTGGCAGCACAATCTTGCAGGCTCCTGGCCTTTGGTTCCTTCTTTCTTTAAAGAAAAAAAAAAAAATGTGCTTTTAACACCCAACATCAGATGTCAGAAGAATGATAATTTAGAGTTGTTTCACTTAATTTGCATCCACTCACTTGATGAGGTGCTGCCTGCTTCTTCCTTTCCATTCATCACTCTATCACTGTATCTGCCCTCCTCTCTTCCTATTTCTCCCTCATCTACTTGTCACTTTTTATTACCCTCTCTTTCTACTTCAGGCAGCTCTACACTGAATGACAAGCCTAATGGTTTCCTTAACCCAGGAAACCATTCACCACACTGGGTGGTAACCATGTAACCAAATAATAGGGTGACGTGAAGTTAGCTATGGTGCTCCTGGTAACCAGATGGAATGATGCAAACGCAGCATTCATTCAGGAACCAAACCTCCCTACACTTTCCCCCACTACAAGGGAACATCAGTTCACTGCACAGGACAGCCCTGCATGGGTGGGTGCTTGCCTGTAGTTGAAGGATCTGCTTGGCCATACAGACTGATGTTAATCAATAACTACAACAACAGTAACAACAACACCTAGACTTTAACCCCTTGACTCTGTGGACATCCTTTTGAGTTTATTCGTACTATTTCCAGACACTTTCATTCACCTACGAAGAAAATTTTTAAAATGAAGAGTTTAGACTCTTCATTAATCCTCTTCTACACTAGAAATCGAAAAATAAAATAATCTGAAAGTAAGATATCTAAAATACAAAAGGGCACTGGAAGCAAAGGGGTATGAGATGCCTGTCAGTAATGAAGCTGTGTAGTCAACTTGTCATACCTCCTCCTCGCTGCGCTTGTACTCGTCAATCTCGTACTGATACTTGGGTGTGGTGATGCCCAGGATGTTGGCCAGACCCTCACCGATATAGTCACAAGCAGCCAGGGCAGATGACCCACTATACAGCATCCAATAGTACATCCATGGGCCCCACCGCAGGGATTTCTGGAATACACAACATTAATATTATTACTTTTAGCTCCCAAATTTAATTTTCATTTTACAATATTCTTCCAACTTAAAAACGATATACAGGTATACCCTGATATACAACACCCCTAGATGCGATACCCCGGCTTGGCGATGGGGGTACAAATACCACCATACCCCACCTAACAATGGCCAAATCCCAAATTAATGTTGGGTTTTTATTGTTTTTACCGATCTGATATTTTAGACTAAATTTGTGTTTAGGTTGATTTATAAACTGTTTTTAGACTTTGATTAACCCTTTTGTTACCGGACGACGCAGACTGCATCCAACTGTGGGCAAGTACTCAGGATGTGGGCTGGCTCGGCCTTGGCCAAGTGCTGGGAGAAACCCCCTTGTTTCTGCTCATGGTACTTCTTAAACATTTTATCCTCACACCCTTGGTTTTGCTTCTATCTCCATGATTTTTTTTTCCTTGTCATCTTGAATAGTTGTGCTTGCTTATGGTACTGATAAAAACGTTTGGTGAATATAAATTGTGCGTTAATTTACAATGTTTTTTCTTTCCTTTGTGTTTTCTCATAAAAATATATGCTTTATGGTAGCTGTTACTGAGAAAGAGTTTTAGGAAATTTCATTAGCTATATTTTGGTATATAAACATTTACTGTAAGACAATTCAGGTCGGTCTGATGTACCGCAAAAGGAAATTATCTTACGATCGCACTGCAGTGCGGGAGCGGCGTTTTGCTAAATTATTTTTCCCCTGCCATTATTTATGCCTCTATCTGCCTGACTTTTTATTCACATAATCTCAAATAGTTGTACTTGCTTATGGTACTGATAAAAACATTCAGCGAATATAAATTGTGCTAATTTACGATGTTTTTCTCTCCGTCTTGTTTCCTCAGAGAAATACAGTATATGTTTTATGGTAATTGTAACTGAGAAAGAGTTTTAGGAAACTTCATTAGCTATATTTTGGTATATAAACATTTACTGTACGACAATTTGGGTCAGTTTTACGTACTGCAAAAGGAAATTTTCTTATAGCCAAAGTTGTTGCTAAATTATTTTTTCCTCTGCCTTTATTTATGCCTCTATCTGCTAAATTATTTTTTCCCTCTGCTTTTATTTATGCCTCTATCTACCTGATTATTTTATTCATGTGATCCTGAATAGTTGTACTTGCTTATGGTGTTAATAAAAATGTTTGGTGAATATAAATTATGCACTGATTTATGATGTTTTTTCTTTCTGACAAGGGGCAATTTTGTTGGACGCAGTTCGGGTTGTCCAGTAACAAGCAGGTGAGATTAGGTTTGACACAGCCTGCGTCATCCAGTAACGAGCGGGTGACTTTTGCACCGCTACCCTAAGTATCGAAAGGGTTAATGTGTTTTAGCCATAGGTGGGGTGAACAGTGTCATTTTGGGGTACAGTTTACTAAGCTTGATTTTTTACCAGACTTACAGTTGACAATTTTCAGATTTTATTTGTTGGTTTTAGTGAGTTATTTACAGGTGTTAGGTTTAAGTTAGCTTCTTTTAGAGCTGTTAGGCCATTTAGATTGGCTTTAACCCATGGATAGCACAATTACCTTTTTTATCCCATCCCATGGGAAGTTGTTTTTTTTTTTTTTTTAACTTGAAGATATACATCCAGGATGTCATCTGGTGAAAAAAAAGATTAATGTCTCTCTCTCTCCATCTTTGCATCAGGCCATGAGTAAGTTTACGTAGAGGAGTAGTGAAAAAATGAAAAGAAGAAAAAATTGTTTTTGTTTATTATAAACTTGAAGATAAACATCCAGGGCATCATCTGACGAAAAGAAAAAAATCTCTCTCTCTCTGTCTTTGTGTAGCACCATGCATAAGTTTGTGTTGGGGTGGAGTAGTTAGCGGTGATGCACAGCCAGCACACCCTGAGCTGTGGCTCGCAATCCAAGGATTAAACTTGTTTTTGGAGTCATTTGGATGGGTTTAGGACTTGGCTGGGGGGGAACCCAAGGTTAAAAAATGCATCGCTATACTTTACATGTTAAATCTACCCCAAGATACGATACCGCCGCCTAACAATGGGTTTTTACTTAACCAATTGCATCGTTATACTGGGGTATACTTATACATAAGTTTACGAGACTTTTTTGCTACCGGTATTAATCCAATGAATCTGGGAAACAATTTCTAGTTTATCCTTGCTGCTACCTGATGCTTTTTCTTCAACTTAGGAATGGCCTATTACATTCTGTGAGGTTTACTAAGGTTGTATCTTGCCCTTCCAGTCTGATAAGGCATTCATAAGCTTCACAGAAACATCAGCAGACAGCAACAACTAAATGAAAAAGACATCCCAGGCACAAACCTCTCATGGCTGGAACAGCTCTTAGTACAGTAAAAGTCCTCTCATTCAGCATCTTCAGGACCAAGTAGGTGCCGAAAGAGCACAGAAAGACCGGGAAAACTTGCCAAAAGTTTCTAGCAATCATGATCGGTCACCTCAATGCAATCACAGTGTCTAGCAAGTATTATTGGTTAACCCTAAGTACTGAATCAGCCCTCTGTTTCTTAACCCCTAGGATACGCAATTTCATCAACTGAACTTCCCTGAAAATCTGTACAGTATATGGATCCAATTTTTCAACTCTTACAGAAATACAAAATTTTATGCACAAGGTTTAGAGCCTGAATTTACGCACCTTATGCTGCAAACCAGAGCATTTTAGACCAACTAGTTCATGAGCTAAAGTTGAAGAGGTAAAGCTTTGGAACAAATACTAGAGAGCGCATGTTTATTTACGGTGTAATGTCATGAGGAAAGCATTATTGCCCATTTTTGAGATATTCTTAGTAAACAGAACTTTGCTTCATCATGCTGAATTATTTATGATATTGTTAACACAGAAACACATCGTAAGATCATGTTTGATCAATATAATATATAGTCCACCAGTAGGGACCTCATTTTCGGATAGATTAGGTTTCACTGGGTTTATACTTCATTCGTTCATTGCCAGACGCCATGTATCCCAAACAGGGTGGCCAAGGGCTTAGAGTTAATTGTTTTACAGGGAGGGGCACTAATCCTCCACCAACACCACTTGACACGTAGGGAGAACGTTATGCCAACAGCATCTGGTGTTCCCAGGCAGTCACCCATCCAAGTACTAACCAGACCCAACGTTGCTTAACTTCGCTGATCGGACGGGAAGATAATCTGTGTAATTCTCATTTATACTCCAGATTGATGTGTTATGGTTTGGGGTCATTCCATCGTGAGAAACGTTACATTCAAAGACAAGGTACTGATCTACTCTCACTCGTATTTTCTTATGTAGGCAATATAAATAAATGCCATTTACAAGATACACTACCAACACCTCACACTACAATATGCCATAATCAGATTATTCATATGTTTTTATTCTGATTTTATATAGATTTTTAAAGGTGACGTGAGAAACATTAACGTGATGCTACCCCACCTTTTACTGTACATGAGTATTTTCAATAACTCTGTGATTTTACAGATTCAGTCAAGAAGTGCTTTATATCAGTAACATGTCAATTTATGAGGATCATAACCATACCCAGCAAATTCTGTGTCTCCTAAGAATTTTGCTACTGTTAAGGAAAATGTGACCGTGAGACATGTTACAGGAAAAGTGAGAAACGTTACTTGTGCGAATTTTGTTTTTCATATAATGACAAAATCATCTCTTATGAAAGTTACAGTATTTGTAAGTATCACAAAACAATGTAAATCAAGTATTACAAGCCATAAAAGTAGGCAACAATGAGTGGGAGTTGGGTTCCCATGATGCTCCCCCCCCCAGTGAGGGGCTAATACTCTGCAAAGAAGGGGACCTAGGTAACCCAATGACACATTATGCCATAATAGTAAAACTTTGAACATGATGCGGCACCAGTTAAAATTAACTAATAAGCATGAACATTTGCATACACCATTTTTTAATCAATAGGAATGAAGTCCCACAACAGCTGAAGCAAATTTTCCAGTTGAAAATTAAGGACCACCATAAAGACTCTGTGAGAATGATATATTGTAATGAATATACAAAGGTGGCCATTGGAAGATCGATACTGATGTACGTTTTGTGTACTGACATGGAGACCTGTATATAAGATCGTATAAAGGTTATACCCCTTGTACAAGGGATGGGGGTTAGTAAAGTGTTATCTGAAACAATGCATTACCTGATGGGGCCTTGGCTGAATAATGACAGATAAATGAGATATTACTGTATTTCATTTAAGTCAAAAATTTATAATGACACTGAAATGCCCGCCTCCCCGAGACACCCAGGGAAGGGTGTCGCAACTCCCACCCCAGGAAGGACACAAGGCACCACACCCACCCCAGGAAGAAACCACGGAGGAGCATATGAAGAGAGCGCCGGGCCCGAGTGAGACGGGCCTAGGTGGCCCACAGACCTATGCCTCTATTCCACTCAACATGGCCGCCAGCAGGAGAGCAGTCCTAGGCAACTACATCGCAGCTGGGCCAGTCCTCATCAGGATTGGGGTGGGACTTGTCTACAGACAGTCCCAAGCAGCACGGCTGTGACAGCCACTGCATGCACCAGGGAACGGACGGTCACTGTACGCCCTTCAGCTGTTGCCCCCTGCAGCCCTGCGGTGATGGCCACTGTACGTCAGCTGCAGCCACCCCTGGAACCAGCCCCGCTGTGACAGCCACTATACGCACTGGTGAAGGGACGGCCACTGTACTCCCTTCGTCTGCCTCCTCCTTAGGGAACAGCACCACAGTGACGGCCACTGTACGCACCGGGGAAGGGATGGCCACTGTACGCCATTCAGCTGTTGTTTTTAAGGTCCATGGAACCGCGGTGTCGGCCACTGTATGCACTGGGGAAGGGACGGCCATTGTATGCACTGGGGAAGGGACGGCCATTGTATGCACTGGAGAGGGGACGGCCACCACATGCACCTGGGAAGGGACGGCCACAGTACACCCTTCGTCCACGGCCCTTGAGACTATCCCTTCGGAGGAAGTCCCTGGCTCGGCCCACTACCCATCCGGAGACCGAGTGGGACGTCTCTCTCCCTCTCCTCATGAGTGCAGTCTTCCAGAGGAGTTGCAGCTTGAGAAGTTGTGGCGAGGGCCTCTTTGGATCTGGGGATCCACACCCTACAGGCTGCCCCTGGACGACGCCTGACGCTGACAGATGCCACGAAGAAGGGATGCCACAGGCAGCTCCTGACAGCGGTCCAACCCAGTGGAGACTGCAGCCCCCAGCCCTCTAAGGACACCCCCAGGACCCCGGGTCGGGATCTCCCGAGCCCCACTTCCAGACAACCCTTCACCAGGTGCCAACACAGACAGGCGCACCTGTTGGCCCTGTTTGGTCCCAGTCCCGAGGGCCAAACAACAGGTTGTGGCCCCACCAGGAAAAAGCCTCCCTGTATGCCGACCCGCAGCCTCACCCGGACGACCTCGCCCCTGGCATAGTTCCGTGCCTCCTGAAGGAGGGCACGCCCGACGACCTGCCTCCCACGCCCAGGCGCCACCTGTAACCTGCCCAGGCCCAGCAGTCCAGGGAGAATTGGACAGTGTGTTTCCCTGTGCCTAGTGTATGTGTATGGTGAAACCTGACAGTGCCCCTAGTTACCCGGCCATATAATACCGTGTGCTCCGGGGCCTTACAGTGTCTATACCTATCTGGCCGTATACTGTTGTGTATATCCAGGCCTGACAATGTCCATATCCATCGGGTCGTATAGTGTCGTGTATACCCAGGCCTAACTGTGTAGCTACCTGGCCACATACTTTTGTGCATATCCAGGCCCGACAGTGTCCAGATCCATCAGGCCATATAACACTGGTGAACCGGAGCCTGACAGTGTCCATACCCACCTGGCCATATTTTATTATAATATCGAGTATAGTACTGTGTATAACTAGGCCTGACAGTGTCCATATCTATCTGGCCGTATATTATTGCATCTATCGAGGCCTGACACTGTCCATCCCTACGTACCTATATATTATTGTGTATATCCAAAGCCTGACTCTGTCTATGTAATACTGTGTACAATATTTACTTGCTGTGTATTGTTAGGGATATGAATTGAGGCAATATATGTATAAGGTTGGTCTGCTGAGTTTTTATGCCCTGCTCCTCTTGTAGTGCGTTCTAGTTCCGGTCTCAAAAGAGAACCCCGCTCAGTGGCTAGTGTTTTTAGGACGAGAAGTTGACCTAAAAACACCCAGCATAACAGACATATTTCATACTTGTTGTTGGACTAAGAATTCCACACACAAATTCATGTCTACAGTTCACCTTTGAAACAATTTTCACTTAACAAAGTATATTAGTTTTTGAAACACATCTACTGTGTTAAGTAAGGAATCACTATATTAACCCATTCCATCCAATAATGTATTTTCTACTTTATTCTTGCATTCTCCAGATTATTTCATTTAGCTTGAAAGAGACTCTCCAAACTGGAGACGTTGGATAAAGCCCTTTCATTATTACTGGTCCATTCTAAATTTAATAAAATCATCAACATGTCAAGTGGGGTTGGTGGAGGATTAGTGCCCCCTCCCTGTAAAACAATTAACTCTAAGCCCTTGGCCACCCTGTTTGGGATACATGGTGTCTGGCAATGAATGAAAAAATGAATCAGGAGAGAGCAAATATGGAGTCAAGGAGTTAAAATATATGAAATTAACATATACTACACATGACTCCCATAAGCAGGCAGAAACTATTATAGTGTAGCTACCACACCAAATCTTAAAAAATCAGGTTAGTTCAGAAGCACATTACAGATACACCTCAATATACGATACCCCTAGATGCAATACCCCAGCTTAGCGATGGGGGTAGAAATACCACCATACCCCACCTAACGATGGTCAAACCCCAATTTAATGTCTATCTATCTATCTATCTATCTATTGCCAGACGCCTCAATCCCGTTTGGGGTGGCCACAAACAAATCGCCTCCAAGTTGCCCTGTCCCCCGCCATTTCACTGCCCTGCTCCCAACTCACACCCCCCTCTCTCATATACCTCTCCACCCCATCCCTCCATCTCATCCTCGGCCTCCCCCTCCTTCTTCCCCCCTCCACCTCACTCACATACACTCTCTTCGTCAGTCTTTCACCCTCCATCCTCTCCACATGGCCAAACCACCTCTGTGTGTTCCTCATAACGCTTCCTATCACATCCACATCCACACCACAACGCTCCTTTATATCCTCTTTCGTCAGCCTGTTTCTCCACGTGACTCCACAGGCTCCTCTTAAATAACTCATTTCCACTGCTCTCACTCTTGACTTGTGCCCTTCCAACAATGTCCAAGCTTCACTTCCGTACGTTAGAGTTGGTATCACAATACTGTCATGTAGTAACTTTTTCACTTCCATGCTCACTTCCCTGTTTCTTATCACTGCTTTCAAGGAACCAGCAACCTTTCTTCCCTGCTGTACCCTTTCAAGCACTTCACCCTCCAAACCTCCATCCTTACTCATCACACTACCCAAATACTTAAACGTACTCACATTTTCCAATTCCTCACCATCCAACCTCGCTGTACATTCACTAACTTCACCTCTCTCAAAGACCATCACTTTACTCTTCCCTACATTCACCTTTAGGTTCCGTTTCTTACACACTCTCTCAAACTCATCCACCAAGCCTTGCAGCTCCCCTTCGTCTTCACTCAACAACACAGTATCATCTGCAAACAACAGTACAGGGAGTTTCCAAACACTAACCTCTCTCACCAGGGCCACTCCAACATCCACTACCCTACCTTGTACCTCTTTTATTACCCCATCCATGTACAGATTGAACAACCATGGAGACATGACACATCCCTGTTTCAAACCAACTTCCAAAGAGAAAAATTCACTTAGTTCACCATCCACACGCATTGCAGCCTTCGCACCATCGTACATACTCTTCACAGCATTCAACAACTTCCCATCTACTCCATATAGTCTTAACACTTTCCACAATCCTTGTCTATCCACCCTGTCATATGCTTTCTCCAAATCCATGAAAGCTGCATACAACTTCTTTCCCTTCTCTCGAAACTTTTCCACTAAAGATCTAAGAATGAATATCTGATCTACACAACCTCTTCCCTTCCTAAAGCCTCCCTGTTCTTCTCCAACTAATTTCTCTGTTCTTTCTCTAACTCTGTCTATAAGTATCCTACCATACACTTTTCCTATTATACTAAGAAGACAAATGTCCCTATGATTACCAAACACTTCTTTTTCTCCTTTTCCTTTGTACAAGGGAATAATTATACCTGACTTCCAATCCTCCGGGACTCTACCTTCCTCCCAGGCCAATCTGCACATCTTCCACATCCATTCTACTACTATCTCTCCCCCATGCTTCAGCATTTCACCACACACTCCATCAATTCCTGGGGCTTTCCCCAATTTAACTTTCTTCATTGTTTCCACAACTTCTATCCTACTGATTTCTTCCTGTCTTCTCACCTCCCTCCTTCTCCCAGCCATTCCCCAGCCACTTATACTCACATTACTTCCATCCTCTACGTTCAACAATTCCTTAAAGTGTTCTCTCCATCTGCTCACTTTTTCTCCCTTCTCCACTAGTAATCTACCATTTTTATCTTTCACCCCCCTGCTAACTTCACTTCCACCCTGTCTTACTCTTTTCACTTCTCTCAGAACATTTTCTTACAGTCCCTCCACTTTACACTCAAATTCCTTCCAAATTCCTCATCCACTCTCTTCTTACTCTCTCTTACTAATCTTTTCACCTCTCTCTTTCTTTCCACATATAACTCTCTCTTCCGCCTCTCAACTTCTTCCACGCCCCTATTTCTCATCCATTCATTGTATGCTTTCTTCTTTTGTGCCACAGCCTGTTTCACCTCTTCAGTCCACCACGCTGTTCCTTGCACCCCCCTCCGTCTTCTCTTCCTTCCACACACCACATCACATGCTGCACATATTTCTTCTGTAAATATCTTACACACACCTTCCACGTCTCCCATCTGCTCCAATTCATATTTGCCCAATCATTCCTCCACTTCTCTCTTATACTCTGCCTTTTTCTCATCCTCTTGTAACCTCTCCACTCTCCTTGCAACTACTCCTTCCTCTCGTCTTTCCCTTCTTCTATTCCTCCATCTTACTTGCATCCTAATTCTGGCCACCACCAAGTAGTGGTCAGAAAGTCCACTCCCCCAACCTCTATACACTCTTGCACCCTTTGGACATCTTCGCATCCTTTCATCCACACACACATAATCAATCATTGCCTTCCTTTCATTCAGTTCACCACCCACCCTTCTCATCACTCGCCATGTATACCTGTGGATCATTTTATGCCTGAAGAGGGTATTGGCTATCACCAACCCCCTCCCAGCACAAATGTCCACTAACGCACTCCCATTCTCATCTATCTCAGCAGGCACACCCCACTCACCAACTATTCCATCCACCTTCACATTACCAACTTTACCATTCATATCACCAATCAAAAACACTCTCTCATTCCTTCCAAACTTTTCCATGCACACTTCCACATTTGTCCAGAACTCTTCTTTCACTCTTCTAGCACGATCTTGCGTTGGCGCATACACACACACAATCGCCCACATTTGTATTCCAACTTTCAACTTTACCCACACAATCCTTGACCCAACTGATCCATACTGTCTTATGCTCTTCTCCCATCTTTTACTCACAACTATACATACTCCTTCCGATTTAATGATGGGTTTTTATTTTTTTAACGGATTTTGATGATATTTTGGACTAAAATTTTGTCTTTCGGATAATTTATAAACTGTTAGATTAATGTGTCTTAGCCATAGGTGGGGTAAAGAGTGTCATTTTGGGGTACAGTTTCCTAAGCTTGATTTTTTCCAGACTCATATTTCACGATTTTCAGATTTTATTTGTTGGTTATAGTGAGTTATTTACAGGTGTTAGGCTTAGGTTAGCCTCTTTTATGGCTGTTAGGCCATTTAGATTGGCTTTAAACTTGTTTTGGGCTCATTTGGGTAGGTTTAGGACTTGGTTGGGAGTGTACCCAAGGCTCAAAAACACATCCCTATACTTTACGTGTTAAATCTACCCGGAGATACGATACCCCGCCTAAAGATGGGTTTTTACTTAACCAATTGCATTGTTAAACTGGGATATACCTGTACCTCTGTTAAGATTTCATGAAGCTACTAGTCCTCACTACATACAAAGTGAACCCTAAATAAATAACAGATGAATATATAAATCCTGTTATATTAAGAATGCTGATGGAGTCCAGTAACATAAACCCTGGAAAGCATCAGCATCTGTGAAAAAAAAAACACACACACAAAATTAACCACACTGCACCATACAGAAGTCAATACAGAACACTACTAACAAGCAGTTTTGACATGTGGATAGAATGAAGAATAAGAGGTTGACTGGGAGAATGAGCATGAGAAAGACGGAGGGGAGAGGGGGAGGGGGAGACAGAGGATGAGGACATGTGGTGGTGAGTTATATAAATACGCGTGGTTTGAGCTGGAGGAGGATTACCTAATGGTGGAGGGCAAGGTGAAATGAAGGTAATTTGTTCATGACCATTCCTCCTGGATTAGGAGATTTGCCTATAAAGAGATGGGCAGACAGTTTTGCTCTGCTGAACCAAACAGATAACAACAGAGGATGGTGGTTGATTCAGCCTCGAAATACAGTCAACTATCTATGTTAGAAATACAACATAATACTTACAGGCTCAATTAAACTCAAGTTGTCTGGTTTCTTCTGCTCCTCTTCCTCCTCATCTGTGCTGTACTCCTCTAGAGTCCCATCAGAAAAATGAAGAACTCGCCGTGGCTTCTTCATTCTTTTGCATTTGCCCTCCTCTACTTCAGACTCCACTTCTGGTTTAACACTATCATCCTGAAAATGGTCAAACACATAAGCAATAGGTACTGTACAACAACTCCCAATATTACATGCTTATATAGCTAAGGAACTCTTAATTACAAAAACAAACACTGCACAATTCACCACACTCTACAGCAAAGCTTAAGCTCAGGTTCTTTTCACTTTTCCAATAATGCTAAGTTTTTACAACAGTACTGGGATCAGATTAAAACACAATCGATTGCAAATCATAATCATGATCTCTTTTCCTACCTAGGAAAGATAAGAAAAATAAACAAGAGTGAATTATTTCCACTGATCTTGATTACAAGAGGAAAATTGTCATAGATTTACATATTTGTTTTATATGAAGGAAGGAAAGTGGGTACAGAATCTTCATGTGTCTCTAGTTCTTCAAGCAAAAATGAATCCAAGTTATAACTGGGAACTGATCCCCAACATGTTCAAGAACCTCAACCATGATATGAACCTGATGTCTATTGTAAGTTTTTATGGCAAATATGGTCTTATTATCAAACTCGTGTCATATTAACTTGACCTAAAATTGTAATCTCTCCATCTTGTGTACTGAGCCGTAATAACAGTAAATTTACAGTAGAATATGATGCTATTAAAAAAATGCACAGCTATGACACTGCCTTTTTCAACCACTCTCCTATGTGAATCAAACTGCAATAAGACAAAAATCTGGGCCAATTTAAAAAAAAAAAAAAAAAAAAAAAAAAAAACAACAACAATAGCAATCTGGGTTCACTATAAGTCTTTGTTGTAAGTTTTTTCTTTTATCATGATGTCTATAATAAAAGAGAAACTGCTTACTGATGTCACTGCATACCATCAAGTTGATTTGTCAATTTCCCCCAGTTTACAATTCCAACTGCACAATAAGAGTTGTGATACACTGAAATGCATCCCTGACTTATAATGAGGGTCACCGATATTTCAAAGACTTTGTCAAAAGATCCTCATGTGTTGTCACAAAGCATCACTTTACTACTGTACATCTAATTGTATGTATTCCTGTTAGCTTTTGTTTTTCTTTTTTCTTTTTATAAAGAAAAAAAAAGCAGTGCAAGTATAAGTGGTTGGGGAATGGCTGGGAGAAGTAGGAGGAGTGAGAGGTGAGGAAAGGATTAGTAGGATGGATGTGTGTGACACACTGAAGAATTTTAAGCGGAGAAAGCACCAGATGGCAATTGTGATGAAATACTGAAATACAGGAAAGAAAGTAAGTAAATACATTACGTAAATATGGAAGATGTACAAACTGGCCTGGAAAGAAGGTACAGTTCCAGAGGATGGGAAGTCAAGTGTAACAGCTTTACCATACGAAGGGAAAAAGAGGAAAGAAACATGTAGCTATCAGTGATATCTGAATCCAGTGTACCATGAAAGATTTATGATAGGACACTAAGTCAAAAAGAAAACCATGGTATTAGTTTTAGAGAAAGATGGCGGATTTAGGAAAGGGAGAGAGTGTGCAGATCATAATATAATCATTCTAAAATGTTTTGTGGAAAAGTGTTTTGAAAGATAAGAAGTTATATGCTGTTTTCATAAACCTGGAGAAGTATATGGCAGTACAGATAGACAAGGAATATGGAAGGTGCTAGGTTGATGGAAAGTTACTGAATGCTGCCAAGAGTATGTACGAGAGCACACACGTGTGGCACTGCATGTCAAGAGTGAACAAACCAAGTTCTTTTATTTGAATGTTGCATTGAAACAGGGATGTGTCATGCATTCATGACTGTTCAGTGTGTACTGTACAGGCACATAAACTAATTTCTTGTTACACCCTCTGTGTGTCAACCCCTTACCTACCTACTGTCCTCCAGGACCTGTTCCTGCACTGACAAATTTTCCCCAAAGGACCTACTTTCCTCATGAACCTGTTTTCCCCCTTGGACATATCAGACCCCATGTACATATTTTTGCTCATAGGTCATATTTTTCATTTTGACCTATTGTCTCCATGACCTATTTCCATTGCAGTGATGCACTTTTCCCCTTGGACTCATCTCCACTCACAGATTTATGAGAGTACCATATTTCCCCGTGGATCTATTTTTGCTCACTGGACCTTTGTTCCTGCTTGGGCTTCATGTTCCCCGTGGAGCTTGTTTTCCCTCATTGATCTATTCTTAACATGGATCTATTATTCCATTACCCATAAACCAAACCACCCACACACTCAACCCAGCCACCCACCCCATCTGCCAACCCACTCAGCCATCAACCTACCCTTACTGTCTGCCCAATCACCCCATCCCATTTCCCCACTCAACCACCCACTTACCCACTCATCCCATCTGCCCACCTGCCCACTCAACCCCACCTGCATACCCATATCCCACACCAAGCCCTCTTCCTCCCATCATCTCTAGACATCACCTTCTGCTCCCCAAACCTCACTCCCACCACATCATGGAGAGTGGTCAAAACCCTAGGTTCTGATCACCTCCCAATCATCATCACTACCAAAACCAGAATCACCCCAGCTGGCCACAAACACACATACACTAATTATAAGAGAGCCAGCTGGGAGGCCTTTGTAACTGAAACAGAACAACATTTCGAAACACTAAACAGTACACCCATCACAAACATCAACACTGCTGTGCACACTTTCAATACAATCATACAAAATGCAGACAAAAGACACATCCCTAGAGGCAACAGAAAGAGACACAACCCCAACGTCACACCAGAAATTCAAGGCCTCATCAGACAACGGGACACACTGCGACACTCCCCAACACCCCATACACAAGACACCATACAACAAATACAAGAACTCAACACTCAGATAAACAGTAAAATATCAGAACAGCAAACACTAAACTGGAAAAATTACCTCCAAACACCTGACCACAAAACAAACATCAGCAAACTCTACAAAACACTAAACAGCATCACACTTACCAAGAGCAACATCACACAATCACACGCTGCCATCACAACAACAGACACCATACCCTCAAACAAACAACAAGCAAACACTCTCATCAATCACTTTTCACAAGTCAGCCATCTGACCCCCCCATCCGGAAGACCGACGTATCATCAGACGTAAGAGACAGTTCCCCACAGACCCAGACTACGCACCTTTCACTTACAACCAGACGAAGCACATCATTAACAACCTCAAGCACTCATCTGCCTGTGGACCAGACAACATAAGCAACATTCACCCTAAACACCTAGGACCACAAGGAATACAAGCACTCACCAACATATCAAACTACACCAACATATCAAACTACAGCTACTCACACAACATAATACCCAACATCTGGAAGCATGGCAATATCATCACTATCCCTAAACCCAACGAAGACCCCACGTTACCCTCCTCACATCGCCCCATCACACTCCTCTGCACCCCCTCTAAAGTCATTGAACGACTGATACTACAACTAGTCATACCTCACATTCCCCTAGCCCAGTCACAACATGGCTTTATTCCACTACACTCCACAAACACCCTTCTTATAGACCTTACACAGAGAGTTTTCGATGGCATGAATTCAGCTAGGCCACCACACAGAACACTCCTAGTCACACTAGACATTAGCAAAGCTTTTGATGCCATCCGCTGCCACAACCTCACAAACAAAATACTCAACACAAACATGCACAATAACACAAAAAGATGGCTGGCAAACTACTTAGCAGGCAGATGTGCACACGTAACATTTGCCGGTCAGTCTTCTAACATCAGAAACTTCACAAACGGCGTCCCCCAAGGATCTGTTTTGTCCCCTACACTCTTTAATCTATACATACACGACGTACCCACACACCAAAGATACACATAGCTTCCTATGCAGATGATATAACACTTACATGTACATACCAAAACGAAAACACAGCTGCATACATCCTCCAACCTTACCTCAACACACTACACGAATGGTTCACCACAAACAGCCTCAAAATAGCCCCAGCCAAATCAACAGTGACTCTTCTCACAAACTGGACAGCAGAACACAGTCACATCCCACACCTCACCATAAACAACACTCCCCTACCACACACACACACACACACCCAAAATGCTTGGTGTAACATACAATACATCAATGTCATTTAAACAACACATCACAAACATTAAAAATAAAATAACACCAAGACTCAATGCTTTGAGGTCACTTGCCCATACAACATTCGGACACAACAAAGAAACCACCACCACAGTATACAAACTATACATACGTTCAGTGATGAATTATGCAAGCCCTGCTTGGGCTTCTAACCTGACCAAAACACACTACAACACTCTACAGACCATACAGAACAAGGCCCTAAAAATAATCACAGGCTGCACAGCTACTACACTCACAGCCCACCTACATCAAGAAACCAAAGTCCTCAAAGTCAAGGATCACCTAGACATGAGAGGCACCCAGTTTCTTGCTGCAGCCTCCAAAAACCCACAACATCCACTACGGTACATGGCAGCACATCCACCCTCACCAAGGAACATCAAAACAACACCCAGCACACGATACCATACACAAATAATGTCATCTCTCCCCCCTCTCCCACCTCAGACCAGCTTCCAGAAGCATATCCACACTCAGATCACTCGCCGCTCCATACAGTCACTTAAAGACAACACACAGCTGCATGCGTGGCCTCCTGACATCCACCCTTCTGAATCCTATCTTCCTCATGAAGACAGGGTCCACCTGGCCAGGCTGAGATGTGGGAACCATCCAGCCCTCTTAAGCTACCAGAAGAGGCTGGATGACTCTGTCGCTGATGCCTGTCCAGGATGCAACACAGCACCCCATACTATTAAGCACATTATGGAAGACTGCATTGCACACAATCACCTACGCCAACAACACAACATACACTCTTTGAGAGCTCTGTGGGAAAGCCCAGTCTTGGCCATGGCCTTCCTAAGGGACTCGGGGCTGTTTGGTCAGACTGCCTAGGGAACAGCTACTACTACTACTACCCCACCTGCCTGCCCACCCATCCTGCATACCTGTCCACTCACCTCTCTTCAATCCCCACTCAAACAACCCTGCACACCCACCACCCACCAAACTACCCATTTGGCTACCTACCTCCACCAGCAGGATGACTTGCAAATTTATACACACACACACACACACACACACACACACACACACACACACACACACACACACACACACAGGGCATAGATGTTTTTATGATATACAGTATACGGTTCTTTGAAAGCAGTGATAAGAAACAGGGAAGTGAGCATGGAAGTGAAAAAGTTACTACATGACAGTACAGTATTGTGATACCAACTCTAACGTACGGAAGTGAAGCTTGGACGTTGTTGGAAGGACACAAGTCAAGAGTGAGAGCAGTGGAAATGAGTTATTTAAGAGGAGCCTGTGGAGTCACATGGAGAGACAGGCTGATGAATGAGGATATAAAGGAGCGTTGTGGTGTTGATGTGGATGTGATAGGAAGCGTTATGAGGAACACACTGAGGTGGTTTGGCCATGTGGAGAGGATGGAGGGTGAAAGACTGACGAAGAGAGTGTATGTGAGTGAGGTGGAGGGGGAAAGAGGGAGGGGGAGGCCGAGGATGAGATGGAGGGATGGGGTGGAGAGGTATATGAGAGAGGGGGGTGTGAGTTGGGAGCAGGGGAGTGAAATGGCGGGGGACAGGGCGACTTGGAGGCGATTTGTTTGTGGCCACCCCAAACGGGATTGAGGCGTCTGGCAATAGATAGATAGATAGATAGGCTCTGACAGACAGCTGAAAACAGATAGCCAGTCAGCCAGAGAGAGAGACAGACAGACAGAGACAGACAGACAGACAGACATATATATATGGATATATTATCACTTAAGGATGTGACAAATAAGATGAATAATACTTGAAAGAAGATATGAACTGGAAAACTGAGCTTTCATCTATACTTCAAATATCTTCTGGGTGTCTCTTGTCTGCTGATGATACTAGGTGGAGGCATCCATCACCCACTCACTTGATGTAGTGCTAACTACTACTTGCTTCAGGATTATCATTCTTTTTCTGTGTCTTCTCTCCTCTCTTCCTATCGTCTCATCCTTCCTGTTGTTATTTATTACTCTTCTTTCCATTTCAGGAAGCTCTGCACTGAGTGACATGACATAAGATTTCCTGTAACTCAGGAAACATTTATAATGCTATGAGGTAACCATACAGCCAAACGAAGGGGGCACTCAGTGGAGCACATCTCTCTGACTAGTGCAACGTAATTTCCAAACCACACTTCATAATGATATAGGGTTTTTCATCACTGATTAGGGTTTCACAAAAAGTGTTTCCAGATCCAGAATCTGTAATACGATCCAGACTGGTCCGAAAAGTTAATCGACTGTTTCCTGGGACATGGGCTATCTACCCACCAAATTTGGTCCAAATCTCTCTTTTAGTTTTTGAGTAATCCTGCTAACAGACAAACTAATAAACCGGTGAAAATATACTCTCCTTGTTGGAGAGAATAATGGGCTGATGTGGATCCTACTATGGTATCCCTGTTAACTGGGTGGAGACAAATGCAGCTTCCACCCAGGAACCAAACCTCCACACTAATCCCCACACTTAGCTGTGGCGAAGCACTGTCAGCCACGTGGGACAGCCCTACAGTAGGGGCTGACTGCCCGCAGCTGAAGGGTCTGCTCGATCAGACTTTGATAGCACAATAACAACTGTTTTGCTAACTGAAGATGAGTCGGAGTTGCAAGGCTTGGCGACTGAGCTTCGAAGTGTCTAAGAAACAAAATCTACAAGTAAATGTGGCAAAAAGTAATGTTATGCTCTTTGAGATTAATGAACTCAAGAGTGTGCTGTGAGGCTAAATGATCAGGAAATGATGAAAGTGAGTGCTTTCAAAATGTTTAGGTACTGTGATGAGCAAGGATGGAGGTTTGAAGGATGAAATGCATGAAATGGTACAGCAGGGAAGATAGTTTGCTGTCTCACCAAGAGCAGTGATATGAAAGAGGGAAGTGAGTAAGGACAGAAAAAAAAAATTGCATGACAGTACTGTATTAAGATCCCCACTCTGACATATGGAAGTGAAGACTGGATTGAACAGGAAAGCCACAAGTCAAGAATGAAAGGGGTACAAATTAGTTATAAGACAGGAGCATGTGGAACTACATGAAAAGACAGACTGACAAATGAGGAAGTGAAGGAGTACTGTGATGTTGATGCAGATGTGCCGGAAACCATACGATTATGAGAATCTATCTATCTATCTATTGCCAGACGCCTCAATCCCGTTTGGGAAGTACCCTGAAATGGTTTGGCCATGTAGAGGAACTGCAGAATGAAATACTGACTAGGAGAGTGTGTGTGAGTCAGGTGGAGCGGGGGAAGGGTAAGGAGGGGACTGATGATGTAATGGAGGGATGAGGTGGAAAGGTATATCAGTGAGGGAGTGTGAAATAGGGAGAGGGTAGCCTGATGACAGAAGACAGAATGGCATGGAAACAATTTGTGACCATTCTTTCTGGGATTAAGGTGTCTTGGTGATACATATATAGGATGGCAATATATTACCATTATTCTTCATAAACTCAATGGGTCATATTATCATTCAGTAAGGAGACTCCCTAGCACCTCTTCCTCATGAAAATATTTTTGAATCTGGCTGGTTATTATACAGTAATCCCACATTTATCCGAAGTGCAGTATCCAGACCTGTTCATTATCCAGATACTGGACCTTGGCTCTATTAAGCCATTATCCCAATTTAGTTGCTATTATCTGAACATAAAAGTTCCTGAAAACTTTGGCCGGCCAGCCGACATGTTCAAACATTCAGTGTTGTGGCCGCTAGGCTTGATCCGTGAGTGGGAAATAGGGCATAACCCACAACCAGAGCTCATCTGCCTGTGGACCAGACAACATAAGCAACATTTACCTTAAACACCTTGGACCACAAGGCATACAAACACTCACCACCATATCAAACTACAGCTATTCACACAACATAATACCTAACATCTGGAAGCATGGCATTATCATCACTATCCCTAAACCCAACAAAGACCCCAAGTTACCTTCTTCACACTATCCCATCACACTCCTCTGCATCCCCTCTAAAGTCACTGAACAACTGGTACTACAACTAGTTACACCTCACATCCCCCTAGCTCAATCACAACATGGCTTTAGGACACTACACTCCACAACCACTCTTCTTACAGACCTTACACAGAGAGTTCTTGATGGCATGAATTCAGCTAGGCCACCACACAAAACACTCCTAGTCACACTAGACATCAGCAAAGCTTTTGATGCCATCCGCTGCCACAACCTCAAAAACAAAATACTCAACACAAACTTGCACAATAACACAAAAAGATGGTTGGCAAACTACTTAGCTGGCAGATGTGCACATGTAACATTTGCCGGTCAGCCTTCGAACGTCAGAAACTTCACAAATGGCATCCCCCAAGGATCAGTTTTGTCCCCTACACTCTTTAACCTATACATACGTGACATACCCACACCCCACACACCACAGATACACATACTGTAGCTTCTATGCAGATGATATAACACTTACACATACACACCAAAATGCAAACACAGCTGCACACATCCTCCAACCTTACCTCAACACACTGCACGAATGGTTCACCACAAACAGCCTCAAAATAGCCCCAAACAAAATTACAGTGACCCTTCTCACAAACTGGAGAGCAGGACACAGTCACATTTCACACCTCACCATAAACAACACTCCCCTACCACACACACACACACACACACACACACACACAAAATCCTTTGTGTAACGTACAATACATCAATGTCATTTAAACAACACATCACAAACATTAAAAATAAAATAACACCAAGACTCAATGCCCTGAGGTCACTTGCCCATACAAAATTCGGACACAATGAAGAAACAACCACCACAGTGTACAAACAGTATAATATACATTCAGTGATGAATTATGCAAGCCCTGCTTGGGCTCCTATCCTCACTAAAACACACTACAACACTCTACAGACCATACAGAACAAGGCCCTAAAAATAATCACAGGTTGCAAAGCTATTACACCCACAGACCACCTACATCAAGAAACCAAAGTCCTCAAAGTCAAGGATCACCTAGACATGAGAGGCACCCAAATTCTTGCTGCAGCCTCCACAAACCCACAACATCCACCACACCATATGGCAGCACATCCACACACACCAAGGGACATCAAAACAACACCCAGCACATGATATCATACACAAATACTGTCATCTCTCCCCTCCCCCCCCCCCTGCCCGCCTCAGACCAGCTTCCAGAAGCATATCCATACTCAAATCACTCGCCACTGCATTCAGTCACTTAAAGACAACACACAGCTGCAAGCATGGCCTCCTGATATCCAACCTTCTGAATCCTGTCTCCCTCGTGAGGACAGGGTCCCCCTGGCCAGGCTGAGATGTGGGCATCATCCAGCCCTCTTAAGTTACCAGAAGAGGCTGGATGACTCCTTCGCAGATGCCTGTCCAGGATGTAACACAGCACCCCATACTACTAACCCTCCAAGGCATGTTGACGTGAATCGCATTTGTTGTGGTTTGGTATATAAACGCACAAAGACGCAAATCGCATTGTTAAGCAGAAAAAATGCCATCAAAAGGAAAGTTTTCGGCCGATTTGAGTCAAATTTTGGTGCGTTCTAGTGGGTGCGTCTCTCTTCCAAGGTAAACACTTGGCAACACTGTGACTGCTCTGATGAGACAATGCACAGCAGAAAAACCTCAGTATCTCACAACCAGTCGGGCTGAAGGGTAGCGCTGCTGTCAGTCATCCCTTTAAATCCACCGTTTTCCCCCTCCCACCTGAGGCAGATGCCATTATTGAAATAATGTGATTGTACAGTGTTTTTTACTATAATGTGATGTGATTGTGTCTATGGAACATAGATATATTGTTTGTAATGCATTGGGGCCCGTTATCAGCCGTTAGGCCTAGAGGCAAGAGTGTGGTTTGTTATAACGGGGTTTCCACTCTGCTTCACCCTGCCCATAAATGATGTGAGTATTTTACCTTTATAATGAAGCCAGTATTTATATTTTGTGAAACATATAGTGCCTAGATTAGTGAAATAACTGACCTACCATAGCAGGCGTTATGTATGCCATAGAGATATGCCATAGTCGCTATGGAAACAAGCAGTCACATACGCCACAGAGTCTGGAAGGGAATAATATTGGAGGTTGGGATGGAATCATGTGATAGTGTTTTATATTTATACAGCATATGGTTCAGTGTGAAATATACGTATAAAATACAGTAATCTCTGTACTTTCTGGACGCCCACTTTCCGGACACCCCACTTACCGGACATTGTGGGCCTGGACCTTTAGAACCCATAAATGGCCAAAAAAAGGAAAAAATCCCCAAAAAATCCGAATTTTTTCCCACCCGTAATTTGAAATTACCGCGCGGCGTCGAACAGCTGTTACGCCATGGACCCTTCACCCCTTCCTTCCTCCCCCCTCCCCCCTCCCCTGTCAGGGTTGCCATTTGGTATTTTTCATTACCAAATGTGGGCCGGCCAATTTGGTAATGAAAAATTCGTATGGTAATGAATCAGAATAATGCAATACCAAAAAGAAATTTTCACATGTGTGAGGATACACAGGATGGAGATGGTGGATTGTTTGCTCTCTCTGATTAATCTGCTAGTCTATATAGCGTGAAAATAATCAACACACTGTTAAGTATAAGAAGAGTGATTACATGAATTTCCACTTGTATATATAATTAGTGAAGAATAAATGCTAGCTTTACGAATTTGGTAATGAAAAGTTAAATTTGGTAATGAAAATTGAGGAGTTTGGTAATGTGGCCATTGCGATCTGGCAACTCTGTTACCCCATCATCAACAGTCACAGCCTACTGTAACTCCAATTGAGAGCAGATGCTCATCGTAATGGAAGCCACATGTGCTCATTTTTTGTAAATAAACAGTGAATAAACTGCAATACCTCGCCACTAGACCACACGGGAATTTACAGTGTTGTGCAGTGTTAAGAAATTAGAATTTAGAGTGCAAAGGATTAACTGTGGAGTGCACACTGGCGGTTGAAACTGGTCTGGTGCAATTAACAATGTGCAGTGTTAAACAATTATAACTCACAGTGCAAAGAATTACCGTAAGTGCAGCACAACACTGGATTACTGTACGTGCTTCAAGAGCATTTTCACCATTGCCAAAGCCAGAGAAGGCAGCTGTAAGTACCCTGGCTGAGGTACAGCCACTTCTAATTCCTAATTCTTTGGTTCCTTTTCATTTATTTCATGCTTTATGTCCATTACTGGTGTGAATAGGGTCATAAATAGGTTTAAATATGTGCTATGCATGTCTGGTAGGGAGTTATTTAGGTGGCTTTCAAAGTTAGGCTGGGTTAGGGTCCTGAAGTACCAGTCCAGGAGCCAGGGACTTGTTGTAAGTACACTCAATCCTCGTAAACCGTGGCAGTTTGGGTCTGGACCAGTGCCGCGGATTACAAATTCCGCAGTTTATAAATAATAACTCTTATGTGAAAAATTAATTAGGGTCTGGACTTTGGCCAACCACCCCCCAAAGCACCCTACCTACACCTATCTAGGCACCATCAAACACAAACATACAAATTTAGGAATATTCATTGCATGTATTTAATAGAAATAAGCAAGGAAGGGATCTCACCTTAATCCTATGACGATATTGCTCAAGTGAACGAAGTGGGATGGTGTTGGGAAGAACTTAGAACCTCTCAGCATGAGGTGGGGGTGCTCCCTTATGCTGTTCTCCCTTCTCCAGCTCCTCAGCCTCCCTCAGGAAGCCCTCAAAGTCTGCCTGGTTTTGTTTTGGTTTCTCCCTGGTTTTGTAGATCGTCCTTATGGTCGACTCGTTCCTCCCATATTCTTTCATATGGCTTGCAAACTTCTCTCCCTTCTCAACACGACAAATGAGCTCCAAATGTTGACTGTACGACAACGGCAGCTGCTTCTTGATGCCACAGGGCTTAGAGTGCTTCTTCGGGGGCTCAGGAGGGTCCATGGAAGGCAGGAGGTGGGGGGAAAGTGCACAAAAAAAGGCAGGTAGCTCTCGTACCACACGGTGATGCTCTGTACTGTGCGGGTTGGCGGGCAGAACAACAACAACATGGCGGCATTAGTATGCACACTTGCCACCAGGGACGGGTGGTGATTGGTTGTTGGGTCGCGGTTATCAAACTGAATGCCGCGGTTTACGATTCTCCTCAGAAAAGGCCCACTTCGGTGCCTAGATCCGCGATTTTCATGACTTAACAGCGGTTTAAGGGTGCTGGCAGTCTGACAGCCACTTTGCCGCGGATTACGAATCCGTGGTTTATAAACACGCGGTTTACGAGGATTGAGTGTACCCAGAATGTTTAATATTGTATAAACTCACCTCTAAAACCCTCATTCTCTGGTTCTTTTGCATTTATTTCAGTCTTTTATGTCCCTTATTGGTGTGATTTGGGTCTTAAATAGGTGCTATGCATGTCCAGTAGGGAGTTGTATAGGTGTTTTTCTGAGTCAGGGTAGGTTAGGGTCCATAAGTACGAGTCCAGGAGGCTGGGGCCCACTTTCCGGACATGCTTTTGGCTCTATTACATCGGAAAGTGCAGGGATTACTGTAGTGGGGTGAGTGTTCGTTGAGAAATATTGCGTGCACTGATTGACTTAGCTCAAAGCTAGGGCAAGTATCAGAGACAACAAATACACCACACAATCACAGACTTCAGTGAAAAGGTATTGTACCAGTCTCAGACAGTGCTATATTGCGTATGGTCTAGTGTGAAACATACGAATAAAATAGTTAGGTAAGTGTTCACCTGAAATGTTGCATGCATTGACTGACTTAGTGAAAACCTAGCACAAGGATAAGAGACAAGAAACATGCCACACATATACACGTATGTCGTGCAGTGAATGTTCGTGGAGAAATCTATTGTGTGCATCGCATGTGTAGTGCAAGGAGGAGAGAACAAAATATGCCACACACACACACACACACACACACACACACACACACACACACACACACACACACACACACATACGCTCACCCACACACACACACACACACACACGCTCACACACTACATAACTCCTCGTCTTCAAACCCATCAAGGTCCTGTCAACATCTCAACACCTCTGGAGGAAGTGAGTTATCCGTATTTTTTTTACTTGTATATTGACCTATTTCTATATTTCTATATTTTTTACACAAATAAGTATTGTTTTTTACATATACACATATAAGATGGAAGAAAGTTCAGCTTCAGTATCACTACCTAGCAAAAAGACTGGTGGTCATGTCAAGTTTCTGAGAGCACTATCTAAAAGCTTATGATATTTTACATGTATACTTTGAGTAAAAAAAGAAAATAATAAAACCTAACGAGCGAAAATATGTAGATGTGGGTGAGGCTGGGAAAGGGAGTGTTTTTCTCTCACTTGCGGGAGGGGTGGAGCATTCTACGTTTGTCGTCCATTTACTCGAAAACTACTGGACATATCGATTTCCTGTAAGACCCATGATAAAGATCAGTGAAGTCTACATATGTACAGGCCATAACAACATAATATCTCTGATGAAAAGTCGTTGTTACATAGACGGAAATATAAAGGTTACTGTGCACACATGACGAAATTGCAGCACGGCCGTGAGTACCCAGTAGTTTTTTGCGATTTACTCGGAAACTATGAGGCCTATCAAAAACCGGTGTAGTCCATGAGAAAGCTCATGAAATTCTACACAAGATTATGAAATAAAAACATGACGTGTGTGAGAAAACTTTTGCAGAAAAGCTCCCTGCTTTTTTTCAAAAAATGGCTTTCAGTTTTTGGCTATTTTCTCAAAAACTACAAATCACATCATAACCGGACTTTCCCATTACAAAGCTGATGAAATTCTCTATCAAAACTTCTAATAACATTTTTCTGTATGATGGAAAACATTCGAACTAGGATGTTGGGAAGTGAAATTGATGTTCGGAAATGTTTATTCACAGTGGCTTAATGTACTTTTATTCGTATTTTTCTATTTTTTTTTTCATTGATTGGCTAGAACAAACATTGGCGAATAAGATATGTAGGTTTCATGGTAATATATAGAGGTTTGGGTGGTGAAAATAAGGCGAGAATACGTGTTTTCAGCAGCGAGTGGGCGAGCTGGAGGGGAGAGGGGTGGAGTAAAATCGTGTGTCAGCAACGCTTATAAAACTTATGCATGTCCAAGAGGGTTAAGCACATTATGGAAGACTGCACTGCACACAATCACCTACACCAACAAGACAACATACACTCTTTGAGAGCTCTTTGGGAAAGCCCAGTCTCGGCCATGGCCTTCCTTAGGGACTCGGGGCTGTTCGGCCAGACTGCCTAGGGAACAACTATTACTACTACTACTACCAGAGCTAAAATGTCCGTCCACCTGTACTGAGTGGTCAAAGTCGTGCACAGGTCCAATCACTCCCAACGAACCTCCAGCACCAAAGTAATACAACCATAACCCACAGGCGGTGTCAAAACGTCCGTACACATCCCCACCGAATAACCAAAGTCATGCAGCCACCGGGCTAAGTCTTTCCCAACTGCCACCAAGCACTGAACACAGATAACAAGCCACAAGTACATGTTCGGTGACAGCAGCCATCCGTTTCTCTACCAAATGCCCAAAGTCGCCCAGTCACCAGGAGTTTTGTTTTCGAGTGGCCACCACATGTCTAACAGACCACAAGCCACAAGTAAATGTACAGTAAAAGTGCCCATCCGTCCCGTGACAGAAGGGTGAAAATCCTGCCAAAAGCCTTGCTTCTCCCCACCTCCTGTCCCTCCTCCATACCCTCCAGGCTCCCCCCTCATTCCCTCAGTCCCTCCCCTCCTTCTTGCTGATAGCACTGACTCATGAGTTTTTAAATTTTTTTTGTGATTCATTTGGATACTATTGGCCGTATTGAAATTAGGAAGTGACCACGAGAAAGCTCATGAAATTCTGCATCCAGACATGTGCTTAATTCTTGGAAATTGTTGACAAAATTTTGCACTAGGATGGTGGGAATTTATATGAGGGTAAGTTTTACTACTGAGAACTATTTATTCTCAATGCATATCTGTATTTTGACTTATCAGTTTTCTGTGTTTTTATTACCTGTAGCTTATCTTACAATAAAAACACCAATGAAGACGAAGGCATATACACCATTTACACCATCCATCCATCCATCATCCAATCCTACATTGCCCCATTTATACCAAGTTAACCAACTGCCGGTGATATATTTGGCAGTGGAATTTTTTTGTGGTCCGGGAGCAGTTATCACTGGTATCAAATAACTGATTTTCCAACCGTTCTGAGTTTTTTGTGGATGTTTTTTGTCTATGCATTGTTTTCTTGATGTTTTGCATTAATATGGATATTCTTATGTATGTTTTGGTGTCTAAATATGGCAGACTGACCTGAAAACAGAGCCAAAATTAGGAGGGGTACTGTACATACAGTAGTGTATAGGTTGGGTGTTTTTTGGTTTTCAGTTTTTTTTTATGGTTTTCTTTATGTTTAGCATTACTTTGGATATTCCTACGTGTGTTTTGGTGTCTAAATATGGCAGATTGACCTGAAAACAGTGCCAAAATTAGAAGGGGTACTGTACATACAGTAGTGTACAGGTAAGGTGTTTTTTGGATTTCAATTTTTTTTGTTTTTTTTTCATGGTTTTCTTTGTGTTCAGCATTACTTTGGATATTCCTATATGTGTTCTGATGTCTCAATATACCTATGCACCCAGGAGGAAAATATGGAAGTTGAAATTCCAAGCACTAAAGGATTCCTTCTATGGCAAGAGAAATAGAGTGGCGGCTGAACTGGAAGCTGTTGACAGAAGTACCGGTATTAACGTATGGTACAGAGCTCTCAACAACAATCTCTTAAGAGTTACCGTGCTGATTCGGTATAGGGATGAATAAGGGGTCCTCCAAGACATCAGGTTACATGGTGGTGAGATGAAGGTGTAGAAGCAGCAGCTAAGGAGAAAAGAAGCCATTTCCAGGAGTGGAAAAGTGGTGGTAACAGAAAGGAATACTTGGCTGTCTAGCACAGGGCTAGAAAGGAGGTATACAGAAGGGCCTAACCTCGCTAGTTGTGAAACCACTAGTTTGGAGGCAAACTTTATATCGCAAAAAATAAAAATAGACAGGAACATATAGAGAATTCAACTATTTTTCCATTTTTGTCTACTTTTATCCACTAAATAGTCAAATTTTTATATATTTATTATAATTAATAGGACAAAGCAACAAAAAGTCACCATTAAATGCTCATAATGCAGTTTTGAATAAAAAAGTTGGGAGTTGGGAGTGCATATGCTTACTGGGAGTAAGCGCCACCACCACCATCGCCATCCTCCTCTCCACCATCACAACCCTCCTCTCCACCATTGCCACCCTCTTAAGCACCAGCCTTTCGCCGTATCTCCTGTAGTATCTCATTATCACTTTCAAACCCTTCATAGTCATTAGGTTATGCCTTTTCCGTACTCACGCTTCTTCTTCACAGCCATCTTCCCACCACCACTATTTGAAGTTCCTGGCCTTCAGGCAGCACATCATTTCCACCACCAGCCACAGAAGCCATGAGTTTAGCAAAAACAGTGAACAATGGGGGTAGCCAGGTATAAAAAAAAGGGCAAGGTCCCACTAGCGCAGCAATGGGCAGGACAACAGTGAATCGAAACATGCCACATGACTCGCTCGCTATGTGCGGCTCACTCACTAGACGAGACTCGCTCGCTAGGAAAACAAGTCGAAATGTGCCTCACGGCTTGCTCGCTAGACAACGATTGCCATAGAGTCGCTAGTTTCGAGGTTTTTGTTGTTAGTTATGAAGCTGAAGACAGTTTCTATCCTATCGCTAGACTTGAAATTGCTAGTCAAAAAAACAGTAGTTGCCAGGCCCTACTGTACAGGGCAAAATCTAAGTCTCAGAGATATTTACTGAATAACCTACGGTAAGTAGCACTGAAAGGAATAATATAGTAATTATGGTGGTAAATCTGACGAGGAGGGCAAACAGGGGTGTTAAAGGTGAGCAGTGAGTGAAGAATGATGAAGGAAAGGTAGTGGTGGACAGTCATATGGTGTCATTCATATAGTTTATTAATGCTCCAACATGCTTGCATCAGCCTTGGTCACCTAAAAGCACTACTGCTCACTCTCTAGCAACCTCCTATTCAGTCCCTTATCCCAGAGGTCATGCTCTATGACATCGTCGCAGGTCTTTTTTGGTCTATCTCTCTCATAACCCTACTTCCGACATTCACACCTCTCAATTTCTGCACCCAATTCTCATCCTCCATTCTCTCTACTGCCCAAACCATCTCAACCTGCCCCTCCTCATTGCAGGATAAATATACTCCAGCCTAATCCTTCCTCTTAATTCTTCAATCAGAAATCTAAACCCCCCTAGGCCTTGCATTCAATGATGCACTATAAATCCATGTAATCATTGATGTTTCTGTACATTTGCACCCACGAATATCCTCTTCCATTACTGCCCAGGTCTCACTATCATACACCATTACACTCCTAACATATGTTGCACACTAAGATCCCTTAGTACAGAGGGACAGTCCTCTCAATATCAGGAAAGACAAACGTTCCCTGAACTTCCTCCAACCACTCCTTACCCTAGCCACAGAGCTAGCTCCAGCCCCACCTCCAGTACATAACATGTCCCCCAAATAACAAAACTTTCACACACTTAAGCGACTCACCAGCAAGATCAATCCTCTTATGCCTGACAATCTCTATATGCTCTCCCTGAGACACCACACACATGAAGTCAGCATTATTTCACAGTCTACCTCTAATAACACATCTCTTATGCACCCACTTATCACAAATACTGAACAAAATGGAGCAACTACTTCTCACACCCTTCTGGCAAACTGCACGTGGCCATTCTCCCTTTGCTTTGACAGTACTGCCACCTGCTCTAGAAATCATTACTTTTGTTTTAACCATATTTACTTTCAAACCCTTGTGCTCCATTCCATCTTCCCACTTCCTAAATCTTTCCACCACCTCCCTTTCATTCTCTGCAATCAAAACTAAGTATGCAGCATACAATATATCCCATGGGAGTCCATTTCTGAAGTCACATGAGAGAGATTCAAGTGGTGGCAACCACATAACCAAATTATAGTGCCTGGTTGTTTAGTGGGCAATTAAGGTGTTCCAATAGGATTAAGCTGGTGCAAGCTTACATCCAAGGGGTAGTTTGGGTTTATTGCTCATGTAATGTTACTCAGGGATGAGTGAGGCTGATCACTCTCATCTTAGATGTCAGGACCAACTTGTCTAGTCCTGGGCTCCTACGCTCGTCATGGGGCAACACTGAATTAGATGATGAATGAATGAGTGAAAGGATTGATCTTGCTGGAGAATCTATCAAGGGTGTGGGGGAGTTTTCTTATTTGGGGGACATGTTACTCCTATGTGCTGGAGCATGTTCTGTGACTAAGATAAGAAGTGGTTGGAAAAAATTCAGTAAGCTGTTGCCTCTTCTACACTGAAAGGGCTCTCCCTCCAAGCTAAGAGATCTTTGTATCTGGAAGGTTTTAGGAGTGTAATGTTGTATGGTAGTGAGACCTGGGCAGTAAAGGAAGAGAATATTCATGGACTCAAAAATACACAAATGACAATGATCAGATGAACATGTAGTGCATACTTGAATGCGAGGCCTGTGGGGGCTAGGATTACGATTATGAGTTAAGAGAAAGGATGGGACTGGAATGTATTGCAGCAGTGATGCGGATGTGTAGATTGAGATAGTTGGGCATATTGAGAGGATGGAGGATGACAATTGGGTGTGGAAGGTAGAAGTGTGAACACTGGGGGCAGTGATGCAAAAGGCACACCAAAAAAGACCTGGGATGAGGTCATATGAGTATGACCTAAAGGTTAAGGATCTGAATAGGGAGACTGCCAGAGATCAAGCAGTGTGGAGAGCTGACATTACGTGACCATGGCCAATGCATGTAAGCATGTCTGAGCCTTTATAACAAATATGACATAAACAAAGTTTGTGGCATTTTAAGAAGGCAGTTGTAATTGTTGCACCCTATTGTTATTGTTTTGCCAATAATTTTTATGTTATTTTTTCCATCTCCAGACAATTCTATTCTGATTATGATCATCCCATATCTGAGACTAGTCAGTGAAGGCTGTAACAAACCTCTCTAATTAAAAGTCTCCTGAAACAAGTAAATGCATCTGGAAAAGCAAGATTTTTTTTGTTTTTTTAATCAAACTGGAGGGGTTAAAGCTTTTAAGTAAAACCAAATTAATTTGTACTTCATCACTGTGAATTTTTAGTTGCATGTACACCACCAGCCCCATATCCCAGGAGGTGCACACATCTGTTTCAAAACCTCTGTAGTACACAGTATTATAATTATAAACACCTGATACCTGTATGGAAAATATGGTAAATGTATGCTTTACTTTAAGCACCAGAAAAATCTTACCCACTCAATTCACATTCCTCCAGTATGTTTTCTGTATTTTTCTTTTTTCAGGGTGGTAAATGACCTTTTCCTGCTGAATTCTCCCCCTCCCCCCATTATTATCATCATGTTCCTTAAACGATACTTACAATTGTTTGTTTCTGGTGAAATGGAAGAAACTTGCTCAAACATACTCAAAGGCGGATTTTGTTTCCCATTTCCCAACAGAAGGTTAGGTTAGGTTAAATTATTTGGTAGAGTTAAGCTAGGTTACAGTGGGTTAAGTTTAACTAATACCGGTAATTTCCACAACTCAGGCTTTCTTTCTAAATTATTTTAGTTGGCAAAAATACAGGCAAACCTCAATTTGTGATACCCCTATAAGCAATACCCCGGAATAGCGAGAGGGATAAAAATACCATCCTACCCCGCCTAATGATGGCAGAGCCCCCCCTCGGTTTAACAATGAGTCCTCTGATGTTTCGTCTTGGAGTGATGGGGTTTGAGGGCTTTGTGGAGGATGAGTGAGTGCTAGGGAGCACCACGTCCCCTAGCCTCAGGGGGGATAGCAAGGATGATGACCAAAACCGGATATGGACTTACAAGAAGTAAGTGATGAGAGGTGTTTGATATTTTCTGATCTAATTTTTATGAGCTTCAGATTTTATTTGTTGGTTTTAGTGAGCTACTGTATTTACAGGTGTTAGGCTTAGGTTAGCTTCTTTTACAGTTGTTAGGCCATTTAGACTGGCTTTAAACTTTCTTTTGGAATCATTTGGGTGGGTTTTTGACTTGGGTGGGGGAACTTAAGGCTCAAAAACACATCCCTATACAGTACCAAACTTTACATGTTAAATCATCCCCAATTTACAATACCCCGCCTAGTGATGGGTTTTTACTTAACCAACTGCATCATTAAACAGGGGTATGCCTGTATAAAGTTTTCAGTTACTCAGTTAGAATTTTCATTACATTATTGTAAAAGGCGACAAAAAGGGTTGGCAGAGGGTAAGTGCCCCTCCCCGGAAAACAACTAACTAAAAAAACAAACAATAAGCCTCGGACAAGGGCTGATCAAACGATGACGACCAAGGACCGGACAAAGGACATGGTAATTGGTACTTGGAATGTAAGGGGAGCGAATGATGAGGTGAAAGAGAGAGAGATTGTCCAGGTGCTTGAGGATGCGAAAGTGGATGTATGTGGAATAACTGAAACAAAATGGAGAGGAGAAAGTGTGAGAGAATGGGAGTATGGATGGGGTATATGTGCAGGAGTAGGTGAGAATGAGAGGGCAAAGGAAGGAGTATGTATAGTTGTGAGTAAAAGATGGAACAGGAGCATAAGACAGTATGGATCAGTTGGGTCAAGGATTGTGTGGGTAAAGCTGAAAGTCGGAATACAAATGTGGGCGATTGTGTGTGTGTATGCACCAACGCAAGATCGTGCTAGAAGAGTGAGAGATGAGTTCTGGACAAATGTAGAAGTGTGCATGGAAAAGTTTGGAAGGAATGAGAGAGTGTTTTTGATTGGTGATATGAATGGTAAAGTTGGGAATGTGAAGATGGATGGAACAGTTGGTGAGTGGGGTGTGCCTGCTGAGATAGATGAGAATGGGAGTGCGTTAGTGGACATTTGTGCTGGGAGGGGGTTGGTGATAGCCAATACCCTCTTCAGGCATAAAATGATCCACAGGTATACATGGCGAGTGATGAGAAGGGTGGGTGGTGAACTGAATGAAAGGAAGGCAATGATTGATTATGTGTGTGTGGATGAAAGGATGCAAAGATGTGTAAAGGATGCAAGAGTGTATAGAGGTTGGGGGAGTGGACTTTCTGACCACTACTTGGTGGTGGCCAGAATTAGAATGCAAGTAAGATGGAGGAATAGAAGAAGGGAAAGACGAGAGGAAGGAGTAGTTGTAAGGAGAGTGGAAAGGTTACAAGAGGATGAGAAAAAGGCAGAGTATAAGAGAGAAGTGGAAGAACGATTGGGCAAATATGAATTGGAGCAGATGGGAGACGTGGAAGGTGTATGTAAGATATTTACAGAAGAAATATGTGCAGCATGTGATGTGGTGTGTGGAAGGAAGAGAAGACGGAGGGGGGTGCAAGGAACAGCGTGGTGTACCGAAGAGGTGAAACAGGCTGTGGCACAAAAGAAGAAAGCATACAATGAATGGATGAGAAATAGGGGCGTGGAAGAAGTTGACAGGCGGAAGAGAGAGTTATATGTAGAAAGAAAGAGAGAGGTGAAAAGATTAGTAAGACAGAGTAAGAAGAGAGTGGATGAGGAATTTGGAAGGAATTTGAGTGTAAAGTGGAGGGACTGTAAGAAAATGTTCTGGAGAGAGGTGAAAGGGGTAAGACAGGGTGGAAGTGAAGTTAGCAGGGGAGTGAAAGATAAAAAGGGTAGATTACTAGTGGAGAAGGGAGAAAAAGTGAGCAGATGGAGAGAACACTTTAAGGAATTGTTGAACGTAGAGGATGGAAGTAATGTGAGTATAAGTGGCTGGGGAATGGCTGGGAGAAGGAGGGAGGTGAGAAGACAGGAAGAAATCAGTAGGATAGAAGTTGTGGAAACAATGAAGAAAGTTAAACTGGGGAAAGCCCCAGGAATTGATGGAGTGTGTGGTGAAATGCTGAAGCATGGGGGAGAGATAGTAGTAGAATGGATGTGGAAGATGTGCAGATTGGCCTGGGAGGAAGGTAGAGTCCCGGAGGATTGGAAGTCAGGTATAATTATTCCCTTGTACAAAGTAAAAGGGGAAAAAGAAGTGTTTGGTAATCATAGGGGCATTTGTCTTCTTAGTATAATAGGAAAAGTGTATGGTAGGATACTTATAGACAGAGTTAGAGAAAGAACAGAGAAATTAGTTGGAGAAGAACAGGGAGGCTTTAGGAAGGGAGGAGGTTGTGTAGATCAGATATTCATTCTTAGATCTTTAGTGGAAAAGTTTCGAGAGAAGGGAAAGAAGTTGTATGCGGCTTTAATGGATTTGGAGAAAGCATATGACAGGGTGGATAGACAAGGATTGTGGAAAGTGTTAAGAATATATGGAGTAGATGGGAAGTTGTTGAATGCTGTGAAGAGTATGTACGATGGTGCGAAGGCTGCAATGCGTGTGGATGGTGAACTAAGTGAATTTTTCTCTTTGAAAGTTGGTTTGAAACAGGGATGTGTCATGTCTCCATGGTTGTTCAATCTGTACATGGATGAGGTAATAAAAGAGGTACAAGGTAGGGTAGTGGATGTCGGAGTGGCCCTGGTGAGAGAGGATAGTGTTTGGAAACTCCCTGTACTGTTGTTTGCAGATGATACTGTGTTGTTGAGTGAAGACGAAGGGGAGCTGCAAGGCTTGGTGGATGAGTTTGAGAGAGTGTGTAAGAAACAGAATCTAAAGGTGAATGTAGGGAAGAGTAAAGTGATGGTCTTTGAGAGAGGTGAAGTTAGTGAATGTACAGCAAGGTTGGATGGTGAGGAATTGGAATATGTGAGTATGTTTAAGTACTTGCGTAGTGTGATGAGTAAGGATGAAGGTTTGGAGGGTGAAGTGCTTGAAAGGGTACAGCAGGGAAGAAAGGTTGCTGGTTCTTTGAAAGCAGTGATAAGAAACAGGGAAGTGAGCATGGAAGTGAAAAAGTTACTACATGACAGTATTGTGATACCAACTCTAACGTACGGAAGTGAAGCTTGGACATTGTTGGAAGGACACAAGTCAAGAGAGAGAGCAGTGGAAATGAGTTATTTAAGAAGGAGCCTGTGGAGTCACGTGGAGAGACAGGCTGACGAAAGAGGATATAAAGAAGCGTTGTATTGCTGATGTGGATGTGATAGGAAGCGTTATGAGGAACACACTGAGGTGGTTTGGCCATGTGGAGAGGATGGAGGGTGAAAGACTGACGAAGAGAGTGTATGTGAGTGAGGTGGAGGGGGGAAGAGGGAGGGGGAGGCCGAGGATGAGATGGAGGGATGGGGTGGAGAGGTATATGAGAGAGGGGGGTGTGAGTTGGGAGCAGGGCAGTGAAATGGCGGGGGACAGGGCGACTTGGAGGCGATTTGTTTGTGGCCACCCCAAACGGGATTGAGGTGTCTCGAAATAGATAGATAGATAGATTATTGTTACAAATGTGGTGTGCAACCAATCATCGTTCAAAATGCATACTGTCTCTATCCATGGAAAGCCTACGGTAATGGTGTGTCGGATTCACCATCTCGAACAGCTGTTAACCAGTTGGGTTGGTGTTAGTTTATGTTGGTGGAAAGGTGCACACCACTGGATACTCCTCACATTTTGGGTGTAAACACCAGTAATTACTGGTAACCATGATATTTTTATTTAAACTTTGTCTCTGCTACAAAAGTTAACATGTAAGAAGTAGTGCTGTATACAGAACTTGGATCTGTCATAAAAGTTGCAGTACAAGACTAGCATGATAGAATTAGGCTAGTAGGTTACCATATGGTTGTAGGCCTGCTGGTATTTCACTTCCCTCCTTTGGTAGATGCCACGGCATATATCGTACAGAAGCTAAAAATGACTGGGAAACAGATTGAACAAGAAACATTTATGTACCACCCAAAAATACTCATAAAAATATAAAAGACTACCGTATCAGGAAGAGGAACTGATGGTAATTCTTTACCAAATGGACATGGCAATTCCACCTATTTTATAACAAACTCACGATCTCAAGGTAAGTACAGTAATTTTGACACATATACAACACAGATAGCTAACTGTTAAATTGTGACAGCAGTAAGTGATTAGAAAAAGACAAAATATACCTATTTTTGAGTAGTTAAGGAAGCAACCAGGTTGCCCATCGCAATGTTTACTGATTATCTCTCCCACTGGCACTACTCCGACTGGACAAATCAGTGTATCCAGTGGGAAATTTAATGATTTAACCAAACCTAACCTAATCCACCCTATCGACACTTGCATTTGACAACCAGCATTCAACATGCATATTAGGAATGTTAAATATGGCCAGCTACTGGTAGATGGTGGCAGAATATTTATGCATTCCAAATCCTCATTTACAGCTTTAGAGGTAAGTTTATAAAAATGCCCAGTAGCTGCAGTAATCCAGGAAAAATAACAATTAACCTGCCTCGGCCATGGCCTTCCTTATGGACTCAGGGCTGGTCGGCTAGACTGCCTAGGGATCTACTACTACTAATAACCTGTGAAAAGTAGATTTTTGGAATTACATCTAACTAATTGACAATGAAATTAATATGCTCACTGCTGAATTTATGCAATTCTAAGGACTTTTTCTTACATAAGCATTCATCGCAAATGCTCTTCATGCATAAGAAAAGCGGATGGGGAGGGTGAGTCTCTAGTTCCTATCTCTGTCTTTCATTGCATCTAACCTAACCTTGTTTACTTTAGTCTGGACACAGATATGATAAAGGATGGAGAACCCAATTTAATTTAGTCTGGACGTAGATTCAATAACGGATGGAGCTGCGAGCTCCACTCCCTATCTACTTAGTACTAAAAAGTGCACTTGCAACAGATGTATATAGAAGAAAAATTGATTAAAACTAATTATTTCTTTACCAAACGGGCACAGCCTTTCAATGTTTTCTATCAAAATGAATCTTTCACAGGTTACTTGTTATTATTCCTGGATGACCACAACTAATGGTGATTTTTATAAACTTATGTCTGAAAGCCATAAATGGGCATTTAGAATGCATAAATATTCCACCAACATCTGCCACTGGCTGGCCATATTTAACCTGTTCCATGCCAGATCCTTTGTCAACTTTTTGGCCACCATTGCCGAGGGTTTGGGAAGCTGTGTGACTCACAGTGCCAGACATTTTCAACTTTTTTTTTTTCCCATGAACAGACCTAGAATGTGGTCAAAATATGCCTAGTGATAGTCAAAGTAATCACTTCAGCTGTTTTCCGTCTGTAAACAGGTGTTTTGGTCCAGCACACCCAGATTGCATCAGATGGCTACTTTCAGATACAGGTACCACCAGTGGCTGATGTGGATAGATGGTCGAATTTGGTGTGGAGTGGGTGGATGCATGTAGTACTTGTAGTATGAACACAGCCTGATTTATGTAATGCAGCCACAGTCGAAACTATGATGACAGGAAGTTGGGTTTCCATGCTAATTTTACATACTGTATATTCACTTCCATTTTTTTTTTCTTTTTATTGTGTTGGTATAAGGCACTATAAACATTCCCATATGGCACAATATACACTCGTGCTGCAGACAGTCCTATTAGTTACGGTAACTCACATGTTTCTTAGGTTACTTTCCTTACATTATATATTTGATTTTATTATTTACTTCTGTTTGCTTACATTTACTTATATTACTTATGCATCACTATCAGTTAGTTCGTCACTTGGAAGTTCTCCAACTTCAACTGGAAGTCGGGAGTAAGTACAAAATCACTGGCAGCGTGGCATGACCCTGATTTGCATCAGATGGCTAATTTCAGATAGTGTCAGCATCTGATGTGAATAGATAGTCCATTTAGGTGTGGAGTGGGTGGATGCATGGACTATTTGTAGCATGGAAATGCAACCTAGTGTATGTAATGCAGCCACAGTCAAAACTACGATGATGTGAAGTTGAGGTTCCGTGCTAATTCTACGTATTTTCACATTCATTTTTTTTTTTTTTTCCTTATTATGTTGGTATAAGGCAAGGGAGGGGAGGAGGGGTGTCAGTCACCCCATTTTCTGTCACACACTAAGGGCAGACGCAGGTAATTTCATGCAAATGTGAGAAAAACTGTGTCCGCATATACTGTACACAGCCTTGGCAGTTTAGGGTGCTCTGAGTTAGTCTGTATATATACAGACTCGGCAATTTTTACACTTGGTTTGTCTGTATGTATAAGGACACGGCATGGAACAGGTTAACGTGCCTAACGTGCATTTTTAAATCTGATTGCTGGCTGTCAAATGCAAGTGAGGTTAGATTGGATTAGGTCTGGTCTTGTTAGGTTAAATGTGGTTAAATCATGAATTACCTCACTACTTTGGCACACAATACACTAACGCATCCAGTCGGAAAGATGATTTGCAAACAATGCGGCCAGTCGGAGACTGTCAGTAAACACCGCTGCGGGTGACCTGGCCGCTTCCTTAAATACTCCCAAAATAGGTATACTGTATTTTTGTATTTGTCCAATCACTTCTTGCAGTCACAATGGAACAGTTAACCATGTTGCTTATGTAACAAAATTACTTAGCTTGAGGTTGAGTTTGTTATAATATGGGAGGAATCGCCACGCCCATTTGGTAAAGAATTACCGCACCTAAAACTGCATAAACTAAATGATGAACACATTAAAATCTTCTCCATTAGTTGAGTGTACTTCAGAAATAATACCAAAGGCTCATTAAACAGAAAATATGGACTCGCCATGCCTGTTTATTAAAGAATTAATGAAATTATTTGGCAAGGTGCTTCTACTGTTTAAAGTGTATGTTTAGAAAATAGACCTTCATCATTCTCAAGTCACTCCTAACAGTGATATTTAATTACTGACCATCCTTCCTTGTTCCCTTTGTTTCGAAGTCTTATCAATAATAGTAAGTCAAATATTGTACAATAATCTAAAAATCACGCTTGCTCAACGATATTACTCCACTCCAGGCTTACCAAATAAACCAATACCAGTGCTCTGCGAAAAAGCAGTCAAAACTAATAAAACCAAAAATTAAATGAATATACTCAAATACAGTACCCTAGCAACGACATACTTAACACTACAAGCTTTAAACTGGAGGGCCTTCAAATAAAACTTACCTCAACAGTGGTGTCAGCCACACGACAAATGTCAGTTAGTTGGATCTCCGCTGCAGCCATGGCCACGGCAGGACATGTGACTGATATTTTCACCTCGCTCTCCAGGAAGTGTCAAGAAGTATCTGTTTACGTTTTGGGCGTAGTACGGTGGTTCTGCCCGTGAGATAATTCGGTGTGCTTTCTTTCGGCTGTGTATATCAACGACAAAATTAGCATGAATGCGTTTGTAACATCAGCATATGTTAATTAATCAGTTACAGAGTAGATATTTAGCACGTAAAGAATATGCACTAGGTAGTTTACTTCCGGGATATTTTCTCTATATTGTCTATCATCCTTGATCATTACGACGTACTGAATGCCTTATTTTGACCTAAATTACACGCCACACACTTGAATCTTCATTAATGTAAAATAACTGCTGGCACTATAGTCATCTACATACCCTAAAGGACTGGAATGAAGTACAATGACTAATGACGGACGAAACTGAAATGTGAAAATGAACCCTGCAGTATTTCTTGGTAGGTTCCATTATGTTAACAATCAACACAAAGACTCGCCTCGTGGATGTTTACTCAAATATCCTCGTGGTTAATGTTAGTACATGGTATCTAGACCTCCGTCCTTAATATCTGTACAATTAAGCACCGTGCTGACTATATAACTTTTTAAAAAACGAAGTAAGGTTTTCATAGAGATATGGAGAAGCGAGGATGACGAAACATTATGATGAGCGGCCAATGAATTGTGACAAAACTGTGAGAGGCGAAGATCTGGCACCGCCGCAGGACAGACGAGCGCCATTTGCCGAGCAGGAGGAAGCAGTGGTCCATTTCTTATGTTGTGCTCGTCTGTTTCTTTGTGTATTTAGAGAAGATAAAATCATGGCACATTGATAAACGCCCGTGGAGTTGATGGTCACTGAGTTAGTGAGTGAAGCATGAGTGTGAGTGGGGTGTTGTTGGGAGGGGGGAGGTGATGAAGGACAGTGCAAGAATTGTCAACTACATTACATCTTCCCATTGAAGGAAGTACTGTACAGTGTTTACAGCAAACGAATTGTGTGTTCGGAATTACGCATAATTTTATGAGCTTTAGTAATTGTTGTCACAGCTGGTCATGAAAGTTACACGGACTAAATGATAGTAGTAGTGCGCTGGTGTTAAAAGTGTTCAATTAAATGTTAACCAGTACCGTACACTTGCATAATCAATAACAATCTGTGATTATTTGAGTTTTGAATACATGCATTTCTTGCATATTGTCACTGCAGCCCTCTGGAATATCAATCAATGTTTTACTAGTTAACTCGCAGCAGCAGCAGCAGCAGCAGCACTTTAGGTAGCCCCTCCCTGGAGGTCCCCTAATATCGGATGGTCATTACCAGAACTGCTTCCAATCTGCACTAACAATAGATGCTTCTGTGTCATTTTCAGTTGCCCTCCATCTTCCCTCCCATAAAATTTTTTATTAATTTCTGCACACTTCACTGATGCCCTCAGTTATGCTTCCAAAAACATTGAAGGTATACTGTAGGATGACAGCAAAAGATGGTGCATTTGTCAGTAACACAGTACCGTATGTTACTCTGTACTTCATTAATGCCACCATAAGTACAAGATATCTTCCAGCTGAATAAGCCCATCTTGTGGCAGCAGGAATGAAGTTGAATATGGCTACCTTATGTCATTTGTGAAGAGTGATTAGTGTACAGTGATGACACTTGAGAAGATTAGGAGAAATGCACTGAGATGGTTTGAACATGTGAAGAGAATGGAGAGTGAAAGACTGACTAAGAGGGTGTATGTAGGTGAGGTGGAGGGAGGGAGAGGGAGGGGTAGACCGAGGATGAGGTGGAGGGATGGAGTTGAGAGGTATATGAGGAAGGGGGGAGTGAGTTGAGGGGAGGGTAGTCAAGTGGTGGGTGACAGAGCAACCTGGAGGCGTTTTGTCTGCGGCCACCCTTTACGGGATTAGGGCGTCGGGCTATAGATAGATAGATAGATAGATGACACTTCTGTAGTTTGTTACTTATTTTCAATTTTCAGATTTGGTGTTTGAGAAGCTGCATAGAGAAAGCTGTGTGGATTTCATGTGCAGGGATTAGGATGCTGTGTTGACCTGTACACTGGACTGATTTTACTCATGGTAAGATAACATAAAAGGGAAAACTTTACCACACGAGTATGGCAGTTCCACCTGTTTTCTTATGTTCTCACATTTGTAAGGAAAGGAACTTTAGGACAGTATGCAGCACACACAGCTGCTTGTTGATTTTAGACTATGAAACATAGAACAGACAAATTTTACCGAGTTTAAGGTATTTAAGGAAGCTGCCAGGATGCACACAACAGCCTGTTTACTGACGATCCCATTAACTTAATTGGGAGAGCTATGCCCCCCAGACTCCCTATGATTTTAACTCCTTGGGCTGGTGGAAGCCTTCATTTTGTATCAGACCAAAACTTCTACCCAAACCTAACCTAATCAACCTGTAAATGGACCCATTTGAAGAGGAAATTTGGAGGACTTGTGCCTGTGTGGCAAAGTATTAATCAAAAATATTTTTCATGTGTATTTCTGTCATTGTGGCTTTTATCACATCAGCTTTTTCTCATCAACTTTGGAGACTTTGTACTGCTTCATCCTTATGGCTTTATTTCTCTGTCTGGTGTATTAATATATGCTGTTTATGTAGGCTATCCTTATCAGTAGGATATATATAGCTTACAAGAAAATAATGTGTAGAAAGTAAATAAGAACGAGGTGCTAGAAAGCCTGCTAAAGCAAAGAGAATAATTATGACCCATGATGCATAGGATGGGTGAAGCACGTGCTACTTAATGTGATTCACATTGTTTCTGCATCATGGTGAACCACAGCTTGGTTTTATATGTGTGTGTGCATGCACACCTGCCTCAGTCCCGTGTTGGGTAGCTGGTCACAAACAAACCACCTCTTTGTCACCCTGTCCTCTGCTGTCAGGCTGCCCTTTCTCCAGCTCACACACCTTTTGACATATGTTTCACCTCATCCCTCCATTTCATCTTCAGTCCTCCACTCCACCTCACTCACATACACTCTTCTAGTTAGTCTCATTCTCCTTCCCCTCCACATTGCCAAACCATCTTTTAGTGTTCTTGATACTGGTACTTTCTAGCCCTCACTCTTGACCTGTTTTTTTGTAACAGGGTCCAAACTTCACTTCCATTGGTCAGAGTGAGGATCACAATTCAGTCATGCAGTAACTTTTTTTTTTTTTTTTTTTTTTTTTTTTTTTACATTCATTCATGCTTACTTCTCTCTTCCTTATCACTGCTCTCAGTAAACCAGCAACCCTTCTTGCACACACTGCATACATATGTGCATGTGTGTGTGTTTTATATATAGCTACCTTATATACTTTATACTTTGTACACATACTCACATACGGGTATGTGATAGTTGTTGCGATATGCTAATCCAGTAAGTCTGATGGCCACCACCTGAAGTGGGATTTCAAGCACATAGTGGAAAGTAAATTAGTGAAATAGCATATTCTAGTGCTAAAAATGAAAACTATACCCATTTTACACTTACAGTACTTGGCACAAATTTCACACCCTTGTCATAGCACTTCATCATGGCTGGCCTAGGTGGGTTGGGAAAAAAAATGCCACTAGCATTGGCAACAGTGTTCTGAGTCACCCAACATACAAAAAACAATCTGGTTTGATCCAGTAAGCCAGAGTTTTCTGGAAGGTTCACATGGTTTTTCCCAATTACCACATGGTATGTGGTATGTATAACAATTTGTCTGGGGGCCATAGAGTGTTCGTTAAATCTAATATCTGGCTTAGTACGGTAAAGCGAGGCCTTACTGTACCGTATATGAAAGAGAGGTAATGATTTAAGAGAAACACTAAATGTGTACAAATGCAGAGTGGAATGACCCAAAGACAAAATGGCCATTGCTATGAAGGGCTTGATAAGAGGTAGAGAATTACAAGAAGGTGTGTTAGTTAGTTCACATATTAGTGTATAGGTGTGAAACTTTGGCAAGGCATGAGTTTGAAAATTCTAGTGTGTTAGCAATGGAAAAATGGAACTGTTTAGGATTAGGGTACAGTATATACTGGTTTCGTAGTATGGATAGAAAAAGAAGTATACTGTACGTTCACCTAAGATGTAGAATAGAAAAGTGTTGACCTTAGGGTTGAAGAATCTTCATAGATGCTATGGTCATAGAGGATAGCTGTGAATAAGATTGTTGGAAAAAGGATATGTACAAATGAGTTGAGGTGTGAATGGTCAAAAGATGATGACTAGAAATGGAGAGTGACTGAGAGTGTGAGAAGCAAGGAATGAAAGTTAACACTAGAATACATACGCGGGCGTATCACACCCAATGCGTACCCGAGTTCACGTGATCACTGAGTGGATTATTGTCTGAGACGGCTGGGCACCCAGACCCTCCTTCCACGTGTTGTCCTAGTAGGGAGAGGTAGTGTTGCTCTGCTCTCTTCGAAGGAAATTTCCATATCAGTGCCCTTGGGTATCTTACACCCATCGTATGTACTCCCGTACATATGTGACGCAGAGTTTGTCATATCCAGTAAGTAGTTTGAGTATGATTTCTAAAGTGCTTTTCCTTGCAGGAAGTGAATATTTCTTAGAACACAGATATTTCTTTGTGAACTGTGAATCATGGCCCACCATTTTTTGAGTGATGAAGAACTTGATAAAATAATGAACACCACTGGGTGCTAAGAATCAGAGTCCACCTGTCCAGTGGCGGGAGTGCCCTGTTCGGACTGACAGGAAGACATGCTTCTGGTGCACCAAATGTCAGAAGGCTGTCTGCCAGGGGCATTATTACCCTGTCTGTGGTGATTGTTTGTGAGTCCAAGTGCTCATGATTTTGAGAATTGTCAAGGAAAATTCGAACAAATTATTTTTCTCACGGCCATAAATACACCACAGATGACAAATAGCAACTATTTTGGATTGCATACCACTGTGTTTTGCAATTATGAGGTTTCAGTAGTAAAGTAATAACATTCACTACTCAAGAAATGACATTTCCTGATAATTGTAAGTTCTATCTTAGTTACCCCCTAAAACAAGGCTGTGGGGGTGGGTGGGTGGTCAAAATCACTGGGTAAAGCCTTAGAGAGGTCCAAATACCATGTAGTGTTCAATTTCAAGGGTCTGGGATTGCATGAAAAATTGCCAATCTTCGTACTCCATTTTTTACTCTAAGAAAAATACCCCATTTTTTGTTTACCTCCACCACGGCCCACCGTGAGTCTGTAAGGAATAGAGTGCCATGTGCTGCAGCGCCCATGACCCAGGAGTGTGTGTGCAAGTGCAGAAGTCTGCAGCTCCTGTTTCAAATTTTCCACATATTTTTTTTTTAGTTACATCAGAATTTTTCCCTATTTTTGATACTTTTTTCAAGTTACCACTTAACCTTTAAGATATCATACAAACTCATTTACATAAGGTTCAAGTGAAAATACAAAGCTTGTATTTTTTATATATGTACTTGGTTTTACTAAATTCGGATTTTCACATAGGTGTATGACTTTCCGAAAAATGGGTTTATCAAACCCAGCATGTGTATTAAGATGCAGTAAAATTTGCGTATGTATTCTAGGGTTAAGGGGGGGTGGGGATGAATAGATAAACTAATTATTGAAGCAGGTGACTGAAATATGTATGAAGGTGTACATGGCAAGGGTTGTAACCCCTGTTTTATATCTAATTTGCAGATTATGTCTTCTGTCTGTATGTGTGAAGTGCATCCATAAAGAAAAATAAAAGAAAATCCATCATCCATCATCCAATCCTTCGTTGCCCCATTAGGAGCATAGGAGCCAGGGGCTAGGCAAGTTGGTCCTGACATTTACGATGAGAGTGACCAGCCTCACTTATCTCTGAGTGGCATTACGTGAATAATAAACCCCAACCATCCCTTGGATATAAACCTTCACTGGCTCAATCCGATTGGAGCTCCGTAATTACCCACTAAACCACCAGGTGCCAAAATTTGGTTATATGGTTACCACCCAGCATAGTAAATGGTTTCCTGGTGTACAAGAAACCATTTGGCTTGTCACTCAGTGTAGAGTCACCCACAGGCAGAAGGAAGAGAAAAGAATGAAGGAAAGAAAGACAGAAGAGGGAGTGTGAAGTCACCCACAGGCAGAAGGATGAGGAAAGAAAGACAGAAGAGGATGGAAGGAAAGAAGGATGGAGGAGAGGAAAGGGCAGACACCTGAGAGCAGCATTACATCGAGTGATTGGATGGTGAGCGCCTCCACCTACCACAAAAAATAAAAGAAAAATGTGCATGAATAGTTTTGCCTGTGAGTTGAGGATGAGAATTTTGATGGTGTAAGATGTAAGAATGGATGCATGGCCCATTTCACTCTTGAAGTTCTCAGTTTTATGATTTTGTACTAACATACTGTAATTAAAAATCACATTTGTAATAAATTGGCAAGAAGGGTTTGGAGGATGAGAACATTTTGTCATACATTGTACAGTTTTTAAACTAACACTTAGCTATAGCTGATTACCGCTAACAGAACTTCATAGTTTTGAGCTAGAGGTATTCAGTCATAGCATTGTCTTACAATACAGTACATGATTATACCGTATCTCTAATGATATTTTTGTGTTTCACATATGCAAAATTTAACTATTGTTTGAAATAATGAGAAGTGGTACAGCATACTACTAGGTGTAAGACATGTGTTAATAACTAGAAATGTACAAAAAAATATGGGCAGATGGTTGTGCTTGTGAGGTGCAGCCAGGATTTTGAAGACTTGAATAATTGTATGGTCCATTTTACTGGCTATGCTGTTTGTTACTTCTGCTACATTTGTGCATTTTCTTTCTTATTTTTGGAACCTACTGCTCCCCCATCTTTTAAGTGGGAAGTATAGTTGTGTTGATTATGGTGATGATGTTTAAGATTACTTTAGTGTTCGTTGATGCTATTTTTCCCTCTTGTTACAGGTGGTTATGAGGAGTTTCTGAACATGAACTGTGGAGTCAACTTGAGATTGACAGTTTTATCCACCATCCCAGTCTTCTTCCACCTGAGGAACTGCTGAATGCAAGCAGCTTGTGTTGTGTTGTGGCCACAGCGCTCACCCACCTCCCCAGTCTCACTGAGGTGCTGTGAGGGGTCTCGTACCTGTGCGTGGGTGAGGTACGTGTGATGGTGGGTGGGGTAGGGGTGGGGACCTGGGAGGGAGGGCAGGGACTGAACAGGCAGCTATGGAGTACCATGTGAGCACCGGCAAGGCTAGTGGGATGGAGGAACAGATCCCCCTCTACCTCTGGACTAAGCAGACACAGCAGTTCCCAACCCAGCATATCCCGGCCCACCAGATACCCCAACACCAAGTACAGGTAGAGCAGGTACAGCCAATCCAGCAGGTACAACAGGTGCAGCAGATACATCAGGTACCTCAAGTTCAGCCAGAAACCACAGATGGGAAGTTTTCATGCCCAGACTGTGGGAAGACATTTTTGAAGCGGAGCAGCCTGGAATATCACAAGAAGACTCACACTGGAGAGAAGCCATTCACATGTGGAATATGTTCCAAGGCATTTGCAAATAACCGGAATCTTGTGGTTCACACTAGGATTCACACGGGGGAGAGACCCTACGAGTGCAAGGAGTGTGGCAAAGCTTTCACCCAGCGCAGTATGCTTACTGTTCATTTCAGAATACATACAGGGGAGCGGCCGTATCTGTGCAGTGAATGTGGCAAATCATTTTATCAGAGTGATCACTTGACCAAACACCGCCGCATTCACACAGGTGAAAAACCTTACACCTGTGATGAATGTGGTAAAGCTTTTTCTGATAGTAGTGCCCTCAGACAGCATGTAAGAAGACATCTTGAGGCAGGACCTTTCAGGTGTGAGTATTGTGGTGAGATGTTTGATAAGAAGGTGTGGTACGACTTACATATGATGGCACACAAGGGCCTAAAGCCAGAGGAGTGTGGAATTTGTGGCAAGCAGTTTCCTACCAAAGGACTTCTAACAAATCACTGTAAGAATCACTTCAAAGAGAAAGCTTTTAAGTGTGAACTCTGTGATAAAGAATTCATGAGGTTGGTCACACTTAAAAAACATGTGAAATATGCGCATGGTAGTGGCACATCAACTCGAATTCCACCTATATACGATGATAGACCAGTCAGGAAACCATATGGGGAGTCAAAGCCCTTCAAGTGTGATGAGTGTGATGCCACCTTCACCACTAATGGAAAGTTCCTGGCCCACCAGCAGACCCACCGGCCCAACAAGATGTACAAATGTGAGGAGTGTGGTGCCTGCTTTGCCAAGAGCTATACCTTAGAGGTCCACATGCAGATGCACCAAGCCATCCCTCCACCAATGATACAGCCACAGTCTGTCACCACAACTGTTGCCTCCATGGCTTCTGTTATGCCAGGCATTATTGTACCTGCAGGTGGCAGTCTCCCACAGACATCGGGAAAGGTGACCACGTTTGTAAAAGTGGCTCAGCGGCCACTGGGGGTAAAACGAGAGCCACATTATGAAGACCCACTGGCAGTAGCCACAGCAGCAGCCCAGGTGACCCCAGACTTGGTTGATAATCTTATCATCCCAGAGCACCTCCCCTACACCACCTACCAGTATCAGCCACAACCTCAGCCTCAGCCAAAGACACTCTACCCTCCCAAGTTTCGCAAGTGAGGCCTTAAAAAATTAAATATCAAATTGGC